>NC_080737.1:9507023-10107023 GCF_019097595.1 Hemibagrus wyckioides | reverse complement strand
ACCTTAAACTGGATAAGTGCAAGCCGAGCACATGAGACATTACATAAACCACTCACAACAGTATCCCACCACTTGTCCTCAAGCTGAAGTCCCAGTTCCCTCTCCCAAGCAGCCTTTGTTTTGGAGGAAGTTTGATCACAAAAATCCAGAATATGTTTATAGATCTCAGAAACAGCACCTTTTTTGTGATTTAAAAGTAAGCAAACTTTCCCACTGTTGGAGAGGAGGACATGAGGGAAAGGCAGGAAAACATTTTCAGACGAAATGCCTAACTTGAAAAAATCTAAAGAGGTGGTTGGCGGGTAGCCCATACAATGACGATAAGTTAGAAAAACTGTTAAAAAATCCGTCTGAGTACAAGTCAAGAAAACAGTGTATTCCTTTGCTATACCACATTGAAAAAAAGAATCCAGACAAGAAGAAGGAAAAAGATGGTTGTTACATAATGGACCTAAAGGAGAAGCATTTACAAACTTGAAATGTTTCCTAAATTGATACCAGATTTTTAAAGTGTTAAATACAACAGGATTTTTAACATACAAAGAAATTTTAATTGGAAGAGAAGAATATATAAGAGCAGATATAGAGGATGAGGAAGAACATGACTGGGCTTCTAACTTACAGCATGCTAAATGAGGTGACTCAACCCAGCACCGTATCTTATGAATGTGCGCTGCCCAGTAATAAAACTGAAAATTTGGTGGCGCCAGACCACCACTGGATTTACATTACAGTAATGATTTACGCACCCTGGGAGATCCACCAGACCAAACAAAAGAATTAATCATTTTATCTAATGAATCAAAGAAGTGCTTAGGTAAGAACAATGGGAGTGTTAGAAATAAAAAGAGGAATTTAGGCAGAACATTCATTTTAATAGCATTAATCCTCCCAATCAGAGACAAAGGCAGACTATTCCATCTCTGAAGATCAGACTTAATTTTAGTCATAAGCGGAGTAAAATTTGCAGAAAAAAGACCTCAGAATGTACGTGTCACATTAATACCAAGGTACCTAAATCCAACAGGAGTGATTTTGAAGGGCATGTCCAGGTGCTTAAGTTGCAAAGCAATTGTGTTAATTGGATAACATTCACTCTTCAGAAAATTTAATTTATATCCAGAAAAGGAGCTGAATGTATCGAGAGTGGATAAGATACCGGGCAGGCCAGATACAGGATCAGATACATAGAGCAATAAATCATCTGCATACAATGATAAACGGTGTTCGATGCCATTCCTAATGACACCCTTAAACAATGTAGAGGTTTGCAACAAAATGGCTAAGGGTTCAATGGCCAAGGCAAACAGAGATGGAGACAGAGGGCAGCCCTGACGTGTCCCACGTTCCAATGGAAAATACTCTGAATGCACATTGTTTGTTTGAATACTGGCTTGAGGTGATGTATACAGTAATTTCACCCAACTAATAAATTTATTACCAAAACCAAATTTTTTTAATACAGCAAATAAATACTCCCACTCTACCCTATCAAATGCTTTTTCAGCGTCCAATGAGATCACAATCTCAGGTACCTTCTCGGAATGTGCTGAATGAATAATATTTAAAAGAGTGCGAGTATTAAAAAATAAATGACGTCCCGTGATAAAACTGTTTTGCTCCTTGGAAATAATGCTGGGCAACGCTCTCTCTAGACGCAGAGCTATAGTTTTCGCCAGAACTTTTACATTAGTGTTTAACAAAAATAGGGGCCTATAGGAACCACATAAAGTTGGATCTTTGTCAGTCTTCAAAAGAAGAGCTATTGAGGCTTGGGTTGAGTAGTTGGAAGCAAACCATTTTCCAAGGATTCATTAAACATCAACAGAAGTAAAGGTGCCAATTTATCAATGAATTTCTTAAAAAACTCTATAGGATACCCATCAGGTCCCGGGGCTTTATTGGACTGCATGGCTTTAATTGAGAATTTTATTTCTTCAAGGGAGAGTGGGGCATCTAGTTCTTGTACGTGATCAGAGTCAATGGTAGGGTTTTCAAGGTTGTCCAGAAACTGATTCATATTAGTGGTATCGGCCGGAAATTCAGATTTATACAAAGAAGCATAAAATGATTTAAATGTAGCATTAATTTCTATAGGGTCTGTAAGAATTGCATTAACATGATTATTAATTTTAGGTATCAACCGTGAGGCAGATTGATGTTTCAATTGGTGAGCCAATAGTCGATTCACTTTATCCCCATATTCAGTGCCACGTGTCTGCAATAACAGTCGCTCTATGTCCTTAGTGGAGATGAGATCAAATTCTGTCTTGAGGTTAAGACGTTTTTTAAACAGTTCTGGGATTCAGTTCTTGGATGCACATTCTTGGTCAAGGATACCAATAGCAGAAGTGAGTTCTGTAAGCCTGGCCTTATGTTTTTTATTACAATGACAAGAGTATGAAATAATCTGCCCTCTGAGGAAAGCCTTCAGTGACTCCCAAAGTAAAGAAGATGATGTAAATTCGTTCTGATTAAAAAGGAGAAACTCATCAGTAGAGTTAGACAGAAATTCAGAAAATTTGTTATCTGCCAACAATAGAGAATTAAATCTCCAAAGAGGGGGAGCAGATCTATGTGTGGACAACTGAATATCCAGAAATAGTGGTGCATGGTCTGATATTAAAATACTTGAGTAACCAATGGCAGCAACAGACGAGTCCAAGCTGTTATCTATGAAAAAATAATCTATTCTTGAGTATGATTGGTGGACCTGAGAGAATAAGGAAAATTTCTTAATTAAAGGATTACGAGCTCTCCAAGGGTCAACCAACCCATTTTGGCTCATAAAGTCAGAAAAAGATTTTGACATAGTTGACTGAGATATTGGTCGTGAACTAGATCTATCTAGCACTGGGTCAAGTACACAATTCAAATCGCCTCTGAAAATCAACATATGAGAATTTAAATGAGGTATGTTACTGAGTAATCTGTTGGAGAATTCAACATCATCAAAGTTATGTGCATAGACATTTACCAGCAGCACCTTTGTTTGCATTAATGTACCAACAACTATAAGGTATCTGCCATTTTTATCAGCAATAACATCAGTAGGTAGAAATTGAATATTCTTATTGATCAAAATAGCAACTCCTCTTGATTTAGAATTAAAGTTAGAATGAAAGACATGCCCTATCCAAGGAGCCTGCAGCCTGTAATGATCTTTGAATTTGAGATGAGTCTCTTGCAAAAACACTATGTCTGAGTTAAGCCGTTTCAAATGGCTAAAAACTTTACCACGTTTAGATGGGCCACCCATGCCATGTATATTCCAACTAATGAAACGAACAGGTGTGCCTAGACCAGGAATACCGGAATTCAACTTAACAGAACACATTTAAGTAAAAGTTAATCAAGGACAAATAAATACTTCCAAGTGGCCAGGACCCCTCCCCCCAAACACACACAGACCAATGAACATATACACCCCCCCAAAAAAACGGGGGGGGCAAGAAAGAAAGAAAAAAAAAGTCTCCAAAAGGGAGACAACAATACAAGAACAGGAGAAGAAACACATTGCTGCCACAAAACTGTGACATTAACTCAGAGAATAACCTGAGCTTAACTTGAGAAACTGATGACTCCCACAGAGTCTTAATAGTAAACAGTAGGCACTTCTAATAATGATATACCCATTATATAAAAATGAAACCTGGTGATAACGGTGAGTGGTCGGTCACCAGGTTTTGGCTTCGGCTGAGAGGTTCTGTGCGCTTGGTCCAACAGTGGCATCCAGTTTAAAAGCATCCTTAAGCAGTGTAGCCACAACTGTAGTGTTGACAATGCTATCCTCAGGAACCCCGACTATCCTGATATTATTCTGTTGCGACCGGGATTCGAGGTCTTCACACTTTTTTTTCCAGTGAAACAAACTCAGCGGTTATGTGTGCAAGCTTGTACTTAAGCTCCACTATATCATCAGTACAAACTGAGAGAGAGTCCCCCATCTCCCCCACTGTACCTCTGAGTGCAGCCAACTCGGCGTCTTAAGCGGCCTTATCATTTGCCAGTTGTGCTTTAACTGATTGTAGGTCAGCTCTAATTGTGGACAAATCATCAGCCGCTCGAAGTTCGGTTTTAAAGATCTCTGCAATGTCTTCTTTCAACGAGCTTAGCAATTCACGCTTCAGGGACTCAATTACCTGCATGACTTCCTTCGGAGAAATGGAGCCGTGGGGTGAAGACAAAGCCCCTGTGTCCGGGGTCGGTACCTGTGAAGCAGGCCTCAGTTGCTGGGTCGTTGTGGCACAGGTTTTAGTAGATTTAGCAGCCATAATAATACATCCAGGTGGTGAAAAAACTTTCACAAAATACACCAGGGGTAAGTATGTAAAAAAATAGTCTAAAGTGCGCTATAAAATAAAAATTAACATAAACTCTGCGGGAGTGTCAAAACACACGTCTTACTCCATTGGCTGCTCAGTAGCGCCGCCCTCACATTTGTCAAAAAAATATCTTGATTATCCTCAAGACTTTTGGGCAAATATTCTGTGGACTGATGAGACAAAAGTTGAACTTTTTGGAAGGTGTGTGTCCCATTACATCTGGCATAAAACCAACACCAACAACCAACAGCATTTCATAAAAAGAACATCATACCAACAATCAAACATGGTGGTGATAGTGTGATGGTCTGGGGTTGGGGCTTCAGGACCTGAATTGATGGAACCATGAATTCTGTACTCTATCAGAAAATCCTGAAGGAGAATGTCTGGCCGTCAGTTTGTGACCTCAAGCTCAAGTGCACTTGGGTTATGCAGCAGGACAATGATCCCAAACACACCAGCAAGTCCACCTCTGAATGGCTCAAGAAAAACAAAATTAAGGTTTTGGAGTGGCCAAGTCAAAGTCTAGACTTAAATCTGATTGTGATGCTGTAGCATGACCTAAAACAGTCCATTCATGCTCGAAAAACCCTCCAGTGTGCCTGAATTAAAACAATTCTGCAAAGAAGAGTGGGCCAAAATTCCTCCACAGCGATGTGAAAGACTCATTGCCAGTTATCGCAAATGCTTGATTGCAGTTTTTGCTGCAAAGGGAGGCACAACCAGTTATTAGATTTAGGGGACAATTACTTTTTCACGTAGTGCCAGGCAGGTTTGGACAGCTTTTTTCTGTTAATAAATGAAATCATCATTTAAAAATTGCATTTTGTATTTACTTGCATTATCTTTGTGTAATATTCAAATTTCTTTGATGATCTGAATTTTTTAAGTGTGACAAAAATGCAAAAAATATATATAAAAAAAGCAATGGGGGCAAAAACCTTTTCACAGCACTGTATAGATAACACTGAATATTACAGCTTTCTTCTGTATAAATAAGCCCTGTTCATCTCAGTAAATGTCTACAAGTTTTATTATTCAATCACTCTCTCTGTGTGGTTCTTTGGCAAAAAGCTTCCCTGATATCAGTAGAGGTAGCGGCAGCAGCTTTACTCAGGATTCTTCTCCAAGTGAACCCAAAAATTCTAACATGACCTTTCATCATCTTTCATCGAAAAGGCTTGTTTTAAAATAATTATATTTGCTTCCTGTTTTTCTTGATTTTTGAATTGTTGGTTATACAAGTTCCTGTTATGGAAGGACTGTGTAATTGACATAACTTGTGAGTGTAAGGACTCGTCAGACACCGGGGTATTAGAATCCATTTGCAGATTTTTATTTAAACAGCAGGCAAAATCGTAAGTCGAGGAAATGAGGCGAAAAGGGTCAAAACCAGAAAACAAACACTGTAAACAAAACCGAAACTCAAACTGAAACTCGTAGTCAATATGGGACAGGCTAAGGTCATACACTAGGCAAACAAGACAGAGAATCAATCAAGGCTTGGCACATAACTCACAGAAACAATGCTTCGCATAGGAGCTGAGGTAGCACACTGCTTAAATACGCAAATAAACAGGAAGTAGGCAGATACAGTCAATATTCGGGCGATGGCTCCCTCTGGTGTTCTGGCTCTGAGTGCCCTGTGACAGTGAGCCTGTGTAAAGCAAATAGTTACATGTCACTCCTGCAATGTCAACTTGTGCAGTACATTTTGCAGCAATTAGCCCTTTTGGCATAGAAGAAAAGTTCAGTTTTGCTCATGTTTGAGTGGATAATACTTTGTTATGTTTGGGACCTTTAGCTGATGGAGTACATAGTGAAATGAAACAACATTTCCCCAGGACCATGGTGCTACATAAGTGCACGTGGTGTAAATGTCGATGATAGAGGGAAGAGAGACTTTGATAATCTTCTCAGTTGTCCTCACCGCTGCAAGGTCTTGTGATCCGAAACAAAAAGCAGGCAGTGCAATTCCCAAAGCAGGCAGTAATGCAGTTGCTCACAATTCTATCAATGGTCCTTTTGTAGAACATGGTCAGGTTGGGGGGAGGGAGATGTGCTTTCCTCAGCCATCGTAAAAAGTAGAGACACTGCTGGGCTTTCTTGCTGATGGCTCTGGAGTTAATTGACTGGCTCTGGTGTTAACTGACTGAAGTTCTGCGCCAGGTGAACACCAAGGAATTTGATGTTTGCCTGGATCTATCAATGTTCAATAGAGAGAAGTGGCTCTGTGCTCTTCTGGAGACAACAACCATATCTTTAGTTTCAGAGAAAGGTTGTTGGCTCTACACCAGGTTGTTAACTGTTGCACCTGCTCTCTGTATGCTGACTTGTCGTTCTTGCTGAACAGATGATTGTTTCATTGGCAGACCTGATGATGTGTTTTGAGCTGTGCATTGCTACACAGTCCGGATTCAGTAGAGTGAACAGTAGTGGGCTGAGCACACAGCTCTGAAGGGCCCCAGTGCTCAGTGTGGTAGTGCTGGAGATGTGGTTACTGATCCAGACTGATTGAGGTCTCCAAGTCAGGAAGTCCAGGATCCAGTTGCAGAGGGAGGTGTTTAAACCCAGCAAGCTCAGCTTCTCAATCAGGTGCTGAGGGATGATTGTGTTGAATGCTGAACTAATATCTATGAACAGCATTCATCAGTTCTGCAAAAGACAACTAAACAATTAAACAACTATAGTCAATTAGCTGAACATTGGTCATCTGGGTTCACTCTCTGGAAAGTATTCTTTCTATAGTATTTCTAGAACATCAGTTTAAGATTTAACTAATCTTTTTTTTTTTTTAAGACTTTATCTGCTGTGATGTCTAGCAGCACAGTTTTACCACTTCTCTTTTTTCTCTCTTTCTTTTTTTCTCGTTATTAGGGGAGGAGTTAGCGGCAACCACTGGATTGGCTGATTGGATAATATGCATCTGCAGTGGCAATCCAGATTCGCAAATTCCATCTGCAATGTTTTGCATATATTGCAAGTGTTAATAATAAATATACACGTGTGCACGTGTGCAGTGGGTTGGCCTTGTGTTTCAGATTGCCCTGCAGTAGAGAAAATAGATGGATGAATGATGTCGAATGATGTCACACATAACATAGAATGCAAATTCAGATAAGAAAGTGAAAAATCAAATATATCAAAAATATGCTGGAAGCTACTATTCATCAAATGTGCTCAGATGCAGTGTTTTCTCCATGAATCAATGAACTTGCTTTGATTGTTTCAAGCTTCTAGATGTCTTAATGGATTTCATATGGATATCATTTAGATGTCAAATGGATGTCTTAATGTTAAGAGTTTTTTACATCTTAGGATGCCAAGAAATCCCCTCAGTTTTTAGGCTGATGGTATCCTAAGTCTGCAACCTATTGAACCAGTGTTAACGTATTCATTGATAGACACTTTAAAGCACTCTTGTACATGGCTCTGTCTGAATAAGAGTCTGCCAAATGCCAGAAATGTAAATGTTGCAAAATTAATAAAAACATCACCGTGAAACAAATTTTGGCCATTTATTTTTCAAACTAATATTTATATCAAACAGATATATATGAATATATTTAATAAAAGACAGAATAGAATAGAAATGAGAATATTTTTCTCCACAAGAGGGGTGAGAAGCAGGCAGCCATGTTGTATGAAAATAGAATGCTGGCATTGGAATTTAAAAAAAAAATTCACTCAGCATTACACATGAATAACTTCTGTGAAAACAATTGTAACCTTGTGATGTCACTGTTTCACTGAATCACTGTTCAGAAGTTTACAAAGCATTAGGATTTCAGGCAAGAGATATACACCGATCAGCCATAATGACCATTATGACCACCTGCCTAATATTGTGTTGCTCCCCCTTTTGCTGACCTGTCAAAACAGCCCTGACCCGTTGAGGCATGGACTCCACTAGATCCCTGACGGTGTACTGTGATATTTGGCACCAAGATGGTAGCAACAGATCCCTAAGTCCTGTAAGTTGCAACTTGTTGGTCCAGCACATCCCACAGATGCTAGATTGGATTGAGATCTGGGGAATTAGGAGGCCAAGTCAACATCTCAAACTCGCTTGTGCTCATCAAACCATTCCTGAACCATTTTTGCTTTGCCGTTTCCATGAAAGGGTAAACATGGTTGGCAACAATGCTTAGCTAGGTGGTACATGTCAAAGTAACATCCACATGGATGGCAGGACCCAAGGTTTTCCAGCAGAACATTGCCCAAAGCATGACACTGCCTCTGCCGGCTTGCCTTCATCCCATAGTGCATCCTGGTGCCATGTGTTCCACAGATAAGCGACACACACGCACCGGGCCATCCATGTGATGTAAAAGAAAACATGATTCAGCAGACCAGGCCACCTTCTTCCATTGCTCTGTGGTCCAGTTCTGATGTTCAGTGCCCATTGTTGGCGCTTTCCATGGTTCACAAGGGTCAGCATAGGCACCCTGACTGGTCTGAGGCTATGCAGCCCCATTCACAACAAACTGTGATGCACTGTGTATTCTGACATCTTTCTATCAGAACCAGCATTAACTTCTGCAGCAATTTTAGCAAAGTAGCTTGTCTGTTGTATGAGATCATGTGGGCCAGCCTTCACTCCCCATGTGCATCAGTGAGCCTTTGCTGCCCATGACCCTGTCGCCAGTTCACCACTGTTCCTTCTTTGGACCACTTTTTATTGATACTGACCACTGCAGACTGGGAACACCCCACAAGAGCTGCAGTCTAGCCATCACAATTTGGCCCTTGTCATACTTGCTCAAATCCTTAAGCTTGCCAATTTTTCCTGCTTCTAACTTTGAGGACAAAATGTTCACTTGCTGCCTAATATATCCCACCCACTAACAGGTGAGGAGATAATCAGTGTTATTCACTTTACCTGTCAATGGACATAATGTTATGCCTGATCGGTGTATAAGCAATAATGTTTCTAACAAAACCCTAACCATCAAACAGTAGATGGACCCTATTCTCAGGACATTCTAAATCATTCCCACAAGGTAATATTTCAGTCTTGGATAATTGTTCACAAACATACATTCAGAGAACAATTATTCATGTTCAGTTACCAAATGTTTAAGCAACCACAACCACATGGTTCCTTCTGAAATGATATTCCTGAGTAATATCCCAGTTTGGTTCCCTTTTTTTTTTCAAATGAAGGTTGAGACAGTCAACCTAGGACTAGCTCTGGTGCAGTGATCACACATAAGGGGCAGGAAGAAGGAAAATGTAAAAAAAATATTTTAACATATTAGATGAAATGTATTATTTTTGCTAAATTTTTGGCATCCAAGCCATAAGATTAATAAATAGGTAAATACACACTTACTACCGACATATTTATTTAGATTCTGATCTAATTGCAATGAGGTGGTTGTTTTGCACCCAGATGAAAACAGTTAAGATCTTTTCTTTTTTATTACATTTTTTGTAGACATACAAAATGTGTTACCTCAGTTACAAAATTAAACAGGATGTCAGCCACAACCCTCCCCAGAGGCCGCAAAAAAAATTAACTAATTAAATAAATAAATGAATAGGTCATGAATAGTGGTCCTCCAGCAGGACTCCAAATGGCTTAGGTTCTCAATTAAACCCAGTATAGGGCTCCAGATTCCGTAAAAGGATTTCAGTGATCCTTTGGAAGAGTGTCAATTTTTTTTTTTGAGGGGGATGCATTGCAAACCTTGTGTGATGGGAAAGGCATTTTTACATTTAAAGGATGGCATGCCTAGCCAACAAAGTTGTAAAGGCAATGATGCCACGCATTGTGGATCATACAAATGAAGCAGTGGGTACAGAGCAGTCAGTGTTTTAAGGGCAATGGTGGTGTTAAGGGCTTTGAGAGTGTTCCAAAAATGTCCGAACAGGAGCCCAAATGCATCAGGCAAGATCAGAATATATGAAGGTGTTCAGCTGGAGATCTGTTGCATGCATCACTACTGTTAGGAAATATTTTAGCCAGTTTAGTATTAGTGAAGTAAGCTCTGTGGAGCACTTTACATTGTATTAGAGCAGGGGACATCCACATACGAGCATAATGACAACACAAAAGAACACAACACTCTTACAACCTTACAATTTTTATAGTAATTTACTCATTCCTTTAATTTCAACCTCACCTAATGAGATGGGTTGGCACAATGCTTGGAGCACAGCAAGTCCATTCTTGGTTTAATTTTGGAGACTGCCATTTAGAGATCATTCTCCATGTTCAGTCGCGAACTGTATTTATTTTTAATGTGCGTGAGTGACAAAGTTTTTTCGCATAAGTAGGTAGTGCAAAACGGCATCAGTACATCCATAGCGGCCTTGGATAGCTGTGGGTATTCCCTCTCGACTAAAATCCAAAACTCAGACAGCGTCTTGAAATTAAACACTGTTTTCAAAGTTCGGTCGCTTGACGGTTCACTGATTCTAGCTGATTCAGGCCAGTTTATCCCCATGCATAGCCCGACTTATAGCTATAGCAGCGGGTTTATTGAGGGTTTCCCTGATCGTATGTGCCTTTTTGCCTGTGCAATTAAATATTCCACCTCATATGATGCCATATGTTGAGATTTTAACCAACGTTTCATTTCAACAAAAATAATATCCTAAGCCTAAAGTGAAAAAAATGTGCACATGTTGGAATGTTTAACATGGTGCTGTAAATTGAGCTGCTGAAACTGATGCTATTGCTGTGTTGTTAATCTGCCGTAATCACCTCAGGGTTCGTGATTGAACAGAAAGAAAATCGCAAGGCTGATGGTTTTTTTATTTGCATGTTTTTTTAATGTTTTTTTTTTTAAATTTAACTATTAACTTTTATTTTTTATCTTTTGTTAGTTATGGATAAATATTGTATTTCTAATAGTTTAAAAAGTTTATTTGACTACTGGAAATCATCTCGAGACCCACCCCCACTGTCGCGACCCATACTTTGAGAACCACTGTATTAGAGCATGTCTAGTGCAATAGACGAAGTATGGATTAAACTAAGAATGTTCTTCCACAGGTCTTCAGATATGTTAATATCCAAATCTTGCTCCCATGTTTGTTTGAGAGAGTCAACTGAAGATTATTTTACCATAGATGATATCAGCCATCTCTGACCAGGGTCAAGAATTAAAGATTCAAGATTCAAGAAGCTTTATTGTCATTTCAACCACATATAGCTGACGCAGTACATAGTAAAATGAAACATTTCTCCAGGACCTGGTGCTACATAAACATACAACATATAGTTCAAACACAAAACAACACAGAGCTAGGACAGAAGTTTGCCCAAGCCACATAAAGTGCAAAGTGTGCAGCTAGGTGCAAACAAAGCAACGACAAGACAGTGCAGAAACAATAAGTACAAAAAGACAACACAAAAAACACAGGACACTTATCACCGAAAAAAGAAAAAGAACATGTGCAATGAAATGTAAATGAAATGATGTACAACTTTGAGACCTGACAACATGTACTGTGCAAAAATACAGTAGCAGCAGTTGAGGTAGTGCAAAACAGAAATAAACATAAATATAAATATAGCAGCAGATGTAATAAACACAAGGGTTGAGGTAGTGCAATAAGTATTGAACAATATAAGTTATGTGTGTGTGTGTCCACACAGGTGAGAGAGAGAGAGAGTGTGTGTGTGTGAGAGAGAGAGACAGAGAGTTTTGTACAGTTCAGTCCTGAGTGTGTGTGTGTGTGTGTGTCTGTGTGTGTGTGTGTGTGAGTGAGTGAGAGAATTTTGTACAGTTCAGGTATTGAGGAGCCTGATGGCTTGAGGAAAGAAACTGTTACAGTCTGGTTGTGAGGGCCCGAATGCTCTGGTACCTCTGATATCTGGTTTCCAGATGGCAGGAGGGATGAGAAATAAATCAAGGTCTGATTCAGGGGGCCAATTAGGAATGTGGGGAAATAACTTTTGAATAAAAAAGTATCACTTGAAGGAAACAAAAAAGATGTAATTTAACTAATAAAGAAGAGAAAGACCAGAAAATTTATTTGTCATACAAGTCATTCAAAGTAGAAAGACCCTTACTTGCCCAAACACTGAAAACACAATCTGAAAGGGACGAAGGAAATAAGTGATGATTTGAAATTGGCATGTAAATCGAGGCTTTATAGAAACTGAATTGTTTCCTTAATTGAAGCCAAATTTTAATATTGTTGATAGTGTTGGTATGTCTAGTGCAAATAGACAAAGAATGGATCTGAAGATATCTCTTCAGATATGTTGATATCCAAATCCTGCTACCAAGTTTGTTTGAGAGAGTCATCTGAGAATTGTTTCCTGAATTGAAGCCAAATTTTAATAGTGTTGATAACTACTGAATTGCTTGAAATTGTGTGTACCTAAAGAGGAAGCTAAGAACAAATATTAGAAATTAAGGAATGGGAAGATGATATCTCTATGTGTAACAAGTGTGGGCTAGAGGCACAACATCTGAGGCCAACCCAGTAAAGTAATTTGGTAATGTTACAGGCTCAGAAGTAACATTGGAAGTTTGGAAGTGCTAAACCCACTTCAGATTTGGGAAGCTGGAGAAATCAATTGCTTATGCGAGCTGGCTTGTTACTCTAAAAGAACCAGTTCAGTTGCTGGATTAGTAAAATAGGATTTAGTAAAGCAGACTGGGATATTTTGAAAGAGATACAAGAATTCTGGCAGGATAACCATCTTAATAAGATTCGCATGGCCTATTAAAGATAGGAAGAGGGAGACACAGTAACAGTATAGCAGAATATATACACACACAGTGGGCAAAAATTTGCATCCCCCTTACACCTTGGGTGAATAATCAATACATCTGCCTCTGTTGTACAGTTCATCTTCAAAATAGTCTTCCATAATCATTTAAATGTGATTCCTCTCTGAAAACTTTATGGTTTGGCCTCAATATTAAAATAGCCGAATCCAAATTTAGCTTTAATAGCAAGCCCAAAAGTTTACTTCCCCATTGAAAACCTTCTAGGTATTTAACTTTAATATGTAAAATTTGGTATCTGATCCCTTAAAAAACATCATCAACACTTAATGCTTGATGAGTGGCACCAGGTGTGTTAAATTAGGCATGAATTTTATATTTGCAAGTGGGTAGGATCTCCAGGAGCAGTCTCAAGCAACAATAGGATCAGGGAAATAGCTGTCAGAAGAAAAACTTTCATAAAACTGGACAGAGTTATAAAAAAATTCAAAATGTTTATGGATGCCAGTGCCAACTGTGAAGAACATAATCCAGAAATGCAAGAAACATGGACACACTAAGACTCTACTAAGGAGTGGAAGACCAAGAAAAATAACAAACTGTATACAAACACACTGCTCAAAAAAATTAAAGTAACACTTAAAAACACATCAAATTTCAATGGGGAAAAATATCATGCTGGATATATATACTGATATGGGCTGGTTAATGTGTTAGGAACGAAAGGATGCCATATCGTTTGATGGAAATTAAAATTATCAACCTACAGAGGGTTGAATAAAAAAACACCCCAAAAATCAAAGTGGATGCAGCAGACTAATCCATTTTACTGAAATTTTAGGTGAAACCTGACAGCATCGGATGGACCAAAACATAATGTCCCATAGATGTTTTATTGGATTTAGGTCAGGTGAGGGGCCATTCAATGGTATCAATTCCTTCATCCTCCAGGAACTGTCATTGTTGTGCACCAGGAGGAACCCAGGACCCACTGCACCAGCATAGGGTCTGCCAATGGGTCCAAGGATTTCATCCCGATACCTAATGGCAGTCAGGGTGCCATTGTCTAGCCTGTAGAGATCCTTGCATCCCTCCATGGATGTACCTCCCCAGACCATCACAGACCCACCACAAAACCAGTCATGCTGAATGATGTTACAGGCAGCATAATGTTCTTCACAACTTCTCCAGACCCTTTTACATCCGTCACATGTGCTCAGGTTGAACCTGTTCTCATCTGTGAAAAGCACAGAGCACCAGTGGTGAACCTGCCAATTCTGGTGCTCAACGGCAAATTGAGCTCCACAGTGCTGGGCAGTGAGCACAGGGCCCACTAGAGGATGTTGGGCAATCAGGCCTCCCTGATGAAGTCTGTTTCTGATTGTTTGGTCAGAGACATTCACACCTGATCTCCCCACATCAGAATGAGCCTCACTGTGTTGCCTGCAGAATTTGTAGAAACACCTTCTGAGACAATTTCAGTGGAGTGACAAGGCTTACATATAAGCAGCATGCTGCTCGAGAAAATATGATTTTATCGACATGGCAAATGCAGAATTTCCACCTGTCACTTTTGAGCCTGTTGGCAATAAACATCTGTGTAACTGTGAATGGAAGGGAAGGGAAGTCGTGGATGGAGGAAAAAAAAGTGCAAGTGTACATGTAGAAACAAATACACCTGGGAAAGGCAAATAGACCTAAGAGATCTCAGCAACCACCAGGGAATTTCACCTACCTTGAAGGTGGGGAAATCATTAATCTCCTTCACAGAGTCTCTTAGAAAGCTTTAATCAAGCACTTGACACCTTTAGTGACTGATTTTTTCACCCTTAAGTTCATTTAGACTGAACCGCATGAAGGGACTCATGCAGAGACAAGGTAAGAGAAATAAGGTCTACTAATATAGTGTAATTGTACATCCCACTTAAGGGGGGGCAGCACTTTTACTCCACCTGTAATTTCTTCCTGTGAATGTCGGTGAAAGCAAGCTTCTGAAATTAGAAAACCGACTGATAGCGAGGAGCTGAGGCCAATCACAGAGTTTTATATTTTTTATTTACTCTGGAGTAACCAAGATGGTGAGCCTAGCCCAAAGAGACTGGTAGACAATCTTTGAAACACAGTGCAAAACTGTGATCTGTTACCAGAGGGACCTTGATTTGCATTGAAAGCACCAGATAAGACTGTAGTCACACACAACAGCCATAGAAGGTACACCAAGTGGACACGAGGACAAGGAACTAAACCCTTCTATTGAACTTAAACACACACATCCACAGAACCCAATTCTTTGGACAAAGGACCAAGCTACTACACAAATAAGGGACTAAACAAAAAATGGAAATTTCTTTCTAATTTTCTTGTCGGTTATTTAAAAGAGTTTTTCTTTTTAATTTATTTTTGTTCTAAATACAAAATTAAAGTGCCCCTTATCTTGCATTGTAGTTCATGGGTAACTCATTTGAAATTGTGAATTTGGAATAGCCTGCCTCTCTCAATTTAGCATCTTCTGTCTGCTGTCAATGGTTCAGTATTACAGGTGCTACAGTTGCAAAAATCTCTTTGTAGATGACCTCAGCAATTTGTACCACTATTTGTTACAAAGTATTAAAATATCAATATTTTATTTTTTATTTTTTAATATTTAATATTCATGATATATAATATGATGTAATGGGATGTAAAATAATTCCTACATCTGTTTAACAAAGACACAATTGTGATTGTTATAGTGTCCATGTTCACCACTGTCCACCATCAAAAGCACCTTCAATGTCAACATGAGCATCAGGAAGAACATGACTTACATTTACATTTTTGGCATTTGGCAGACGCTCTTATCCAGAGCGACATACAAAAGTGCTTTAAGTCTCTATCATTAAAAACATTAACTCTGGTCTAATAGGTTACAGACTTAGGATACCATTAGCATAAAATTGGATGTTTTTTTTTAATTTTTTTTATTAAACATATAATACATAAACAGGGAAATATAAGAGCTAGCTTAAGTGCTTCAGGAAAAGGTAGGTCTTAAGACGTCGTTTGAAGATAGTCAGAGACTCTGCTGTACGGACATCTAGGGGAAGTTCATTCCACCACCTCGGTGCCAGAACAGAGAAGAGTCTAGATTAATACCTACCTTTTGCCCTGAGAGATGGTGGGACCAGTCGGGCAGTGCTAGTGGATCGGAGGGAGCAAGGTGCAGTGTGATGAGTAATAAGATCTTTGAGGTAAGATGGTGCTGGTCCATTCTTGGCTTTGTAGGCAAGCATCAGTGCTTTGAATCTGATGCGTGCAGCTACCGGAAGCCAGTGGAGGAAACGCAGCAGTGGGGTGGAGTGGGAGAACTTAGGCAGGTTGAAAACAAGCCGTGCAGCTGCATTTTGGATCATTTGCAGTGGACAAATTGCATTCAGAGGAAGATCTGCCAGTAAAGAGTTGCAGTAATCCAGTCTCAAAATAACCAGAGACTGAACAAGCACTTGTGTAGCCTGTGTGGATAGGAATGGTTGAATCCTTCTAATGTTGTACAGAAGAAACCGACATGAGCATGTCACATTGGCAACATGGGAGGAAAAGGACAGTTGATTGTCCATGGTTACCGCAAGATTGCGAGCAGTGGCTGAAGGGGAGATCATTGAGTTGTTCAGAGATAATGATCCCCTGGGCTGGGGATGAATCACCTGGGATGACCAGCAGTTCAGTTTTGCTAGGATTAAGTTTCAGATGATGAGCTGTCATCCAAGATTAAATGTCTGCCAGACACGCTGAGATCCGGGCAGAAGCTGTGGTATCTGAGGGAGGGAAGGAGAAGATAAGTTGGGTGTCATCAGCATAGCAGTGGTATGAAAAGCCATGTCTGCGTGGGGCAGATGTCAATCCTTTCTATGTTACCTGATATGAGCGACCATCCAGGTAGGAAGCAAACCATTCCCATGCTGTTCCACAAATTCCAAGACTCCTGAGGGTGGACAAGAGATTCTTGTGGTTAACTGTGTCAAATGCTGCAGAAAGGTCAAGGAGGATGAGGACCGATGACAACTTGGCTGATCTAGCAGCACTGAGAAACTCTCAGTGACTGCCAAAAGGGCAGTCTCTGTAGAATGTGCTGCTTTGAAGCCAGACTGGTTGGGATCATGGAGGTTATTCTGCAAGAGATAGTCAGACAACTGATTATAAACAATTCGTTCGAGAATTTTTGAAAGAAAGGAGAGAAGTGATACCGGTCTGTAATTATTGATGTCAGAGGGATCCAAAGTGGGTTTCTTCAGTATAGGGATAACCCGTGCTTGCTTAAAGGCAGTTGGTACCCGTCCTGATGTTATGGATCCATTGATGACTGTGGTGATGAAGGACAGGAGGTCAGGTGAGATGGTCTGGAGCATAGTGGAAGGGATTGGATCCAGTGGGCAGGTGGTGGGATTGCAGGAGTGAATGATCTGCAAAACCTCTTCTGCTGCTATGGTTGAGAGATGCTTCAGTGAAGGAGTAGCTGAGTCCTGGCTGTGTAATGTAGATGAAGTTGGGGCGGACGTGAAGGTCTGGCAAACTTGATCTAATGAATCATGTTTTCTATCGTGCATTGAGAAATGGTAACAGGGTACACTATGGCAGTGGGATGCTCTGGGCAGGGAAACTTTGGGTCATGGCTGTCATGTTTCTTTGACACGTACAACGTTCCTAAACATTGCTGACCAAGTACAGACCAAGTACACTCCTTCATGGCAATGGTATTACTTAATGGCAGTAGTTAAATGGTGTTAATAGCTAATAATAAGCAGAAATTGAATACACCATTCATGCTGATGCAGTGCCTGCATCACATATTTGTATGTTTAACTCCCTTTGCCCATCTTGGGAGGCATTTGGCAGTACAGGGCCCTGGGACACTGGGCTCTTTTGTTTAGTCTTGAGTGTAGTGTTCTATGGTGAACTGGGTGAAATTTGAGGGGATGTTAGCCATCCTATCCAGTGGTGTCTGGATCTTCAGTGTTGGCTCTTTGTTGTGTAAATTAAATGATTTGGTATAGATTAGTCAGGTCTGAAATTTATTTTGTTTATTTCTCATATTTTTTTTCCATATTTTAAAATCAGTAGGGCCATTTACTCATTCTGATTATGGCATTTTATGCTTTTCATAGTAGTCAATTAAAGCATGTTCTAATAAATATTTTGTTAAATTTGTTAATTTATGCAAAAATAGCATAAATAACAAATTAAAAGTAGGAGCTAGGAATCAAGGTGATCATAATATTGTTTCACAGAATTTGATAAGAGAAGCATTACAAGCATTTGGAACTGTCTAGCAATCTAATCTTACTGGTTAATGGTGGTCACTGAAATAGAATCAAAGCTGGGTTTTGAGATTGATCATTACTTTGGTTCCATATATTTAGGAAACATACCAACTGATTTTAATGCTCAAGACAAGTACCTTCCCAGATTGTTATTAACCAATAACAATCTGACAAGGTACTTGTCTTGAGCATTAAAATCAGTTAGAAAAAAGCAATAACCAGGAAATTGCTGGATAAGAATCCACCAACAAAAGAAGAGCAGATAGCGATTGTAAAGTATATGTTTGATATGGAGAAACATTTTCTCTAAGACTAAGTATGGATAAATTTTTATAAGAAATGGTCAAAATAGTTTATGATGGAAATTAGATATAGGGTTAGATATGAAGTGCTTGGCAGTGAAAACCATCCTTAAAACAGTCATCAGGTCAAGCAAAAAAGACAAGGAATATGAAAGCTTAAACTGATACCTTACATCATGTCTAAATACTTTCCATCACAATTGGGCAGACAAATTGTTCGATTTGTTTGATATTTTCCTACCCTTTTCCCCAGTCTGATTCTCAGATCTGTCAGTTAAACAAATGTAAATAAATTTCACGGTATTTATAGACAGTTTCTTACAGTATGTGCAAAAATAATTCTCTGAAGTCCAAAAGTGGTACATGACCATAGATTTTGGTGAGGTAGGATGGCAATATTAACATAACCTCATTTATTAGACTGATCATTCTGATGATTCACTATAGATATTGGTTGCAGAGTATTTTTAAATTAAACTAATTTTGTGTAAAAAATAGAACCCTGGCAAGCCCTAATAAACTGTTCTTTCCCAATTAGCACTATTAGTGCAGTGAACATTGGTGACCACTAGGTGTAATAAGAACTCTATGGTGCTGAGTGGTGTTTAGTATGGTATTCCACAATTGTGCTAGATATGTAAAAGGTGAGCAAAATAGTAGAACGCTGGTTTATCTATCAAATATCAATCTTTTTTTATTTCTGGTCACTCAAAAGACTGCAAACTGGACATGAACTTCAGTTAAGCATACAAAAACATTCTAAATATCCAACTTAGCTTTGTGGTAATGCTCAAATATGGGTGTGATGGTCAAATGTCCACATACTTTTGGCCATCTAGTGTATACATATGCCAGAATGATCAGAATAATATTTTAGAGTATTTAATAATCTATATTAGTTTTTAGCAATTAAAATATTTATTTAAAAAAAAAAAAACAACCTTTTGTACAGGTGCTGACAAATTCAAATATACAGCATATGCATTTAGTAGTTACTTTATTTTACATAATTTAAAAACCAAAACATTGCATTTTCCATCTAAGATTTATTGTGCTTGCCGACTGTCCTACCATTAGCTTTATATGAATTTTTGGCAATGGAATATTTTCCTACATGGCCAAAGATGCAATCAAAATGTCAAAATTCAAAAAGGTCTGTTATGAGAAAATACTCAAGCTACATAAATCCTTGAAAATTTTTCTACACAGGATAATAAATGGCAATACCAGTAACATATGATTAAATACACAACACAAACATGTAATTCCCGTACATAACATTACAACAAAGCCTAAAACTAGATCTTGAAAATTTATTTTATAATAATAATAATAATTATTATTAGCATTATGATTTTGTACAGCACTGTAACAACTGGCATTTCACTACAGCTGGAATATTAAGTGCAACAAGGTTAGAAAACAGGTAGGTCAGTGTAGTGAGTAAAAATATACTATGTAAAATACAGTAACAGCAGGTGTTGAATAATATAAAAATAGGAAGATTTAAGGAATAGAACTTATCAAAAGAACTTATTTGAAATAAATAAAATGTCTGTTATATGAATATAATATTTAGGGGAATAGAAAATACCTTACGCAGCAGTAGATTTAACAATGCAAGGTCACCACATTTGACCAGAAACCATTGGTAATATTTCTATAATGTGATGGAGGAACCTGAATGAGTACATTAATGAATCAATGCTGAGTGATATATACTCTCTCAAGAGTTTGGATCAGTCAGTACAGGCATTTCACAAGACTGCCAACCCTTTCAAACAAAACACTACAATTGACACCAGGATGATTTTACATATTTCAAACGTGCAAATGTTTTTATTATATGAGAACACAGTGATGACTGGCCACGCAAGAACTAAAGTCATTTACACGTTCAATTCACTATGATTTGCGCAAAAAGACCTACAATATCATTACATTATAGAATCTACAACAGTATTTACAAAATACAAAATGAATGTGGTCAGAGTACACCTTATAAAAGTAACAATTTCCTTTATTTCTGATTCAGTGGAAATCATTTGTAAGGCACTGTTGAAGCAGCCGAGATGAATGATCAGAAGAGAGAATTAGAAAAATAAACCACAATGGGTATTTAAGTTTTTCCCAATACATAATGGATAATTTCAGGTAATTGTGTTTCATGTAAAATACTGAAGTTAAATGTGCCTCAAATACTTTCCAAGTTCAAAACACACGCATAAAACAATAATTACAAACTGAAAGTTCACACATAAATTATTTGAGGCTTTGGCTGATAATTCACAGCCCTTTAAACTAAAATACACACATAGGAATGTAACATTTGGATCCCCTATTTGCTTAGAAGCCTATGCAGTCTCTAAAACAATGAACCATTAATGAAGCAGAAAAGTTATCACTGAATCACAAAGTGACAAAGAATGACTGGATTTAATGTGAATGTGAGTGTGTTTAATGATAGGCCAGTCTGCTGAGTTTAAACATTTTGTTCTTACATGTTCCATGAATTACATGTAGCAAAGTAATACAAACCATTTTTAAATGAATCCTTAAACAAATAGTCCTGAATGCAATCTGGGTTATAAATTGATTCATAACCACATAATCCTAAATCTATGTTTCTGAAGCTAAAATACTCTGAAGTGGGTTTGTATGAGTTATGACAAAATAAAAAGCCCAAAGAAAAGCAAAGACAGGGTGTGGCAAAGATTTTGGTCATATAAATACAAAACAACTGGTCAACCTTGTTTTATCTCAGGTGTCATTGTTATCAACATGTAGGAATCAAAAGGTGGAATGTGACTTTCACATAAAAATTCTCCAACATTGAATTCCCATTCCTATATTCAATATGTGTCTGCAGTTAGAAATGTACAGTACGTGTTAGAAATACTGACTTTTTTTTTTTTTTTTTAAACATGAAAAGCCAATATCTAGCTCCTTGACATTGGCTCATAAACAGATCTTGCATCAGCAATTCATTCTTTCATGTGACAGGAAATGTGCAAAATAGTATCTTATGTAGCAATGGACATGAGGGGAAAAAGATCTTTCACTTTGTGAATAAGGAAGAGATCACATGTATGGCTTCAGCCTTTTGGCCATAATCTAATTTGGAGTTATTTTTTCCTGACTGAAGAGAGGTCCCGAAGGATTTCAGCAAACTTTGGACGATTTTCAGGTTTGTAATCCCAGCACCTCTGCATTATCTTGTAGACCTCATCTGGGCACTTTTGTGGACACAACATTCTGTAACCTGCATTCATGTTAACAATTTTGATCAGAATTATACTAGTTGTAAAATAAATATTTATAAGAATGTCACCTAGTGAAAATAAGCGTTAGTATGTATGGGTGTCTGTTGGATGTGCTCATGTTAACACTGATAGGGGTTTATACCTTTTTCAACCTGCTCACGGGCTTGCTGGTTGGTCATGCCTGGGTAAGGACATACTCCCAGGCTAAATGTCTCCCACAGCAGGATCCCATAACTCCACACATCACTTTCAGAGCTGTATCTCCCTATGGGAAATTCACAAAGTTTATATTAACAAAATTAAAAGTAAATAAACAGTAAATAAACAGAATAATCCAGAACAGAGTAATCCAAAGCCTACAAAAAAGCATAAATTCTTCTAGGTACACTTGCACACAGTTTTTGAAGGAAACTAGGCAGGTAGGCTCTTGGAGAACTAACCACAGATCTGTGGATGTAGGCTGCCTCAAATCCTTCTGTCTCTTCATGTAATCCCAGACAGACTCAATGATGTTGAGATCAGGGCTCTGTGGTGGCCAAACCAGCCCACTTTTAGGACTCCTTCTTCTTCTCCTCTAAGCTGAAGATATTTCTTAATGTCATTGGCTGTATGTTTGCGGCCACTGTCCTTCTGCAGAATAAATTTGGGGCCAATCAGACACCTCCACCTCCCTAATGGTACTACATGATGGATAAATATCTGCTTCTATTTCTCAGCACTGAGGACGCCATTAATCCTGACCAAATCTCCAACTCCACTTGCAAAAATGCAGCCCCAAACTTGCAAGGAACCTCGACCATGCTTGCCATTTTTCTGCACCCCATTTCCTATGTTTTCATCCATAGTTGAGTCGCTTAGCCTTGCTTCCACGTCGGAGATATGGCTTTTTGTCTGCAATTCTTCTATGCAGACCACTTTTGGCCACATGTCTCCAGACAATACATAGGTGTACCTGGGACATAGGTCCCACTGGTTTCTGCCAGTTCTTTGCTAATGACAGTGCTGGTTTTTTGTGCTTTTTAAAAAGAGCTTGAACAGCACATCTTGAAACCCTGCTTTGAACTCTGTCTGAGAGAGACATTGCTGACGCAGTATAACTACCTTGTGTCTTTTTGCTGTGCTCACTTTTGCCATGGTGTATGACCAGTGACATGTCTTCCACAACCTCACCTTAGTAGTAGAGTTTGGCTGTTCCTCACCCAGCCTCCTACACAGCTGTTTCTGTTTCAGATAATAACTGTGTTTCAGGAAGTGTTCTACCAGTTTACTAGCTAGCCTAGCAAGAGGGTTCAAAACGAGAACAAGAGTTCTACCCTTTCTACATGTGTACATCTATTTTCCTCTTGCAGTTTTAATTTACCACACATATGAGCTTCAAATACTGTGCACTGATTTTTGGCATATATTTGCCACCATAGCTGTTGTTGGACAAGAACAAAAAGGCCTGGTTTAGGCAGCATTCTTATTCATCCTAAAGGTATAAACGTGTTGAGGCAAGTACATGGGTATACTTTGTATAGGTTTGCAGGTCTTTTTTACTTGTTTTACAAGTGCATAATTGCTAATGTTCATGGTTAGCCTTGTTGTTCAGCCTTGTTATTTATGGTATACAGTTCATTTGACTCCTATAATCCAACTCCTTGTTCCCAGTGCATGTGTTTCACACAATGAACATTGTGAAAAATATTAATACCCGAAAATAATAACTTTATAATTGTGCTAGCTTGTAAAATAATTAAACTGATTGCATTTTTACTATTATAACACTGAACAGCAACCAGGACAAATGTAATTTCTTCAATTTCTCTTGTTAGGTCAAGTTTATACCGCTTTGACCACCAAAACCTTCTAAAAAGAGGCCAAGATAGACTGTTGGACCACCAAGGTATGTTCTGTATAAAAAAGATACAGGCAGTGCACGTGTGAAATGGGTTCAAGAAGAGCCTCCAGTCATCTGCTAAGTTTAAGTAAAAAAGATTCCATATGATGGAGCAAATATGAAAATTGATTTAGTTTCATAACCATACAAATACCTTAAGCACTTTTTACTCATCCAGAAATTAATTTTACATCAAAACATTTTAATTTTATTTAGAAAACCAGCAAATGGGGGAAAAATAGATTAAAAAGTGTCAGTTCAGAAATAAATTTGACTATACACAATTTTTTAAAGAAATATGCTTGCTTTTACAAACGTCCCAGTTGCCAGTTTGAGTGAGACTACATGAGACAGCAAATAGTCCTTCCCAGAACCTGCCATTTCAGTTTCTAGAAGTTCAGTGCTAACCCTGTCAAATACTTGCGAAACACTAACTGGCTAATGGAGCCCATGTTTTTTTTTAAGTAATTATATCGGCATCAAAAATCTAGCTATAGACTTCCAAGGAAATACAGCACACCAAATTTCACCATGAGTTATTTGACTGTAGCCCCTTTTTATGACCATGCCCCAAATTTGTATCATCCATCCACTGTCTATACCCGCTTATTCCTAATTAGGGTCACGGGGGTCTGCTGGAGCCTATCCCAGCGCACATAGGGTGAGAGGCAGGGGTACACCCTGGACAGGTCGCCAGTCCATCACAGGACCCAAATTTGTATCAATCATCTAATATATATAAAGCTACTTTTGCTTGAGCTTCACTGATTTACTATTTTACTATTACTATTTACAAAATACGATTAATAACTGAATTATTAATATTTTATTGAGGGGGCATGGTACAGGACAGGTACTGTACAATAAAACTGAATTAGTTTCGAGGATACACAAGCAGATTGTTTGGCCATATTATTACAAATTTTAAAATGTTGCATATAATACAACATTAATATTGTGCAAATAGGGCTAAAAACCTAGGAAGAATCCACAAAAGTAAGTTTTGCATATTCTAAGTATGTTTAAAAAGAGAGGATGAGCCTTAATGGAGCTCACTGTTATTGTGGCTGTGTATACCTCCCCAGAGACGTGGATTAAACCAAATAAGTATCTAGCACTAAATGAACTAGTCCATCTGGTTACATCTACGTCATTTGGACGTCATACTTGAGCCTTTGTTTTAAGTGATACATTCAGGTATTTGAGTTTATTACATGTTATGTTGCTTAGGTTGTGTAGTTTGTATTATTTTTAGTTAATAAACACAAGGACTGTTTTTTTTTTTTAAACGGTAATTTTGTTTTTACTCAAGGGTGCAACTTTGGTTTGATAAGTGTGTTTTCGATTTGAATCCCATTTCCTGCATTTACATACATTTAGGGACTATGGTGATACAAAATCCAGGAAATAATTAAGTTGATTATAATGATAAATTCTGCCAAAAAGAATAGTAGGCTACTAAACTAAACATGTATATAAAAAAAGATGTCTTACTTTCTTTAATGTTTTATAGGGGCCGAGGTCACCATGTTCAACATTAATGTTTTGTGTGTGAATAAAATTTAAATAATGTGAGACTCAATTTCCACTGTTAAAGAAACTTTTATTTTAAACTAACTGCTGTCCCTGAAAATGTAAAATAAATCAATTGCTGTACAGGATGTTTGTCACAGCCACCAAACGGCAGGAGTTTAGAATAGAAAAAGCAGAAAGCTTATATGAACTGTGTGTGTTACAGCACTATTGTGTAATATCAGGTGCTAAATTATATATCTATATATCTCAATCCCTTCAAATTGGCATTAGACTATAACCAGGTAGACCCTAAAAATCAAATTTCTAAATGCACTTGTAGCAGCAAATTCGAGATATCTGGCCCAGACTTTTGGAAGCTATCCTTTCCCCTCATGGCTTAAAATAGAAATATTAGAAACCAACAGAAAACATCTCATGGAGAGGCTATATAACTGGTAGGGTAAATCAAACAAAACAATAAATGACAGTAAGGAAAGGAGATGCTTTCCCCAAAGTCTCCAATATGGGGCAACAAACTGCTTCCAAAATGTTTTCAGGATACACATGTTAAAATCTGGGCTGATAAAGGAATTAACTGCTGAGAACAATGCTACAATGGAGTATTAATGTCTTTTGGACAGCTCAAAACTCGGTACAATTTTAACAATAAAGAATTCTTTGTTTACTTGCAATTAAGATACTTCCAAAGAGTCAAGAATCAAATTAAGTTACCCAGTTTAATTCAGCTGGAGCAACTCTGTTATTTGAGTATACCACTATACAAGACACTCACTAGAATATGTCTCTTATAGCAAATAAACCACAACTTACTCAAATAAGATTGAACGCAGTGATGAAATCTAAAGGTTCAAACTAATTATTAGTTTAGGGATGTGCATACTTATGCAACTAGTTTACTGTACAATTTTTCTTCACCTTTTCCCCCTAAAATAATTCTAATTTTTCACTTTAATATTTAGCTTGCAATTTTCCAATAAAGGTGGAAAAGGTTCTGACCAGGTTTATCTTGTTTATCTTGTTATATCACAAAAACATGACATTTTAACAGGGGTGTTTTATATCCACTGTATGTCAGATAAATAATATGTTTTACTTCCCTTTGAGAGACTGAACTAATTTCACAAATTTCCTCAACAAAATCAACTTGTGTACATGTTCTTTCAAGCAGATAATACCAGAAGCAATGAAATCATACTATTCTCCCTGAAAAGCTAGAAAATTCTGGAGTTCCTGGAGATTCTGGCCCCTCTGCTGGACCAGGTCATATTTCAATGACTGTTAACAGTTTGCTGATGTAAATGCTGACTTCTCTACACATACTACAACATAGTTTGGTGTTCTGCAAGATTCTGTTTTAGGTCCACTGCTTTTTTCTTGAAAAGTTCTGAATGTCTATTCTTAGTTTGACAATGTGGCATGTTAAGATGGGCAGATATGACTCATTAACCTTGGTTACCCAACCTTGGTTGCTCATCTAGAAAAAGGAAACTCTGATTTCAAACCTCTGCTGCCTTGTGGCTACATCCACACATGGGAAAGGCCAAGGGAGTCAACCCAGACAGAATATCCATTAAAGGAGTCTTTACGCAATCTGACATTGCTTGCAGTGTTCTCCTGGCAACTCCTGCAACATCAATGGTGCCAAACTGTACTGGCATTCACCATTCCCTTGGATCCACCAGCTGTGTGGAGCTAAACCACTAGTTTGACAAATAGCCCCAAACACTGCACCAGGAAAAAAGCTAAAAAGAAAGAACAGCTGTTCAATTCACAAGCTGGATCATCAGGACTAAGCGTCCCAGCCTCACTGCTGACCTGCAGAAGCTTGATCAAGCATGGAAAACTGTTCTTGTTCTTGACAGGGTGCTCTCCACCCTGGGATGGGGGGGTAAGATAAATTTCCAGCGTTTGCTAAAATATGCTGCTCCTGTGGCCTATGGGTGACCAATACCACCTTCAAGTTAACAAAAACAATAGGATGCCAGCAACTTTGGGGCTTGGACCACTAAAAATGGCCTCAAGCAGTGATCTATGGGGTGGAAGCATTCCTGTGGCCTTGTACATAATGTGTCTTTTAATTTTAGTTCAAATCTATATAATTTCAATATATATATAAATAAATATATAAAAATAATAAATAAAAATTTACAATAAATCCCTATCAAATCTATGGCATTGGCATTTGTGTGTGTACAAATATGAATAGCAGCACAAGAGGACAATTTCAATTATTACTAAACCTACCATTCATGGTTTGTGACTCAACAGCTTAACAGTAATCCTGTCAAGCACCTGCTAAAATCTGATTGACTGATGACAGTCATGTTTTATGTAAAAATTGTGAAATCACTACAGAAAACCTTCCAGGTTTCTTTTTTTCTCCAGCACATTTTGTAAAACAAAGTAATGCCTATGTTATATTCTATTTATTATTCCTATAGAACATGGAAGTGTCTTTGTTTTTGGCTTAGCATTCTTGCTGATTTTTGGCATAATTTCAGGTGTGATTCATGCAATACTGCCACTAATAGGCATGCTCATATTATGTGCAAGTATAAAGATTTCACCCTTTTCAAGAATACACATATGATATCCTGTTTTGCTAGCAGAAACATGTTTGTCATGTGTTGGCTCTGACAATGATTTGATGTTTAGGGCTATTTTGTTTTTTAAACTGCAAAGTCTCAGAACTGGTAAGAAGAGGGCCTTGAAATGGACCTTGCAGGGGGCAAAGAAGGCAAACATCCCCTACTTTCATGTCGCATCATACTGCTCCCCAGCCTGCAAGATGTGTGACTATAGAGAAGATCTATTTTCAGTGGGGCACCTCTCCCAGACTTCTTGCATTCACAAGTACACATTTCAATTTGTGACCACTGCTATCAACTCATATATTGCAGATTCAGTTCTGAATGGCTTGTGGCTCCCGCATCCTCAACAGAACCTTATAGCACACATAGAAGTTTCACTGAATATGACTGGCAAACATAATAATGCCTGTCACACACTGGGGAGTTAGCACTTTCAGTTAATCTAGCCTTTCTGAGTTTACTGTTAGGCAGGGCATTTTGATGTGTGCAGGAAGGGTGGATCAAATACCCTGCTCCTTGGAAGGTGGCCAAATAGTGGTCAGTTGATGGCAGTTTCATAATACAATTGGCCATCATGGGAAATAATGCTACTTGCAAACATCTTGAAAACACCTGTGGTGCTACAGAAAAGTGAAAGACTAGAACTTTTAAGTGGAATGCCTCACCTTGGAAGTCTGCCCTTAATACATCTGTGTTCTGCTCTAGTGTTACACAAACAAATTCTGTAGCTGTACATCTGTGGCTGATGAGGATGTTTAAGAACCAGTTCAAAAAATATAAAAAAAGGTGCGCACATCCACAAACCCAGACAAGGCTCAGATGCAGGACAAAAAAATTGTAGCAAAGAACACAAAACATAATGTCCACACTCTAATACTGCTCCATAAAAGTATTTATTGCAACATTGCGACCATCAGGTCTTTGTCAGGCACAAATCAAGTGAACTGAGGTACAAATCTAAATAACTAACAGGTAGTCATCCTCAATCACTATACAGGTGTACTCCCACAATGAGAAAGAAAAACAAAGAGAGAGAAAAAAATAAAAAAAAAAACAAAAAAAAAAACACACAACACTTAAACTCCAATAAACATACAAGCCAATACAAATCAAATACAAATCAATAAACACTCCTCAAATTATTTAAACAATACTTAAAACAACTTAAAACATTTCTTATAAGAAATATAATCTTATAAGAAAGGCTTAATATCTAATTCTTTGTTCAACCTAAAAGGTGACAACGTATTTAAAGTATAAATCCAAAAACATTCACATTGTAAAAGTTTCCTCTCAAAGGCACTAACACTATGGCACATTTGTCTCAAATGGGACACTTTAGGGCTGCGTTCAACACCCGTCCTAATATTACTCCGATGTTCACTAATGCGAGTACATAATGATCTATAAGTTTTTCCAACATAAGTGAGACCACAGGGACAACGGATGAGATAAACCACATGTGTAGATGAACAAGTAATTGTTTAATTGTTGCCACGTATCAATATATTACGGCCAGTGTGTGGATGGCTAAAAGACTTACATTTATATGTGAAAGTACACTGGGCACAATTGCCGCACTTAATTACCAGGAGGATTTTCTCTCTCTCTCTCTCTCTCTCTCTCTCTCTCTCTCTCTCCCCTTCTTTCTCGTTGTGGGAGTACACCTATAAGATGATTGAACGTGTTTAATTAGGATGACCACCTGTTAGTTATTTAGAGTTGTACCTCAGTTCACTTGATTTGTGCCTGACGAAGACCTGATGGTCGAAAAGTTGCATAAATACTTTTATGGAGCAGTATTAGTGTGCAGACATTATGTATGTGTTCTAGCCACATCGAACCAGTTCAACCCTCAAATAATACCCTTCTTCTCAACAGTAAAAGTAAGTTGAGTAGAATACCTTGAACTGTGGGTCTACTTTTTCACATCTTTGTTATTTTAATTACTGATTTGAAGTGCAGACACTTGATCCTCCTTCCATACATTTTGAGTAAACATCTTCTAATAGAAAACGTCACCAAATAAATAATTAAATAGTTTTTATTGTTAAACACCACATTTTTAGATTGAATGGATTGTCTGCCACACAAGTCCCTGTGAATATACATATACTATATAAATGAAAATATTAGATTTAATACAAAACTATCATTTGTTACAGTCATAACTAATGTTAGAGCTGTACTGTTAAAGTAAATTCAAATCACATTCCGATTCAAGAATTCAATCACACTGTGGTATAAGCCATTCAGTAATTCAACTATCATTTGGATCACACTGCATGCCACATGGATGGTGCTTAAAATACCAATTTCATCACCTCCAATTTAAAATGCTGTCCCACTTCCCTGCAGACAAATGCTTGGGAGGAATTAGGAAATAAGACAAAGACCATTACCATAATTAAGTGCCTCTGGTGCAGTCCACTTGATAGGAATTTGCTTGAGACCAGATGATGAATAAACCCCATCGTCTTCCTGACGTGACATGCCAAAGTCACTAATTTTCAACAGGTTGTTCTCCCCCACCAGGCAGTTCCGTGCAGCTAGATCCCTGTAACAAAATACATCAACAGTGAGATGTTTGTGATTTTTTTTTCTCCCTACCCCTCCACAAATACAGACATTACCAGTTTCAGCATATGCAGGCATCAATTTACGGTATACTACAGTACAGGGCTGTAACAACTAAGCGACAAATATTAAAAATGAAAATAGTTTGCACCTAGGCATGCAGACTGTTTTTACAAACATTTGTGAAAGAATGGGTCGCTCTCAGGAGCTCAGTGAATTCCAGTGTGGAACTGTGATAGGATGCCACCTGTGCAACAAATCCAGTCGTGAAATTTCCTCGCTCCTAAATGTTCCACAGTCAACTGTCAGCTGTATTATAAGAACGTGGAAGTGTTTGGGAACGACAGCAACTCAGCCACGAAGTGGTAGGCCACGTAAACTGACGGAGCGGGGTCAGTGGATGCTGAGGCGCATAGTGCGAAGAGGTCGCCAACTTTCTGCAGAGTCAATTGCTACAGACCTCCAAACTTCATGTGGCCTTCAGATTAGCTCAAGAACAGTGCGCAGAGAGCTTCATGGAATGGGTTTCCATGGCCGAGCAGCTGCATTCAAGCCATACATCACCAAGTGCAATGCAAAGCGTCGGATGCAGTGGTGTAAAGCACGCCACCACTGGACTCTAGAGCAGTGGAGACGCGTTCTCTGGAGTGACGAATCACGCTTCTCCATCTGGCAATCTGATGGACAAGTCTGGGTTTGGCGGTTGCCAGGAGAACGGTACTTGTCTGACTGCATTGTGCCAAGTGTAAAGTTTGGTGGAGGGGGGATTATGGTGTGGGGTTGTTTTTCAGGAGCTGGGCTTGGCCCCTTAGTTCCACTGAAAGAAACTCTGAATGCTTCAGCATACCAAGACATTTTGGACAATTCCATGCTCCCAACTTTGTGGGAACAGTTTGGAGCTGGCCCCTTCCTCTTCCAACATGACTGTGCACCAGTGACCAAAGCAAGGTCCATAAAGACATGGATGACAGAGTCTGGTGTGGATGAACTTGACTGGCCTGCACAGAGTCCTGACCTCAACCCGATAGAACATCTTTGGGATGAATTAGAGCGGAGACTGAGAGCCAGGCCTTCTCGTCCAACATCAGTGTGTGACCTCACAAATGCGCTTCTGGAAGAATGGTCAAAAATTCCCATAAACACACTCCTAAATCTTGTGGACAACCTTCCCAGAAGAGTTGAAGCTGTTATAGCTGCAAAGGGTGGACCGACGTCATATTGAACCCTATGGATTAGGAATGGCATGTCACTTAAGTTCATATGCGAGTCAAGGCAGGTGAGCGAATACTTTTGACAATATAGTGTATTTGTATGTGTAATATTTCTATTTATTATCACTTGATTGTTGTCAGTGGGAAAAACAGTGGAAGCATGATGTACCTCCTAAAATCATGATTATTAGCACAAATGTATTGAGTTGTCCGTTTCACACATTTATTGTCATATTTTTTAAACACTACGCTACTGCCAGAAAACATTATCTTGTGTTACTGTGGCCAAACAGTTGGCAGTCTGTGTACAGGATATCAAGACTGAGATTGCATAAACAATTGAGAAAATGTTTTATTGTTACAAAACTTGTCATGCAGCATGTGCACTATGCAGCATAGTGCAGCATGTAGCCATGATAGATAAAGAAATTTGCTTGTAAGTAATTCGACAATTTTTTATTGTTGAGAAATGCTACGTATGTATTCACAATACATATTTTTAATATATTTTGGTGTGCCTTCAATATGCTTTCAGTTCATATCAATTCCAAAAAAACTGATTTGAATAAATCATGTTTTTAAATGCAGACAAATTATATGCTAGATATATATATTTGTATACAAATTTTATGCATATACCCAATATGTTGCATTTGGGTTAGGTTTAGCTCACTTTTACTCAAAAGTGGACTTGCCTTAATGGGTGTTGGCAGATTCCCTTGAATCAAAGATCCTGGAAAAAACTTCCACTATGTTTATGTTACACTAATTTTTCACCCTTCCATTTGATTTGTTTGGAGTCCCAGTAAAGTTTGAGTGTCTCATAGACAGAATACTCTGCCAGCACAACGCATATCCTGCTTATGTAGTTGATATGTTCATTTAAAGTACCAATTAAAGACTATGGCACTGGCTTTGAACTGCTGTCTAACATGGATTTGGCAAGAAATTCACTCAGAAATTATGCCGATTTATAAGTTGCTCAAAACCTCCTGGTTGCACACCTCCACTTGACTATATACAGTTGCAGAAAGGACATTATCATACTCTCTGGTGTCACCCAAATGATGATGGCTTCCCTGTTGAGTCTGGTTCCTCTGAAGGTTTCTTCCTCATATCACCTCACACACACACACACGTACAACCAAGATCTGATCTCAAAGGAGAACTGAACTGTGCTGGACATGGGCACACACACACAACACACACGCACAAAAAAGAACTGGACTGTGCTGGACATAGTCAGACACACACACACACACACAATAAATGTCCTGTTTGCATGCACGTCACTTTACATTTATATTTATAATAGTCCTGTTACATGTGTCACTTTAATAACTGCAATAACTGCAATCACTGTATACACTGTTCTTTCATTGTCTAACATTGTCTTGGTCTTTGCACAAAGTCGGCCTATATGTTGTTTGTCTTGTCTTCCTGTGCACTTCTGTTGTATGTCTTAAAGATTGCACCTAGTATAGTTTAATTTTAATTTTTAAATTATAGTTTAATTTTTTATCTCTACGTTTAGCTCTATGTTTGTCTGCATCACTGTACTTTGTCTGTGTTATGTGTAGCACCTCTGGTCTAGGAGGAACGTTGTTTCACTTCACTGTGTACTGCATCTGCTATATATGGTTGAAGTGACAATAAAGCTTCTTTGACTTTTGGCTTTGACTTTCTTCTTGCCACTGTTGCCTCAGGCTTGGTTAATTGGCATAAATATACTTTTAATTTGAAATTTAGCAAGATGAAGTTCCTCCAAATTAGATTGGATGCATTTCATTGCACACTGGCAGACAGAATGCTTCTGTAGACTTCTGACTTCATTCTCCATCATGACTTACATCATCAATAAAGATTTGAGAGCCCATTCCAGAAGCAGCCATGCAAGCCCAAGCCATGAACCTACCTTCACCTTGCCTGACTTGCTTGCTTGTTTTGGATCATTCATTGGAGCAGTCACTTTTCAGCACATTTTAATCTGAATCAACCACAAAAGTTCTGTAATCATGCATAGCACCATACTTGGTGGAAACCGAACATAGCATAACAACACAAACAACTCATATAAATGATCATCCAGTATGATGGTGAAGGGGTGATAATCTGGGCTAATTTTGCAGCCACAGTGCTTACAAAACTGACAGTAATTGAGACAACAATGAACTTCCCTTTACACAGGAATATTCTTGATACAAATGTGAGGCCTTCTGTGTAGTAGTTTACGTAAGCTAAAATGAAAGTTCAGACCTCAACACTATTGATATGCTATGGCAGGATCTTAGAGGAGAGCTGTGCAAAAAATTAATGCCCTCAAATATTAATGAACTGAAACAATGTGATAACAAGAGGTGGGCCAAAATATCTCCACAATGATGTGAGAGACTATAAAACTTCTACAGAAAATGTTTACTTCAATTTATTGGTGCTAGGGGTGCTAGCTATTGTTCTTCTAAATGTTGGTTTAATAAATAAAAATGTATAACCGAAGGAGGGTGCACCTTCTTTTTCTGTGACTACATACAATATATATATGGCTCACCAGTGAGCCAAACATTACAATGACCTTCCTAATATGTTGTTCATCCTCTGTGTACCACCAAGAGTGCTGTGACCCACTCTGCTGGATAGCACATATGTCCTGTGGCACCAACATTAACAGCAGATCCTTTAAGTCTGCAATTTAAGAGTTGGAGCTGCTGTGGATCAGACTTATTGTTTCAGCACATCCCATAGATGCTGTTGGATTAGGAACTGGGGAATTTGAAGGCTAGACAACACATTTAACTCTTTGTATGCAGAACTTGTTTTAATGCATGTCAATCGTGAAATTCAAAATTTTTAATTTAAATAAGAAAATTATAAATGTTATCAAATCCAAAAGCACCTGTTTTGTTGCCAGGCACTACGTGATGCAGTTCAGACCACATATGAACATACTGTACAATTTTTGTGTCAGCAATTCAATCTTAAACAATGACTGCTGAAATATGATTAGCAATGCAGCACCAAATTTCATACTTGTAACTCCTAAGAAGCACTTATTTGAACTTTTCTCTGTAGATGGATAATTATTCACATCCTGCTAAGTAGGACACTTACAAGCCCCCTGGCACATACCGTGATGGCCTCAGCAAGACTAAAAAAAGACTCTTTTCATAAAAAAGGGGAACACCTTTGATATTGAAGGCAATATTTATTTTGAAAACAGACCTGAAATTGTATTAGACTTTATGTGATTAAATAATAGTGTTTTCATGGCATTCATATGCATTTGCAATGGGAAATATTAAAAAGAACTTTACTACGAAACACCACCTGCACTAATAAAGAAATGTCTATAGCACACTCATCCTGCATCTTCGTGCAGTAGGATAGATGTAACATACCGCTGGTGGTGGGTTGTGTAGGATCCATGAGCAGCTTCTATCCAAAACCAGGGTAAAGGCGTAATTGAGTGATACAGGGAAAAAAGGTCAAAAACCGGGAAATCCAAGCCGCGAGGCAAACAAGTTCCAAAAGCACAAGCCGACAACACGTAATCCGAAAAACAGGCATTAAAGCCCAAAAACCAGTAAATCCAGCAGTCATAGCAGACAAATCCAGAACACTAAGACAAACTCGAAACGGTAATCCAAATGGAAATGGTCAAAGCACAAAAGACAATCAGAAAATGCTCACAATGGCAAAAGGCTCGGTACAGTGCCAAACACAATACTTCGAGTAGAACTGTTGTGAACTAGTACTGGCCCTGACTGACTCACCCAAGTTAAATGATCCGATTCTGCATGTTAACTCATGATTCATGAGTCCGAGGTCTATATTTCTCCTATGACTGCTACCGTGCTCATAGACTGATTCAGCGGACTCGCGGATCCAGTTCATTGACTGATTCAGCTGAAACTCTTACATTTAGTAGTCCATGGTCAGTGTGAAGTAGACCTACTGATCATGAGTCAGACTTGAGTTTCGTTAGCATACTCTGCACATTGTAGACTTTGTGATGATTTATCCAGTAATTTTTTATTTGATTGATTTTTTAATGCCATATTAGCTTCAGTGGCTATATTATGGCAAAAGTTTGGATATAGTTAAAACATAGTGTGATATTCGATAGGTAAGGTTACATTGATAAGCAAGATGGCAAGAACAGTTTATATAAGTTTTCTGAGGTTTACGCTTGTTAGGAAGTTCAGAATCTTGTACGGTGGAGCTGTCTTGAAGATATTTTCTAAAGTGTCTTCTGAATAAAATTTCTGCCTTATGGTGCTCAGGGCAGGACAGTGGAGTAAAATGTGTTTTATTGATGTAGGTATTTTGCAGGCTTGACATAGTGGTGGTTCTTCCCCTTTTAGCAGGTGGCCATGGGTGAGTCTTGTGTGGCCAATGCGGCTTATCCAGTAATATTGTAAGTAATATTCCATCCAGTAATAATTTAATTATATAATTTAATTAATCTCAGTCACAGTTTATGAGGCTATAATCTACAATTTTCAGATACATACTGAATTCACTGAAGTCAAATATGTCAAACAAGCAGTTGTATAGGCCAATACATGGTTCTGTGGCTTATTATGCTGCATCATCCCTGGTAGATTCAGAGCTTTTTCATTTATTAATCATTTCAATATTCACAGAAAAGTAAAAAGAATGGTAATAATACTGATGTTTTTTCATTAAAAGTCAGATTTGACCTGTTGTTGCAGTTTTGTTAGGGTTGGGGGGGTGTAATATTTGAACATTTGAAGTCAAATATTCTCATAATCAACAAGTACACAAACGTTAGATCAGTTTGTGGCCAATGTATTTCATGCACATTTGAGGGTTACAGTCCAGGCAAAGCTCACTGAGTGAAGGACATCAGGGAGTTTGTACAGGAAACAATGGCTATAAAAGAATCACTGACTCACTGACCCAAAAGGAATCACTGACTCGATTCATTTCAGTGAGTGACTCAACAAAACACGCGTCTTAAAAAGAATCGTTTTTACCACCACTACTGTGAACACGTTGCTGAAATGTTCCCAGAAAACCCGGAAGTGTTCTTCGTGGGTGGCAACAGAATTCAGGAGAGGGCTCCCTCTGGCAGGCAGGTGTCGCTGGTGACGTTACAATAGATTTATTCACTGGCTTTGCTTTGGCTGCATCGTAGCTTTATTCCTACTGCTGTCTAATGGATCTGCAATGTGTTTTCTTTATCCAAACTACCTCACTTTGTGCTTATAAATTTAAGCTTGTATAACATTTCCATTGTCTTGGTCTTGGTGCAAGCTGTATGTGAAATAGATTGATAAATGGCTGCATTGAACTGTGTGATGTGCATGGATGAGCAGAGGAACATAATTTGTCTGGGGAGTCACCGGAAAGGGGCGGGAGATCTGCAAGTTTGATTGGGATGAAATTTAAACAGGTTTATAGAGTTGATTGGATTTTATCAATTTTGTACATATTCTGTGAAACTTTAGATGAGCTACTCAGAGCGAAAGAGCAAAAGAGAAGCTCTGTGACCTAAACACAGATAGAAAGGTAGATTTTTGTCTGTATAAAACGAAATAAATTAAGAATTGTTAAAAAAAAAAGGTTTAATTTTACAAACAAAATGTCCTACTGGCTAAACTTTTTTTTTTTTTTAATAAATTTTTTACCAAAACACTGATTTTAGGACAAAGTTTCTGACCTGCAAAAAAAAGATCAAATGAAATATGAGCTGCATAGCATCATTTTAATCAGAAATGATAGTCATCTAATGTGCCCAAAATCTCTGACCTCTTTCTCTGACACTACAGATCATAATGGTGTTGTTTGAAAAAAAACCCCAAAAAAACAAGGAGTCTTTTTAACTCTTATAATGTGGTTGTGTAATCATATAACATACAACATACAAGTCCATACCATGGCGGTGGCTTTGAACTGCTGTTACTGCAATTGCCTTGCACTCATCATTGAAGCCATCAAACGTTCAGCAAGAAGAAATTTATATTAAAACTATAATGAAATCACACTGATGCTGATACTTATATATTGCTCCTGGTTATAAGTTCCTGGTTATAAAAATCCACTTGACTATATACAATTGTAAATAGGATGTCATTTAATCACACTCTCCAGTCGACTGCTAAAAGCACTGTACAAATAAAATTGAATTGAATTGAATAATGTGTTTTAGTAGTGTGATTGAGCTCTCGAGCCAGTGAGCTTTCTATATATTTTAAATGATTTGTGAAGAGTGCAATTGAATTAGATAATACAATTAACATAACCTTGGCATGTCATTTTTTATTCCAGATTTCTTCAATTTTACTAGGATAGTCTTTATCCATTTTCAGAATTCTTTAGCTAAAAGAAAGAGAGATGTTTAACCAGATCAGACCTAATTCAACATTCTACAAGCGAACAAACAAACAAGTAAATAAGTCAAGAAGGATCCGGAGTAAATAAAGCAAGCCTTTTCTCACAATAATTATGACCATTTCTATGAATTAAGCTGTGCATGGGCTCACCCACAATTATACTATGCAAATCATGTATGCAGCATTTTACCTTAGCTTTGTGAATAGGGTATGATTTGGATAAAGAGCCATGTTAAATGCTCAACTATTGATTTCATAGCTTCCTAGTTCTTTAGCTCCAATGTGGTGTTTCCTACCTGTGGATACAGTTCTTAAGCTCCAAGTAGGCCATTCCTGCAGCTGCATCTAGAGCAAACTTTAGCAACTGCTTTGTCTTGAGGTCTTCCTTCTTCTTCCTCAAGAAAGACAGAAAATCACCTCCTGACCAGGAAGCAAGTGTAAGGAAGGCAAATAAGTTGTACATTGTGTAAACAGGAAAATTTCCATCCAGATCCATGAATATTTGGATGCTGACAAAGCTATTTAATTACATTATTTTAGCTGTTTATCAAACCATTTGGCTGAATCTTAGCAAATAATATAGGGTTATACACATAAGAGTTCATCCTGCTGCTTTTGTGAAGTGGTCTGAAGTCCTGAATTTGTGCTCATTTTCACATTACATTTTATAGTTTTATTTTATAGTCTGGCAAGAAAATTGGCTCAAAAGTTTGGTATGTTGTTCATGTGCAAGGTATCAATTATGCAGTCTTCATGCATGAAAATGAGTTGAGTGACACCACACAATGTTTAAAATGTACAGAAATTCAAGAATTCAGACAGAGGGCATACACTTTTTCATAGCATTGTAATGACTTTACATGACTAATACCCATCATTCTGGTACAAGTGATCTTTGTCTCAACTGTCCACAGGATGTTTTTCTAAAATGGGCTGAATGACACAAATTTCTGAGCCTGACACAGTTGTACCTCTAAGTGGGCATTCTTGAACTCTTCTGTCATTTTTCACAGTTGCTTTTGAAGGACTTATGGTGTTCCTGGGATCATCTGATTAGTTTGATTTGTTTGTTCAGTTTAATGGCTTGCGTTACTCGTAGCGAAATTCAAATGTTGCATTCAGCTCTAGACCTGCTTACGTGCAAATGAAATAATGCAGGAATAACACAACTGGCCATAGAACAGCTGAGCAGGCAATTGTCCAGTTACTTTTAGTCCCTTATAACAAACATAAAAGTATGGTGTTTTTGTTTCTAACCCATTTATTACTTAGTTTTTCTCCTATACAGTATATTGTAGTAGACAGCTTAAAAAAAGAAAAAAGGAAAAAAACGGTACCAATGTCCAAATATATATGGACCTGATTGTATATATAGTTACTGTGAAGTTTCAGTTAATCATTTAGTTGGAAGACTGTAAGAGCATACCTGGCACAAGTTCCATCACTATATAAATCGGCTGTCTTTGCGTGCAGACTCCTATTAGCTTCACAATGTTTGGATGATCGTACTGTTTAAGGATCCTTAAGGACAAAATACATCCCATTCTGAGAATTAGCTGAATATTCAATGGACAGCATAGTACATTAAAGAATATAATGGAGCATAACCAAATAATACAGCAAACAAATAAAATACAGTGGAAAAAAGTTAGCATAACCTAATATGCATAATGCTGATAGTACAATTTTTTGTTTATTGTTAGCATCATTAGCCATTTTAGTGTAACTTTTCAGTAAGCCCATCACCTCGCCTCTGAAAGAAACTTGATCTTGAGGTCTTGTGGGAGATCCTCTTTACAAGTCTTCACAGCCACAGGTGTCTTATCCCTCAGCATTCCTTTGAACACCTCACCAAAATTGCCCTAAATCACAATTCATACCATGGTCACTTTTTGCATTTAGACCACATTAAAAAATGCCTAACAATCATTCAAATTTAATTATTAAAGGATATTAACTTGAAAACAAAAACTTACCTTTCCTAGAAGTTCTCCAAGAATGACATCCTCATGATTAAGAATCCATTTTTTATCCTTAAAAACAGTGCACACACAAAATGAGCCTCACTAGTTATGACTATAAGCAATAAGTATGAGTGTAACAGTAAGCCATGCTGAAAAAACACATTTACTCTTAACCTTTACAGATAATATTTTTCATGTTGAAAATATTAGTTAGGCAGAAATTCCATCAAGTTTCAAAATTGGGTAACATGTCTATCAATGCCTATATTAAGCTTAGAGAATCTGTGAAAAAATGTGTAACCTTCAAGACAGGATTTAAAAGCGTGACTCCAGACTTTTTAGTAATGACTTGCTTTGTAGAGTAATGGTGCTCAATCAACTGAGGAATGGTGGGAAATCCAGTGCCTTCAAAACGATACTGATTCTGCAAAGCAACAGAAATTGAAACTATGTCAAATGAATATCCAATGAAAAATGCAGAAAGAACCAGACAAACACCAAACTTTAGAGGTGGTTTTAGAAATGTTTCTAATGCTGAACTGTTGACAAGTACTGATGCAGTTAAATTGATGTTCTAAAAATAGGTTAATAAATATATTAAACCTGACAATGTATTTTACACCAATTGTTTGGCAGTACTCACGTCTGCAAACTGAATGATGAAGTGTCTGCACTGGGCATCTGAGAAGACAGAGAGTACATACTCGCCAGGCTTGCCGTGGCTTTCACGAACCAGGAAGTCTCCCTGCTGCTTAAGCAGCTCCTGGGCCTCTGTGCGTGGAATTGCCCCATGGTACCACTCCTGTTCCCCCAATGGCTTTTCACTGATGGCAATCACATCTATGAACTCGTTTGGGGTTGGGTGTATGTCATAGTTGGTGTAAAAAAAAGCGGAAAGTGAGTAAATTAGAGTGTGCTGGACCTGCCTTTTTTAAAAAAAAAATAAAATAAAATAAATAAATAAATAAATAAACAGGTCACAGTACTTACTGAGGATGAGCCCAGTACAGACTTTGGTGAACGAATTATGCCAGCAATAGAGTGGCGGAGGGTGTCAAACTTCGATATTCTGTCTTTACTTTTGTCCTGGTCCAAAAAAACCACAAAACCCCAAAACAAAACAAAAACAAACAAACAAAAAAACATTTCACCTCAGTGTATACATTTATCCTTGAAAACATTGTCTGATGTGCTGCCATGGAGCGTCACACAGGATACTAAAAAAGTGAGTTATACGATAGCTATTGCGTGCTATGGTATGAGGTATGTAATATATGAAATTAATACAGTCAACGTTGCACCAGGGAAGGGAGAGTTACTATTCATTTGAAATTCAAACTGACATACATTAACAAAGAGCAAAATATTTTCTTCTGTCCAGTGTGAACACAGTATTGGTTAATGCTATATACTGTAAGCAATTTTCAGAGAGTATTTGCTCACAAATTTCTAATTTGTTAATAAAATTAACCTAAAACAAATTTTTTAGATAGACCATTGAGTTGACAGATCGTGCATCCTCCTCATAATTGACCACAGTCGGAGGTTCCTTTCCTCCATTCTCCTGCATCTTGTGCTCCAGCATTTCCTTCTGGGAGCTCAGTTTGGCTTCTGAGCAGCGTAGGAGCTGCACCATCTGTTTTAATTCCTCCAGAGACTGCTTCTGACTTAGCAACAGCACCTTACTAAAAAAGAGACAATACTTTGTGTACACTTATTTTCACTTTTGTTTATTTGGCAAACATTTGTATGTAAAATGACTTAGAATTTAGGCAGAGTATGACAGAGCCACAACTAAGCAGTATACTAAGAGTATACTAACATTTGTCACAAAGCAGACAAAGTCCATATAATGAAATTGTATTCATAGCATTTAAAACAATAAATACTTAAAAACAAATACAACACAGTTTCTGCATCATGATGAAAATAATCTCAGAAGGTGATGTGAGAATCTGCAGTGTGTACCAAGCTGAGCAATTAATTCCACTGTTTCGAAATTACCTGTGAAAATAGACTAGTATACTAGATTCAGTACTATGCAGTGGAGGTATCACTCCAAGTAAATAAAAATAAGGATGGAATATAGTTGCTGAAGTCTGGTTTCATGCATGTGGGGAATAATATTATAAAACAAAGGATAAAACATTACATTACTCTTTACATTACTACATTACATTAAACATTATTCAGTTAATTGTGGTTGTGTGTGAGAAAGAGTGGGAAAGGAATTTATGCCTTCAGCTATACCTTTGAGGCATCCCCACAAACTATTGACTTACATACCTAAAGTACATTGTTTTAATAGCTTAAGAACATTTCATTTAAATCATTGTAATGCTTGCAAACCATGGGTCATATATAAGCACACAATGCATAATTACCACTCACCTTCTTGTAACTTATAGAGGGTGCAGCAGAGAAAAAAGCATGTTTTTTGAACAGCCAATATGGAGCAACAAGAAGGGCGGGTAATTTGTGGCTATTTAAACTGCGTCATCTATGCTGCCTGTTAAAAAGGAGTTGAGCTTACCCACCCTCCTCGTTGCTGCGTACTGGCTGTTCGAAAAACATTTGATCCTCTATGCACCCTGTTTTACAAAGACACTGTCAACATGCAATAAAAATGCAATGTTTTCTAAAAATCTAATGCAAAATGTCAAAAGTGCATATATGAGATTTAGTGCTCTACATACTCAGACTTTTTCTCACAGGTTTTGGCGTACTCTTCAATTTTGCTCTGCAGGTCTACCATAAGGTCCTCTTTACTGTGTAGACTCTTTTGGGTCAAGACAAGCTCCTCTGTTGTAGACTTTAGCCTTGAAAAAGTCACAATGAAAAATCTGCATTGATACTCTATGCCAACAAGGGATTAACGCTGACCATGGTTAAGTTATGAACACACACTTCTATTACTACATACATTATTGCTATGATAACCAGAAGCTTACATGTAGTTTTTTATACATGTAGTTACAATCTACATTTGGCTCCTTTTGGATCCATTCTCAATAACTACTGACTGTCAACCTATTGAATATCATCTACAGGCATGCATACTCTGAACATCTCCTGCCCATTCCCACTGTAATTTCTTTTGTAACAACCTGTAATATTTCCCAGTTAACACTCCAGTCAAACCAGTCAGACCAAATTTGAGTTTGCATAGTGAAAAGCCAGTTTAAAAAACATCCTTGAGGTGATTCTTAACTTTACAAAATAGAAAACCTTGGTAAAATTGTCATTGCCAAAAAAGGGGAGAGGTGGAAAATGGTATTATTAATGCTCTAATTGAAGTTGATTACATCAGCTATATGCAATTTCTGCTTGCTTTGCAGTTTTTTATTTCAATGTAAAATTCAAAAGGTCACACACACTCAAGTTTTCATTAGGTCCCAAAAGCCCCATGGTATTGCAAATCCCGTTTTACATGTCTATAGCAATCTCCCTTTAAAACCTTAATACATTTAATACCTAAATACCAAAGGAAAAAGAGGAAAGAGGGTTTGGTTGCTAAAAAAGCACAAAATATATCTAAAATTTGTTTAAACCTTTTCGTTCTCAAAATTAGAAGACACCTGAACTCACATTGCTTGTAAACTGTCTGCTGTCAAATTGTTCCATAGAATCTCATTAGCTTGAAGATTCTCCGTTTCCTCCAATAGTGAGACATCAAATTCTACATTAGGTTCATTGGTTTCAGGTGACCTAGGCAAAATAGCAGAAACATTAGGTTCATAAGCATTAACTAGGCTTTGTGTTTGTGAGTCTTTACACATACCTGTAAATGTCAATGAAGTTGTCATACTCAGATGCAGGATCGATTTGATCAATAGAGGTGTGTATTTCTTTATGGACCTTTACTATTTCATCTGTTAAGAGACTGGTGATTTCACTGTACTCCTCAAGTATCCCCTTTCTACAAGAGAAAAGATCATTATATAAAATCAGCATAGAATGTCTATACTGCCTACGGATAATGCATGCAAAATGAGACAAGAATAATATTACATGGAGTACACAGGACTAAATCTAAACGCTAAAATGTCTGAAAGACTGGAAACTGAAATCAGTAAACAACATATGTACATCAGTTAGGCATAACTTTATGACCACCTGCCTAATAATGTGTTGCTCCCCCTTTTGCTACCAAAACAGACCTGGCCTGACAAGGCATGACTCCACTAGGTCCCTGAAGGTGTGCTGTGGTATTTGGCACCAAGATGTTTGCAGCAGATCCTTTAAGTCCTGAAAGTTGGCGAGGTGGGGCCTCCATGGATCGGACTTGTTTGTCTAGGACATCCCACAGATGCTCGATTAAACTGAGATCTGGAGAATTTGGAGGCCAAACACCTCAAACCTCAAACTCATTGTTGTTCTCATCAAACCATTCCTAAACCATTTTTGCTTTGTGGCACAGTGCATTATCCTGCTGAAAGACGCCACAGCCATCAGGGAATACCATTTCCATGAAACGGTGTACGGTCGGCAACAGTGCTTAGGTAGGTGGTACATGTCAAAGTAACATCCACATGGATTGCAGAACCCAAGAATTCCCAGCAGAACATTGTCCAAAGCATGACACTCTGCCTCTGCCATCTTACCTTCTTCCCATAGTGAATCCTGGTGTTCCCCAGGTAAGAGACACACACGCACCTGGTCATCCACATAACGTAAAAGAAAACGTGATTCATCAGACCAGGCCACCTTCTTCCATGCTCCGTTGTCCAGTTCTAATGCTCAATGCTCATTGTTGCCGCCTTCAGCATTCCACAGGGATCAGCATGGGCACCCTGATTGGTCTGCAGCTATGTAGCCCCTTCCGCAAGAAACTATGATGCACTGTGTATTCTGACACCTTTCTATCATAAACAGCATTAACGTTTTTTGCAATTTGAGCAACAGTAGCTCGTCTGTTGGATCAGATCACACAGACCAGCCTTCGCTCCCCACATGCATCAGTGAGCCTTGGCTGCCCATGACCCTGTCACCGGTTCACCACTGTTTCTTCCTTGGAGCACTTTTGATATATACTGACCACTGCAGACCGGGAACACTCCCCAAGAGCTGCAGTTTTGAAGATGCTCTGATCCAGTCATGTAGCCATCTAAACTTGGCCCTTGTCAAACTCTTTGAGGACAAAATGTTCACTTGCTGCCTAATATATCCCACCCACTAGTGCTCATAATGTTATTCCTGATTCTTGTATACAGTAATATCAATTCTCAATTCTACCTTGAATAAAAATAATATGAAGAAAAATCATGACAAAAATCTAGTTCCATAAATATATGAGCTTGATTATAAAACGTATAACTGTATTAGTTTAAAGCACTCTTCACAACAAGCATTTCATTGTACAAATTTGAAGATGATAATTAGAAGATCTAATGTCCTAAGTCATTTAGTCTGAGCCCAGTTTAAATTTTACCATAATAACTGACAACTACTACCATCAATATCAACTTAATGATTAGGCTTCCCTGAACACAAATGACAAAAATGAATGAAAACAAACTTAAAAACCCATTTTGTAAGTGTGTGAGCTTTGTGCATTTTCTGATGTGCAAGACTCACAAGGCGCTGACCATTTCCTCTTGCATCTTTTGCAGAGAATCGAGCAGCAGGGGGAGTGTGTTTTCATGATAGTGCTCATGGTGCATCTGTGCACTGCGTACTGCCAGCACATACTGGTTGTGCAGATTGTGTAGCTTCATGGTGGCTTTGTCGTAACGCTCACGGGCCTTCTCTGGCTCCTTACCTGAAGAAAGCACCATTCAGTTTAAGTCTAGTGCATACAGTCACTGACTTTGGGACTATGTGCCCAGCTCAGTGACTACTGACTACCTTTTTCCATACAAAATGTGATAATCATATTATCAAAGATAAAAAGCTCTTGGATTTTCAGAACTTAAACATTAATCATGAAATTGTTTGAAAGCTCCAAACTGGTAGACTGATTAACTGATGTGTAAACAAGGTATTATAACTTTTGTCAATTGCCTAATGACAGAGACTAACACAAATACATAATGTTCTGTTGTACTTGGTAGCATTGGCATAAGTAGTGGAAAAGGCTTTACTGAGTCAACAAATGAATAAAGAAGGTACAATATAGCACTAGGGCTTATATAAAATAGTTTACACTAATAATTACAAAGTTAATCTAGCCATGGGGGTCATAGTCCAGTGACTTCTGTGCTGGTCCCAAGTGCGGAAAAATAGAGAGGTTTGCGTCAGGAAGGGCATCCGGTGTAAAACATTGCCAAATTTAATCATGCGAATTGTCAGTACTCTGAATTTCATACTAGATCAGTCGAGGCCCGGGTTAACAATGAATGCCATCTGTGCCATTGACCTACAGGGGACCGGTGGAAATTGGGCTACTGTTGGTCGAAGAAGTAGAAGAGGGAGGAGAGTGCATAGACAGAGAAAGAAGAGGAAAGGTAAGAGTGTAGGACTTTCCCTTATGACAGGGAAAGGTAGCGAGCTGGCTGATATGATGGAGAGATGGAATGTGGATATACTGTGTGTACAGGAGACCAGGTGGAAGGGTAGCAAGGCTTGTAGTATAGGAGCAGTATTCAAGCTGTTTTATTATGCTGTGGATAGTAAGAGAAATGGGGTAGGTGTGGTCCTGAAGGAGGAGTTTGTGAGGAATGTTCTGGAGGTGAAGAGAGTGTCAGAGGGGTGATGAGTCTGAAGTTAGAGACTGAGATAACGTGACCCACTGATGGAGATTGCTGCTTGAGTCTGAAGCTCCCAGACCCGGTGTCGATAAATCATTTGTTTAAGCTATTGTCTCTGCACAACTTTCTTATATTTCCTCCCTGAATCTTTTTACCTTTATGCGATGGCTAACACAAATACATTGTCTTCCCCAGAGGAAAAAAACGACTGAAAAAGCCCAATAACAAAGCGTTATGTGCTATGGTGGCTGACAAGCTAAAGCTACAGCTCAGCGTCGTTTGGGAAATTTTTAAGGAGGAATTTCAACCGTTAGCCGAAAGGACTGGATCTCTGGAGAAAGAGATGAGACTGATTAGTACTAATTTTGACAATATTCAGACGGCTGTTTGGAAAGTTTAGCAAGACCCAAAGATAAGCTAATCGTAGATATTCTACGAGACAAAATGGCGAGACTAGAAGTTAAAAGTCGCCAGTGTAACATCCATCTCATCAGTCTCGCAGAAGGAGAAGAGGGCAGCGATCCTTTAGGGTTCATGCAAACTCAACTACCCCTGTGGATCCCTTCACTTAAAAGCAAACTGATCGAAATAGACAGGGCACATTGTAAGGAGGAATGTCATGAGGAATTTGGACAGAAGTTGAGGCAGGCTCTGGGTGGTCAGGTAGTGATGTCAGATGACTGGGAAACTACAGCAGAAGTGATCAGGGAGACAGGAAGAAAGGTGCTGGGTGTGTCATCTGGAAGGAGCAAAGAAGATTAGGAGACTTGGTGGGGGAATGAGGAAGTTCAGGATAGTATTCAGAGGAAGAGGTCAGCCAAGAAGAAGTGGGACATGGACAGGACTGAAGAGAATATACAGGAGTTACAGAGTGAAGAGGGAGGCCAAGCAGAAGGCATTGTTGTACACTAGGTTAGACACTAGAGATGGAGAGAAGGATTTGTACAAATTAGCTAGGCAGAGGGATCAAGATGGGAAGGATGTGCAGCAAGTTAGAGTTATTAATGATAGAAATAAAAAGGTGCTCATAAGTGAGGAGAGTGTACAGAGGAGATGGAAGGAGTACTTTGAAGAGCTGATGAATGAGGAAAATGAGAGGGAAAAAAGAGTAGAAGGGGTGAACTCTGTGGAACAGAAAGTAGATAAGATTAGAAAGGATGAAGTCAGGAAGGCTTTGAAGAGGAGGAAAAGTGGAAAGGCAGTTGGTCCTGATGTCATCCCAGTGAATGTCTGGAAGTGTCTAGGAGAGGCAGCAGTGGAATTTTTAACTAGTTTATTTAACAGGGTTTTAGAAAGTGAGAAGATGCCTGAGGAATGGAGAAGAAGTGTATTAGTGCCGATCTTTAAGAATAAGGGTGACATGCAGAGTTGCAGCAACTATAGGGGGATAAAGTTGATGAGCCATACAATGGAGCTATGGGAAAGAGTAGTGGAAACTAGGTTAAAGAAGGTAGTGGAAATTTGTAGGGGTGCTCCGATCAGGATTTTTGGGGCTGATCACCGGTCTCCGATCACTAAAAGCTGTATCGACCAATACCGATAACATTTCTAATTTGGTCTATTTGAAGCCTTATCATATAGCATTATTTATTAAACTATATTTAACAATAATGTAAATTAAGCATTGAAATTACAAGAAGAGGAATATCATGAATTGATAACTGTATTTATTATTGGCAAGCATGTCAACTTAAAACATAGCAGCCTGTGCTTGGTTAGTAATTGGGAACAGCTTAGAGCTGGACAAATACAACTTTCCTATAGATTATATAAAAATAAATTAAATAACAGACAGAACAAACAGAGTCTACCTAGAAATTAACTGATGTTATGTTGTCCTTCATAAGGCTGTCGACATATGTAAACACTGTTTGGTATAACTCAGGGGTGTTTCTAGGATTTGAAAACATCAGGGGCTGTCTGTTCTGGCCCATTGTTCACCTAAGTCATGTCTGTATTTTAACTTAAATACTGCATTAGTTGTAATAGAAAGTCATGATGTTCAGACTGTAATGTCTTAGTGCTTTAACAGTTTATATTTTATTTAGATCTATCTTTAGGATTATTTAATTTAAGGCTTTTGTACATCTTATGTATGGAATAATATTCAAAAGGGTCCTATATGTCAGGGGTTTTCAGAATCAAAGACAGTGGGCCTCCTTTTTGACACAACATACTTTTGTTAGCCGACTTTTATCATCTGTGTTAACATTAAATATTCAAACCTAGGCTATAATCTCAATAATAAGATTGTTGTGTTTTCTGACAGTTTTTTAATTGGCATTGCGGTCAAGGTCTGTAAGGTATTTTAGTCACGTGACGTGAAAGCAGCGCTCTGCAGACCGACAGGTGTATGACATTAAAGTATCGCGAGAGCGGTTCTAGAGCATATTCCAGCGCACACTCTCGCTGTATTTTGACCTGTGTGTGTGTGTGTGAGAGCATGTGTGGAGAGAGATGTTAGTCAAAATCATGCACAGCTGAGTGAGTGGTGCTTGAGTTGCTGAACTCTCCCACTATCTCTTAGCACTAGCCAACTTTGAAAACTGCTCATATTCCTTTATGTGACTAACCTTCAACTGTCTGATGAGGTTCGTGATTCCCGCCTCGTGGAATTTGGTTGTTACACAGGTTGCAGATGGCTAATGTATTGTCTTTTTCACACACTAAGAGAATTGCCAGACCGGTGAAGCCATTTTAGCAGCGCGTAAAAAAAAAAAAAAATTGCGTCACTGATCGGCTTTTCTAGATTGGCTATTATTGAGACCGCTGATCAAACTTCCCAAAGCAATTATTGGCCGATTATGATCGGTGACCGATCAATCGGAGCACTCCTAGAAATTTGTGAGCAGCAGTATGGCTTCATGCCCAGAAAGAGCACAACAGATGCAATTTTTGCTCTGAGAATTTTGATGAAGTATAGGGATGGTCAGAGAGAGTTGCACTGTGTGTTTGTAGACTTGGAGAAAGCATATGACAGGGTGCCAAGAGAAGATCTGTATGAGGAAGTCAGGAGTAACAGAGAAGTATGTCAGAGTGGTGCAGGACACATATGAGAGGAGCAGGACAGTGGTGAGGTGTGCTGCAGGTCAGACAGAGGAGTTCAAAATGGAGGTGGGACTGCATCAGGGATCGGCTCTGAGCCCCTTCCTGTTTGCTATGGTGATGGACCAGTTGTCAGAGGAGGTCAGACAGGAGTCTCCTTGGACAATGATGTTTGCAGATGACATTATGATCTGCAGTGAGAGCAGGGAGCAGGTGGAGGTTTGTGCTGAAGAGAAGAGGAATGAAAGGGAAGGAAGTGGAACAGTAAGATTACAGGATGAAGAGGTGAAGAAAGTACAGGAGATATAGCTAGTGGGTGCAAGTGTTGAGGATGCAAAAGATAGGGATAGGTGGAGAGAGATGATTCGCTGTGGCGACCACTGAAAGGAAAAGCCGAAAGAAGAAGAAGAAGAAGAATTACAAAGTTCTTACCTTTTAGAATGGCCTCCCTGTATTTCTCTTTGGCACTATGAGCATCTTTGGTTAATTGTCTGTATGTACCTTTCAGCTTTTCAATGTCAGTTTTTGTAACCTGAAAACAATAAAATCATGTGTCTTGATCTTAGTATTCCTTTATCACCTGCATCAAAGGCTTAAATCAGAGTATCACATATGGAAAAAACACTTTGATAATAATGCAGAATATTTTAAGTTTTATAAGTTTGATATTTTTTATTCCAACAATTAGATTAGATAGTAAATATACACTTGCCTTGTTCAGTTCAAATTCAATCTGTTGGTGTATACTCTGGTAGCTTCTCTTCACCTGCTGCTTGTCTTTGATCATCATGGTGAGACGATGCAGTGGGCCAGAATTTAGCTCTTCAGCATGAGACTTCATGATCTTACTAAGCTGTTCTGTCTGCTGTACCATCTGAGTCCATGACTACCATGACACAAATACCAGAGTCAGTTCTAACACAATGAATTATTCTATACCACATGAGCAACCACATTATGTTTACTTTAGTCTAAGCAAGGAGCAATTTTGCTATACATCCTGCTTCTTCAATAAATTTTACTACAATAATGTAATGAACATAAATACACATTTTTGCCAATGACACCCTTCACCTTTAATACAATAAAGTCAACATGTCAAATTAGAAAGCAATAGTCACCTTGGAGACAGTGCTAATGTAGTGGATCTGTGAGGAGTTGTCTTGCTTATCCACCTGCTGGCTAATGTTGAGGAGGAGTGAAGCATACTCCTTGTCACTCTTGACACGAAGAGTCATGAAGCGCTTCACTGTTTCTAGAAGCTTCAGCTCCCAATCCTGCAGTCTGATTAGGCCCTCATGGGAGTTTCTCAGGTCCTGACCAAACCCCATCTCACCAGGAATCCAGGTAATCTCTCACTCACTAGGAGGCTGCCTTCAAGTGTGCATTTCTTGTACTATAAAGTTGAGAGGGAGCAATAAATAAAAGCCAAGTGATACATGTAAGTCAATTAGCATATGAATAAACTAACACTGAAGAGTTTTAATAAATGAAAAAAATATTTTAGCATTTTCTAAAAGTGGTGGAAAGTAATGAGAAAAACAAAACAGCAGGGATATTGGTCTCCATATCTGCAGGCAATGGTAGATGAATTCTTTCAACAATGCAAAGAAACATCAGCCACAATGTGCCACATATCAGTACCAGAAGGACCATTCAAGCATCTGGTAAAAAAAAATGATGTGGATAGGATATAGTTGGTTCAAGGCAAAAGATATAGAAATTGAATTCATTGCTGGCAGTGGATCAGATTCATCCAGAAAACAGTAAAGTACTCCAATATCTGAGAATAAAACAAAGAGTAGGATGTGTTTATCATCCACAATCACATGGATTGGTGAAAATGGTAAATAGTATTAAAGGCCAATCAAAATAAAATATGAGTTAGCACAAAACAACTGGGTTGAAGTTTTGTCTCTTACACTAATAAGTGATCGCATACAAATTCAAACAGAAATATGCATCTAACACAGCATGAGATGCTTATGGGTTAACAGTCAGAAATGGCACTTCAGGCCTATTTTCAACAACTAACTGCCATAAAAAATTTATAAAAAAAAAAATCAATTTATACAAAAGAGAAAAGAACCAAGATTTGAACCACTGTACCCGAGTCCCTAAACCAGGACCTAGAGAACAACAAGAAGAAGAACAGGCTACTGATACTTCTAAAGAAAGTTAAGAAGAACTAAAAAAAGGATCATTTGAAGGTGAGAGAGAAACAGAAAACTGCCTACCTCATGGTGTTGAAAGAGACAGGGTTGAACAAAAGTCTATCCCTAAAGAACAAGGGGACAGAAGTGAGGAGTAAGAGCACCTGAGCCTTACAGTGGCAAACCTATTGCAGCTGAGCCTGCAGACCCTGGCATCTCCACTAGCCTTCAAGCATAGTTCCCTATAAATTACTTTTCAACCCCTGGTACAAACAACAGAAGTAGCAGATTCCTTCTGGCTCTGTGGGGAAGACACTTAAGAGCCACTTTAGCCAAGAGATGGACAGGAACATGTGGACAGAATAAACCAAGCATTTGAAAAACACTCTACAGACCTACTCAAAATGACATAAAATGGAAGCACAATAATTAAGTGTAAAGTTTAGTAGAAGGTGTGGGGTTGTTTTTCAGGGGCTGGGGTTGGCCCCTTAGTTCCAGTGAAAGGAACAGTGGAGTAAAGCATGCCGCCACTGGACTCTAGAGCAGTGGAGAGGTTCTCTGGAGTGAGGAATCACGCTTCCCGCTCTGGTAATCTGATAAACGAGTCTGGTTTTGGCGGTTGCCAAGAGAACGGTACTTGCTGACTGCATTGTGCCAAGTGTAAAGTTTAGTAGAAGGGGGACTATGGTGTGGGGTTGTTTTTCAGGGGCTGGGGTTGGCCCCTTAGTTCCAGTGAAAGGAACTCTTAATGTTTCAGCATACCAAGACATTTTGGACAATTTCATGCTCTCAACTTTTTGGGAACAGTTTTGGAATAGCCCCTTCCTGTTCCAACATGACTGTGCATCAGTGGAAAAAGCAATGTCAATAAAGGCACGGATGAGCAAGTTTGGTGTGGAAGAACTTGACTAGCCTGCACATAGTCCTGACTTCAACCCAATAGAACACCTTCGGGATAAATTTGAGTGGAGACTGCGAGCCAGGCCTTTCTTGTCTAACATCAGTGCCTGACCTCACAAATGTGCTTTCACAGAAATGGTCAAGAATTCCCATAAAAACACACACCTAAACCTTTTGAAAAGCCTTCCCAGAAGAGTTATAGTTGCTAAGGGCAGGCCAACTCCATATTAAACCCTTAGGATTAAGAATGGGATATCATTAAAGTTCATGTGCATGTAAAGGCAGACGTCCCAAAACTTTTGGCAATATAGTGTACTTTGAACATGGTCGTGGTGGTAATTGAGCCCAGGCGTGCAATCAGTAACTGGGCGAACATGAGAGTGTTTGCAATGGAGGGGCTATGTTGTAGTCCTTGGTGGCCATGTTTGTAACGTTCTAACTTCATTTGGTAGTCTTTATCATCCTGGAAAAAAAAAGCCACTGGATGGAGTTTGGGCTTCTCCCTGAACTGCTGAGAGAGCACAACCTCATCTCCTATCTGTGCAAGTCCAAGAAGCATTGAAGCTCTGGTACACTGGAGAGGACTGGCTACTTTGACTACAAACCCTGGAAAACCTCTTGTCATGCTCCTTGGCTGTCAGATGTTTTGTGCAGGAAGATCAGTGAAGAAAAAGTGGAAGAAATCACTACTCAACACAGACTTTGCAACTTACTGTGTATGCCCGTCCAAATTCTCCTCGGACGTGACTTCTGCCAAAACTGCCTTCTACAAGGAAAAGCTTGAAGCTTCTGCTCAGGATCTTTGAAAACTCCACCAACGTTTTCTCACTGCTCAACCCCCCAGACCTTCACTTGCCATGACTACCGCTACATTACAACAGCCAGGATTCTTCTACTACTTCACAGTCACATCTCTCAACCCTTGCAACATTAGAGATCCTACAATTCATCCTATCCTACAATCCTACCACCGGATCTAATCCCTTCCACTATACTCCAGAGCAACCTGCAAGACCTCCTGCTATTCATCACTTTTCTCTTTTCTTTTTTTAATTATTGAACGCACTGTTCACAATCAACTGTCTGTCTATCTCTCAAGTCAAGAAGCTATTATTGTCATTTCAACCATATATAGCTGACGCAGTACATAAGTGAAATAAATCAATGTTTCTCCAGGACCACAGAGCTACATAATACACAGAGCTAAGGACTGAAAAGTAAATTGTCCTAGCCACATAAAGTGCATAGGGTGCAACTTAGTGCAAACAGTGCAAGACAAAAGACCGTGGACAGACAATACAATACAAGACATAAAATAGGCGACTAGTGTACAGTCTGTAATTGACCATTTTGCAAATAAGCAAATGTAAACAATAAGATGATTATTTTAAACATATGTAAACATACAATAGCAGCAGGCGATGGCACCAATTAAATATAGATTTGCAAAAACAGCATTGAAATGAGTGTGCAAAACAGTGTATCAAGTGTTTATTTGAGTGGAGCTGTACACATAATGTTAATATTAAATATGAGTGTGTGTGTGTGTGTGTATTCATTTGAGCTCAATTTAGTTATGGGTATTGAGGAGTCTGATGGCTTGAGGAAAGAAACTGTTGTGAGGACCTGAATGTTTTGGTACCTTTTCCCAAGACGGCAGGAGAAGTGAAGAGTGAGTATGAGGGGTATGCGGTGTGGTATAATTATCCATGATAAAGGGAAGAGAGACTCAGCTGTTGCTGCAGGGTCTTACGATCCGAGATGGTACAATTCCCAAACCAGGCAGTGATGCATCTCCAGCTGCTCAGAATGCTCTCTCTGTAAAACGTTGTCAGTATGGAGGGTGGGAATTGGGCTTTCCTCAGTCTTTGCAGAAAGTTGAGATTCTGCTGGGCTTTCTCGCTGATGGAGCTGGTGACCAGGTAAGATTCTCTGCCAGGTGACCACCAAGGAGGTCGACAACAACCTCTTTAGATTTGTTGATGTTCAGAGACAGGTTGTTGGCTCTACATCAGGCTGTTAGCTGTTGCACCTCCTCCCTGTATGCTGACTCATCTTTCTTGCTGATGAGATCCCCCCCAGTCATCAGTGTCATAACTCATAAAACATCAGAAATGCAAGGACTCTGGGATGTACAGTTAAGTCATGTTGTTATTCATAAAAATACATTGCAGTTAAAAGTTCTTTGTATGTAACCCTATAACATGCTGTTTTATGCATGGCATATTTGCCATCTGCACTTATATTCTATAAAAGACTTGTGGTAACTGGACAACTAGCACTGAGAAACCCATTAGTTAGCTGTATTCATCAAAGAACTTGAATGAATTTGCATTATTTATTATGAATTTGCACTATAACTATGCCCTCCACAACTATTAACATACAATGCCCTCCACAACTATTAGCACAAAAATGAAAATCTAATAAAGTAATACATAGCACAAGTGATATTTTAAGCTCAAACATACAGTAGCATTACAGAACTCTTTTCATCCTTAAGATTAATATCATGCATCACCTGCCCTGGAAAGAAAGGTTGTCCACCTACAAGTTAACTTGCTAGGCAAAATATGAGAAAACTGACAGTCTGTGATCATTTCGTATTACACAGAACAAAACAAAACAAAAAGTAGGGTTGCGTAAAGCATAAACATATTCATAAAGCTCACTCACTGGTCAGAAACACAGAAATGGCACATTAGCATCTAACATGAATACCAGCTGGCTATAGAATCATTACATATCTTCACCTCAGGTTCTTGATTATGGTTTGTGGAATTTTATCTACTTCTTCAAAAATAGCTGTGTGACGTTGACTTACATTGGTTGGAGCTGGAACACACCATCATATGTGCTGATCCAGAGTATTCCAAAGATGCTCTGATTTAAATTGCATAAATCCTCATAACAACTTAAGGTTATACAAGCTCAGAATAATGATATTCATTTATATATATATATATATATATATATATATATATATATATATATATATATATATATATATAAAATCTTATCCTGCTGGTAGAGCAGAAACACATACAAATCAGGTTACTTATAAGCGGATACATATACTGAAAAAAAGCATCAAATTCCAAAGAAAATAGCATCTTTCTTGTCTCACTTTTTCTTATGATGAAAATAACCCCTAACATGTTCACTATAAGGAGGGAACAAAGCCATTTACTTTAGAACAGTGGAAATACACCAATTATATTGCTAAGTCTATAGTCTCACATTAAACAAATCGTTAAAAACACAACTGAGTCTAAACAGTCTCCGCTGTAAGTAACCACACCCCAGTTAGTTCGAATAGATATAAGAAATTAAGTGCAATTGGAACTGTTTATAATGGTGTAGTGAAATGTACACATCCAGATCACCGAAAGATGGCGCACCATAGATGCTACCTCGCGTCGGAGACTCAACGCACGTATATGTTTACGCCGCTTGAAAAATCAAATGGTGTTTTTAAATCCCATTTTATTGCTTAATGACCACTGAAAAGACCAAATCCAATGCATCTGTTCGAACTTAAGTCTATTTCTGATTTTTATTGTAAGGTCACAACCATGAGTAATGTGTGGTAAGGCAGGTGAAAATTTACAATCACCAACATCTTTGTTGTGGAAAAAAAGATGTCAAATTCTTCTTTAAAGACTGCATTTGACTGACAGTAAACAATATTTGCATTTCCGTAAGGAAATACATAGTACCTGCAAAAAGCCGAAAAAAGCTGGGGAAAAAAGAAAGAAGGCTTGCCATCTCCGATGAGCAAAAATTAGGACAACGACCCAGGCAGTTTTACTAACCGACCGGAAACTGTTCATTATATTGCTTATGACTATGGACTCTTTATAAACACAGTTGCCACTATGCATTCTTCGGTGTAAGTATCCAACCACAACAAACATACAAGACCATAATTAGCAGAAGTACTCCGACTAGGAATTATTACAGTGACTGTCATCTCAGTTAGGATTCTCTCGGGAAAGAGAACCATCTGCCAGCGTTTTAGTTCACTCTAATGGGAAAGATAATGGCGGTAATAAAATAGTATTTTACGTAAAGCTTTTTCTAGCAGTTCATGTATATTACGTTGGAGGGCAATTGTTAGGTTAATTAAAACATAGACATTACCCAGTTCAATAATACAGTAGTATGTTAACATATAGGCTAAACAACTAGCAATCCGGCTAACGTTTGGCCTTTCTCTTTAGGAAAAAAAAACAGCCAGTCGTTGGATAAGATTAAGAGTGATTATGCAGTTTTCATCCGCCAGAACCTAAATATCGTTTTATCGTGGAATGTGTTTACTATAAAATATTTATTCACTTACGTTTATTGCATTGTTTCTCTGTGTTTCCTGATTCCTCGGTATTCCTCTTTCTTTCGTTCCGTTGCCGGAGTTGGGATTCGGGAGGAGTTTCCGCTCTGGATTAGGAGCATGACGTTTACAGCACTAACCCGAGCCCCTGCTCTGCCCCTGTTCAACCCCTGCTGTTCATGGAAAGAGAAAATGTGATATTACAGTTTGCATAACAGAGTGGTGCATAATGATTTTTTTCCATGATATAGAGTGATACAATGTAAATGTTTTTTATGTTATGCATAAACGTATTTGTTCTCGATGCTTCAATGAATCTTCAATTTATAGATAAATAAACAAGCGTGGTTTGCGCTGTTATCGAATCGTGTAATTTTTCAACGGCGTGTGACCCCCACATACTAGATAGCCGAATCACAACGCACTATAGAAGCCAACTCTTAAGCGACACATATGCATGTATGTATGCATGGCAAATCTGATTAATTCCTAAATCAGGTTTTTAGAAGGTTTCAGATAAAGACCATTTCCAGTGTATTTGTGCAGACTGTAATCTATTTTTAGTTGTATATTAAGGGCATTAGTGAGTCTATAAAATAAAATACTATAAAAACTATAGTAATAAACTATAAAATAACTGTTAAATGTATTTCTGTTTATGAAGTCCAATGTATATGATAGATGGAAAAGGTTATGTATTTTAGGAATTGACTAATGTATTCATTGTGAGGAGGGAACAATGCCGTTTACTTTAGAACGGTGGAAATACACCAATTATATTGTTAAGTCTATGACTCACATTAAGGAGATAGTTAAAAACACAATTGCATCTATACACTCTCTGCTGTTTGAATAGATACACTACTCACAAAAAGTTATGGATATTTGGATTTTGGGTGAAATTTATGGAAAATGGAAAATGTTCACGCTACAGTGATATTATATAATGAAAGTAGGGCATTTAAGTAGAAGCATGCAATGGTGATTTCCTCATCTCAAACAATTTATTGAAACAAAGCCAACAACAGTGGTGGGTATACCACAACAAAAAATATCAATGTCTTAATAATTTGTCGACGTCTCATGCTGTTCACGAGTTGACTTATTGTCTGCTGAGGCATGGTATTCCACTCTTCTTGAAGGGTGGCCCTCGGTCATTGAGGTTCTGGGGTGCAGGGTTACGAGCCTCTACACGGCGACTCAACTGATCCGATAGGTTTTCTATGGGATTCAGGTCTGGAGAAAGTGCAGGCCACTTTATTTGAGGTACCCCAGCGTCCAGCAGCCGTTCCCTAATGATGCAACTTCAATGAGCTGGAGCATTGTCGTCCATGAAGATGAAATTAGGCCTGTGTTGTTCATGCAGGGGCACAGTGACTGGATTAATGATGTTATTCAGGTAGTATTGGCTTGTCACTGTACCATTCACAAGATGTAGGGCAGTTCTGTATTGAGTAGACACACCTGCCCAGACTGTAACACCACCACAACAGTGGCTGATGCATAGCACTCTCCTTGATGTCTCCAACATCATTGGCGGCCATCATTTCTGCTCAACGTGAATGGACTTTCATCAGTGAGGCCCACTGGTCCCTCGTCCAGCGTAAATGCTCCCTGGCCCAACGCCTGTGCCTGGTGGTGTGGTCAGGTACCCTTGCAGGTCGACTAGCACGCAAACCATGCTGATGTAAATGGTTTTGAATGGTCTGACGTGACATTTGGGTGCCTCTCACCTTCTTTAAATGTGCCTTTCTGTGTCTCTTCCAGTCTCTCTGTAACTCTGTCACAATTGGTGATGACACTCTAAGCTCAGTGGCCACTTCCCTCTGAGAACATCCTGTTTGAAGCCTCGCAATAGCGAGGTACTGTTGATCAATTGTTAGGCGTCATCTTGGTCTCATGATGTCAAAATGTGAACAGCATGATGAAGAGGACTGTTAAAATAACAATTCTAATTGAACCAGAAAATGTATTGGTTGATTCATGGATCAAACATCAGTTGTGAATTTTGCCATTAAGCACCTTGTTACAGAACAGCAAGAAGTACTGAAACACTGAACAGTTGGACACGTGCATTCAAAAGTGCAGAGAAGGTCAAATTTAGTTTGACCTTAGTTTTCACCTGTAAAGGTTATAGTGTATTTTACGTGCATCCTGAAATTTCACCCGAAATCCAAATACTTTTTGTGAGTAGTGTAGAAATTAGAATTTAAGTGCAATTGAAACTGTTGATAATGGTGTAGTTTTTCATTGGTGTGTGAACCGTATGTATCCACATATCCAGATTACAAGATACTGTATGTTTTATAATCATGTAATTTTTCTATGGTGTGTGACCCTCACATACACTATACAAACCATTTTTTAGGAACACCTGCAAACGCATCAAATTATCAGTCAATTATGAAGCAGTGGAGTAAATGCCGATGCAGGTGAAAAGCTTCAGGTAATGTTTACATCAAACATTAGAATGGGTTAAAAATGTAATCTCTATGACTTTGTGGCATGAATGATATCATATGGGCCAGATTCATTTGAGTAACTTAAATAATCACTCTTTACAACTTAATTGAGCAGAAAAGTATCTTAGAACACACCAAACCTTGAGGTGAGCCACAACAGCAAAAGACCACATCAGGTGTCACTCTTGAAAGCCAAGAACAACTGCCCTCTAAGGTGCTAAGGAACTTTTACAACTGCACCATTAAGAGCATCCTGACAGGAAGCATCACAGCCTGGTTTAAGAACAAAACCAAACAGGATAGTTAGGTTCTCCAGATGGTGGTGCTATCAGCTGAGCATACTATCTGAACTGAGCTCACTGACCCACAGTATGTCTACAGCAAGCAATAATGGAACAAAGCCAACAAGAAGAATGTACTCTTCTTACTTTTGCAGTCAGGGAAGCACTACCACTTCCTGAAGGCCAACACAGAAAGAATGAGGTGGAGCTTCTTCCCACAAGCCATTTGGCCCTTGAACCAGGACAGCACTTAGGACTAAGCCTGGACTTGTTTGCATAACACCCATGCCACCTACACTCCTGTTAATATATCTATATTACCCCATATTTATTTTGTGTTATCTGTTGGCAATTTCACTACAACTGCATCAGCCTAATGTTGCACAACATTATGTTGCACAAAAGAACTGTGCATATCTGCACTTTAATGAAATATCCTTTAGATCCCTTAGATTTTTCATTTACTATCTGTATATAAGTGAATTCAGGTTTATAAAAAATTACATTTTTATGGCACAAACATTTCACTGAATGATGTTCTTTGTTTGGCCAATAAAATTTGAATTTGAATTGAAAGACTGGAAGAAGATCATGTGTTTTTTTTCCAGAATCTTCAATTTTCCAGTTTGGGAGCCTTAGATTTCTGTTCTTGGCTGACAGCACCAGAACATAATGTAATCTGTTGTTGAAGACCATCCACTTGAATGTTTGATGTATTGTGCATGCTGTGTTGCTTGATATGAGTTATAATATAATTTCTGGCAGCTTGTATTTGGCCATGTTCCTTTGACCTCTCTTGTCAACATTTCTACTTACAGAACTATTGCTAACTCATTGTTTTTTGTACCATTCTGTGTAAACTCTAGATATGTTTTTATTAGGATCGTTTTTAGGATTTATTCACAACTAATATTAAAATGATAAATAAATGAAATAACCATTAACTTACTCCTCTGCCTGGATTCTGCCACAACTTTAACAGCATGCTTCAATTGGACCTTTTTGAGTTTCATAGTAAGTCTTGCAGGATGCAGAAAAGAATAAAGAAACCCAAAATTATTTATACTTGCAACAACATTGAATTTTAATTCTTATATGATTACAACTGCATATTGTCTGTTTTATAAAAGAAATATTGGTTGAATATCAGGATGTGTGTTTGAAAATCACAGATTCTTTTAAGAAAATGCATTCTGCCTGGTAATGTGGAAAGCCAGTTCGGTGGAAACACTGTGATACAGTGTCATTTTGTTTGAATGTTGGGGATGAGGGGTTGTTGAAATGCGAATGGTTATGCTTCCCAATATTTGAAAAAATCTAATTCATGAGGTGAATACAAAAAAAGCTTTGTTATATTTGCAGTGTAATTACAAAAGTTCCCTCTGCATATCTAGCTATCTATCTATCTGTCTAATCTATCCACAAGCATTTATGATCAAATGATTTATTAAAACATATTATATAGAGCATAATAATAGTCCAAATGAATGCATAGTGTAATATATTTTTTGCAAGTCAAACATGAAGTCAGGTCTTCTCTGCTGTAAACGGATGTAAAAATGTGAAAACTAAATACAATGAATGAAAACACCTAGAGTCAATTTTAGGATGTTCACACTGGATGCATCTCAGAATGTTCAGATATCCAATAACAGAACAATATATAATGCAATGTGAACAACCTTCTTGTCACAAAACGAGTGCCTCCACAGAAGATACATTAATAATACATCAGGGAAAGGTGGGAAGGGACTAAGGATTAGGTAGGGCAAACACACTTGACACAAAACAAACAAAAACACGCCACAGAACAAAACACATGCTGCTGGAAAGCCCCCTAGTGTTCTGACAGGGAAATGTCCAAAAAATCCTAACACTTCTTGTTGCAGATAATGGTAACTATTTAAAACAAAATAGCTAACATCTCCACAGCTGTGGAGAAGGAGGGAGGTTGTAAAGGCTAGTGTTGATTATATGTGAATGTTCTCTATAAAATCTTCTAGGAAATCAATCATAATTGTGTAACTTTTCATTGTAATGTAATGTAATGTAATTATATAACTACCACTATACTTGACATGATATTCTAAAGGGTAATGTTCTGAGACGTTGGGTGCATCTCATTCAAATCATTAGACTGTGAGTATGCGGCACATCATCTTGAAAGTTTTTTTTCCCTTGATTGCTCCTACTGTGCACCAACCACGTATTACTGATGCCTAAATTTTATGCAACAATCAGAAAGCAAACTTCATTAAGTTTGCTGCAAAGCAGGATCGAACATTTTTCTATCTGCTATTAGTTATTGTGTTTCAATTTAAACGGTAATATTCCTGTGTATGTGGCTGCTGTTAATGGATGAAGATTGTAGCATTACTGCTATGTTCGGTAACTAATTGTTCTTCTTGACCTTAACATGTCTCACTTATGTTTTACTTTCAGCTAGTATGAAAGCCAAGTCCTGCCTACCTCGGCATGTTTGACCTTACAGACATACAGATCTGCAGTCAAGGGACATGTTTTTACAATTCATTCAGAGATTGCAGAATGTCCCTATTTTAACACTCAAAGTTCACTTAAACTTGACTGATGGATGAGAAAGGAGAATCTGAAAAACACATGCAAACAGAAAGAATATACCCACAGCTCTTTACCATGACTTCATCACTAAGCTTATCCTGATCATAAGTCATCTGTATTTCTGACTCAGCCCAATTTGCTGAGTGACTTGGTGTCATGGCAGGCAATGAGTTACACAAATTCCTGAGCGCCTTGCTCTGTCTGTTTACTGTAGCCTGTAACTAGTTAAAATCAATTTTGTGAGTTGTTTTTCTAGAAAAAAAAATATCTGGGAACATGCCCCTTTTTGTTACATGAATAACACACTGTTATCAAGGTTATAAGAAAGCATCAGGCTTGGTATTTTTGGAGCCAGAAGATGCTGAAGTTAAACCTTGAGTAAAACAAGGACCAACAGGCTTGCCGGGCATTGGCTGACCTGAGATACTCAAGGTTTTTGGTGGTCCGTCCTGACCAGAAAACGAAGTTGGGGCGCCCGCCAACCAATGTCTCCATTCTTCCAAGGCCAATTTGATGGCAAGAAGTTCCCCAATATTATACTTCCATTCAGTGGGTGTAAGACGGCATGAAAAGAAGGAATGGGGATCAAACTTATTGTCTTGTGTTTGCACATTCCACTGGAAGAGGTGAGCAGTATGAGATGATAAGCCATGGTGCTATAATTTCTGATGGATTTCCTGCAGAGATTGGTAAAGCCCATTGGAGTTATTGAAACTGAATTGAATAGAAATAAATTGAATTGAATTGGAGTGCCTGTCTAGGTGTAGGTGTGAGCCAGTCAAAGACTGCCTTGACTTTAGATGGCTCCATTTCAGTTTTAGAAGGGGAAATCTTGAACCTGAGGAATAAGATAGAAGTTTGGTGAAATTCACATTTTACATATTTCCACACACGTTCTCTACCTCACTAAAATGTTCCTTGAAAGAGTGAGAAAAAATAAGGATGTCATCAAGGTATGCGAAGACGAAGACATTCAGGAAATCATTGATCAGGACCTGCACACTGGTTAAATCAAAAGAGACTACCAGATACTCATAGTAGCCATATGGTTTATTGAACACAGTCCACTCATCCCCCTCTCTTATTTGGACTAGGTGATATGCGTTTCTAAGGTCAAGTTGAAAATACAATGCCCCATGAGAGGTAATGGGTCATGATTCTTGATGGTGATGTCATTAAGTCCACAGTAGTCAATACAAGATCGCAGTGATTTGTCCTTCTTTTCAACAAAGAAAAATCCAGCCTCAGCCGGGGAGGAAGAGGGTAGAATATGTGTGGGTTATGGCAAGTTAGCCAGGGACATCCCAGAAAAATTGGGGTATATAATCTCTTCATCCTGAAGAATGAGAGGGTTTCAGTGTGCTGGAGACACTTAACTGAACGGGAATAGTGCGATGGGTGATGGATTCGAAGCTGCTGTCATTGAGGGCTTGGGTTGTGAAAGGATGCTGCAGAGGAACGGCGGGAATCTTGAGTTTGGCTGCCATAGAGGCACAGATCAGGTCTTGGTCAGCTCCAGAGTCAATGAGTGCCTTTGTGAAGTGAGTTCTGTTGTCCTGGGAGATACAAACATTGAAGAAGGAATGAGTATTTTCGGTGTATGACTCGACCAGCAAGAACGCCAGTTCTTGTTTCATACAGGATTGCAACGAATATTGAATAATGAAATTTCTTTTAAGGGGGGCTCAGCCCCCAATGAGAGTATAATAGTAAAAAATTAAAAATAAATAAATAAATAAATAAATAAATAAATAAATAAAATAAAATAAAATAAACATTTGACTAACAGGGTAGGATGGTATTGCAGCATTCCACTGTATTGCATAGATGTGTATAACATTTGAGTACTGAACAAGCCAAATACGAGTCTTCCTGATCACACATACACACACAAACAAACACACACACACACACACACAAACACTTGTCCTCTGATCCTCGCTCTGGGACACTGCGGTCTGCGGATTGTAGAACGTGCTGAAAGACTGGGAGAAGCCGAAGTCTGCCGCTGTTTTCATATGAAATTTAAAGGGTACTGAGGTGATCACCAATTTGTGTACAGTTTATGGAGAATCGCAGAATTTTTAGGGGGGCTGAGTAGAAATGTTTAAGCCCCCCTAAAAATGGCCTAGTGATGCCCATGCCGCACACACTTTCCATGCGGCATACCCTGGCGTAGACAATAGAGATGAAGCAGTTTACGCTGGTCATCTGTATAACCCCATGCTATCTTTTGTGGTATAATTTCAGTAGCCATGTCTCTGAAAAGGGGTAAATCAGGCATCAATGTTGCCAACAGGAAAGTTGTGAGATCAACCATTGAGTTGAAACAGATTAGTTCGTTTTACATTATTTCCTGTGGGGAAAAATAATTCGGTTTTCTACCAAATCGATATTCAACCAGACTTTTGGAACGAATTAAGGTCGTACACCGAGGTACCACTGTAAACACTGGTGGTAATCAGAGAAGGAGATAGAAAACATGTTAGCGGGTGCTTCCGCACAGAGTTAGGATCAAAACTCTGGACTGGAATGCGGAAGAGCAGGTGTGGTGGTGAAGTGGAATGTTACAGAAACAGTGTCTTGAGTAAAATTCAAATTGGATTCATACTAAATCACCAAGCGATCATATTTACACCTTACACAACCTTATTGACAAATTGACAATAATCAAAACAAAAACAAAATATTTTAATAATTCATAGATTTCCTTTTGATTCTATTCGGTACAATTCCATAAAAATCTTGAAAGTGGTGTAGGGCCATTAAATAGACCATTAAATCCTTCAACAAAACAATAAGTGTGGAATTAAAATTCCAGAAGAAAACTAAATTATTTTGTTCCATTTCCAGGCAACTCAACACTGCGTTATGACTTGATGCTATAGGTATGCCCTTGCAGAAGTGGTGCCTAAAAACACGTGAACACATGCCAATTAGATTGGCTGAAGGTATCAGGTGATGTAGTAGTGTATGTCAGCTAAACCTGTGCTTGCAATCTCTTCCTCTTATTGACAGTGTCATGGAGAAAACCTGCTTTTGCCCTCTAGGCCATGTAGGGCTACTTATGACCACACAGCCCTGTTTGTCTGTTTCTGTTTTCATTCATTCATTCATTCATTCATTCATTCATTCATTCATTCATTCATTTATTTATTTATTTATTTATTTATTTATTTATTTAAATTAAATTAAATTAAATTAAATTAAATTAAATTAAATTAAATTAAATTAAATTAAATTAAATTAAATTAAATTAAATTAAATTAATTAATTAATTTCATTTCATTTCATTTCATTTCATTTCATTTCATTGTCTGTACTGCTTATCCGATCTATCCTCGGGTCACAGGGAGCCTGTGCCTATCTCAGGCGTCATCGGGTATCAAGGCTTATTTATTTATTTATTTATTTATTTATTTATTTATTAATAATAACAATAATCATAATAATAATGTTGATTGTTGTTATTATTAATTTATTTAACTAGTTTATTTTACTTCATTAAGATTTGTATTTATGCTTAATAATGCTGATTATTTCTATTCTATTATCTCAAAGAGTCTGTGTTTATGCAGTGAACAAAACTGCTGTTTTATTTTAAAGTTCTTGAATTGAGGTGAGGTAAGAAGAAGGTAAAGGGTGTTTATAGGGGTGTAGGGGTGAACTCCAGGTGGTGCTGAGCAGTGATGTGGCAGGTCCCTGGGAGCTTACAGGTCATAGCAGATTACAAGGTGGTGTGTTGTCCAACTGTCTTCAAAAGGCTCTGGAAAGCAGAAACATTGGTACAAAACAAAAGAAGAAAACAAACAAAGACATTGGTAAATTTAGTCGTCAATTTCACTAACAACTCACTGGAAGTTGCTTCACCCCAAGATACTCTCACTGCTACTCACAGAGTAGAGTGCTGCTCTGATTGGCTACGCACTTTAAGAGCTGCCGCCCCACCTTGCAGCCGTGTGCTCCTCTGCTTACCCCATTAGGGCTAGATGCTACAAAATTCTTCACACTGCATGGCTAGATGCTGCAAAATTCTTCACACTGATCCTTTAAAATAGAAATAGGAGATTCATTGTAGTAATCTGTTTATCAGTCATTTTCTGAACAAGCAATGACAAAAATTATAGATCAAAACATTCAATAATTAACCTTTTCTCCCCCTATACTCACTCACTTGGCAAAGTTATATCCTCACATAGGTTCTCATACCATTGCTATGCCAATGACACACAACTTTTCTTCTCCTTCCCTCCCTCAGATACCACGGCTTCTGCTCGGATCTCAGCGTGTCTGGCAGACATTTCATCTTGGATGACAGGTCATCAGGTAAATCCCATCAAAACTGAACTACTGGTCATCCCAGGTGATTCATCTCCAGCCCAGGATTTTGTGTTATCTATGAACAACTCCATGATCTCCCCTTCAGCCACTGCTCGCAACCTTGGGGTAACCATGGACAATCAACTGGCCTTTTCCTCCCATTTTACTAATGTCACACGCTCATGTCGGTTTCTTGTGTACAACATCAGAAGGATTCTGCCATTTCTATCCACACAGGCTACTCAGGTGCTTGTTCAGTCTCTTGTCATTTCGAGACTGGTCTACTGCAACTCTTTACTGGCAGGTCTACCTCTGAATGCAATTTGTCCTCTGCAAATAATCCAAAATGCAGCTGCACGACTTGTTTTCAACCTACCCAAGTTCTCCCACACCACCCCACCGCTGTGTTCCCTGCACTGGCTTCCAGTAGCTGCACGCTTCAGATTCAAAACACTGATGCTTGCCAAAAAAGCCTAGACTGGACCTCACTCCCTCTGATCTACTAGCACTTCTTGACTGATCCCACTATTTCTCAGGGCAACTATTTCTCCTGTCTTGGTCTGTCCGGCTTAACATCTCCAGACTTGACATAGAACGATGGGTCCTCAATGCCCACGATCCCACTTCTGGTGTCCTACTCTATGTCAAGACATCAAGTCTCCACACACAGCTCCTGCTGCTGGACGCCTGGGCTCATATCGCTATAGATTTCATCACTAGTCTGCCTCCCTCTGATGGTAATAACACCATTCTCACTATTGTTGATCAGTTTTCTAAAATGGTTCATTTTCTCCCTCTGTCTCAACTGGAAACCGGTGTTCCAGTGATCCCTCATGGTCTCGTAACATGGTCTGGGTAGAGTATTCACATAACTCTCTCCCCTCTGCCTCCACAGGGTTGACTCCTTTCCAAGTGGTGTATGGGTACCAGCGGCCACTTTTTGAGAGCCAGGAGGAGTCTTCTGTACCCTCTGCCAGAGCAGCTGTGATCTAGCCTGGAGACGAGCCCAAGCCCAGTTACTGAGGTCATTTTTCGTACAATTGTATGAAAAATCTGCCAATTGAAAATGATCTGCTGCCCCTTTGTACAGGGTGGGACAACGAGCATGGCTGTCAACCCATCATATCCCTTTGAGGGTGGAAAATAAGAAGCTGGCCCCTAGGTTCATCTGTCCATCTCCAAGGTTGTCAACCCTGTGGTGGTTCGGCTGCAACTCCCCAGACCACTGTGCATTCATCCCACCTTCCATGTCTCTCAGCTGAAACCTGAAGCCTAAAAACTCTGCCCAAAGCATATTATTAGGAATTACATTAAGGTACATACAACATGCATCAGGAATACTGTTGGAAGTGTCACATGACAAACATGAATTATCTTTACTTTACTTACATATACCTCATTTTAAAATAATTTACATGGGGGCGCTGCTAAGCAGCCAATGGAATAACACATGTGATTTAAGACTCCTGCAGATTTCATGTTAATTGTTATTTTAAAGTGCAATTTAGACTACTTTTTTTGACAAATTTACCCCAGTGTGTTTTGTGCATGCTTTTTTCACACCTGGATGCCTTATCATGGCCAGTAAAAACCCTAAAACCCATGCCACAACGACCCATGCCGCTGTTAGACCGAGCACATAGAACCTCCCAGCCGAAGCCAAAACAAGGTGACCACGCACTGTTATTAGTAGGTTTCATTATTATAGCAACTGTGTGAATGTTCTACAGCATGCAAGAGCAAGAGAGAGTTGACAGGTTGTCAGAGAAATGAAGATCTCCGTTTTCCCTGACTATACTCCCAAGGTGGCCCGGGCTTGAGCTGCCTTTAATGAGGTCAGGAGGCAATTGCGTGGCCTGGAAGGGGTGCGTTATGGTCTTTTCTTTCTGGCACGTCATCGTATCAGTTATAAGGGTGTTGAAAAAGACACTGTTTCTGCAGAAGAGGCAAAGAAGTATAAAAAAATGATGAAAATTGGGTAGTGCTTTTACCCAGTATGTTAACAGAGGGTTACATGAAGCTAATCTTATAAGCTTCTGTTTTGCAGTAATATCATAATATCAGTGTGTTTTTTCCTCCCTCTTCCTGTTACATAATGGGGTATATCATTATTGGAAGTTCCTACTGTTAAGTATTAAGACTCTATGGAATCATCTATCTCTCAGGTTCAGGTTAAGCTTAGGTTATTCTCCAAGTTGATGTCACAGTTTTGTGGCAGCAATGTTTTTTCTCTTCTTCTTGTATTGTTGTCTCCCTTTTGGAGACATTTCTTTCCTCTTTGGGGGTGTGTACAGTGCTCAGCGTAAATGTTTCAACCCCTTTGAAAAGTAACATTTTAAACAATATCTCAATGAACACAAAAACAATTTCCAAAATGTTGACAAGACTAAGTTTAATATAACATCTGTTTAACTTATAACATGAAAGTAAGGTTAATAATATAACTTAGATTACACATTTTTCAGTTTAACTTAAATTAGGGTGATGCAAAAATGAGTACACCTCACAACAAAAACTACTACATATAGTACTTTGTATGGCCTCCATGATTTTTAATGACAGCACAAAGTCTTCTAGGCATGGAACAAGTTGGTGACATTTTGCAACATCTATCTTTTTCCATTCTTCAATAATGACCTCTTTTAGAGACTGGATGCTGGATGGAGAGTGAAGCTCAACTTGTCTCTTCAGAATTCCCCATAGGTGTTCGATTGGGTTCAGATCAGGAGGCATACTTGGCCACTGAATCACTTTCACCCTGTTCTTCTTCAGAAATCCAACAGTGGTCTTTAGGATCATAGTCATGTTTGAAAAGTGCACGACGACCAAGGGCACGGAGTGATGGTAGCATCTTCTCTTTCAGTATAGAGCAGTACATCTGTGAATTCATAATGCCACCAATGAAATGCAGCCCCACATAAGGATACTGCCACCACCACTGTACGCATCATGTATTTATCTATGTATTCCTCACCTTTGCGACACCATACAGTTTTGAAGCCATCAGTTCCAAAAACATTTATCTTGGTCTCATCATTCCAGAGTATAGAGTCCCAGTAGTCTTCATCTTTGTCAGCATGGGCCCTGGCAAACTCTAGGTGGGCTTTTTTGTGCCTGGGCTTTAGGAGAGGCTTCTTTCGTGGACGGCACCCATGCCTGCCATTCCTCTGCAGTGTACGCCATATTGTGTCACGGGAAACAGTCACCCCAGTTTGGCTTTCTACTTCTTTAGATAACTGCAGTGAACTTGCATGCCGATTTTCTCAGCAGAAGACGCTCCTGTCTAGGTGTTAACTTCCATGGATGACCTGGACATCTCTGTGAGATGATTGCAGTTCCATCTTTTCTAAATTTTTGTACCACTTTTGCTACAGTATTCTGACTGATAAGTAAAGCTTTGCTGATCTTCATGTAGCTTTCACCTTTCTGGTTTAAAGAAATTATTTTCTTTCTCAGGTCTTGTGACATTTCTATTCCATGTGGTGCCATTATTGACAGCATGAAATGGGAAAGGGTTTTCTTTAAGTAACACCATTTTATAGTCAACTGTCTGCTGGACACAATAATTAGACTCACCATTGGCCATTATGTTTGTGATCCTCTACTTTATTTAAGGGTGTCATTAGCAATGGGGTTGAACATTGAATATCATTGTATGCAGATGATTTATTGCTGTTTGTATCTGATCCTGTATCTGGTCTGCCTGGTATCCTGTCCACTCTTATACATTCAGCTCCTTTTCTGGATATAAATTGCATTTTCAGAGGAGTGAATATTATCCTATCAACACAACTGCTTTGCAACTTAAGCACCTGGACTTGCCCTTCAAAATCACTCATGCTGGATTTGGGTACCTTCGGATTAATGTGACATATTTTCAGGTCTTTTTTCACCACACTTATAACTAAAATGAAGTCTGATCCTCAGAGATGGAATTGCCTCTGATTGGGAAGATTAATGTGATTAAATTGAATGTTTAAACTGCCTAAATTCCTCTTTTTGTTTCTAACAATCCCATTATTCCTACCTAAGCACTTCTTTGACTCATTAGATAAAATGATTAATTATTTCATTTGGGCTGGGGGATCTCCCAGGGTGTGTAAATCATTCCTTCAGAGATGTAAGTCCGGCGGTGGTCTGGCACTACCAAACTTTCAGTTTTAATACTGGGCAGCACACATTCATAAGATATGGTGCTGGGTTGAGTCACCTCATTTAGTATGGTGTAAGTTAGAAGCCTATATATTCTTCTCTTTCAATCAAAATTTATTTGTATGTTACAAATAAATGTTGTGTTTAACCATTTAAAAATCTGGTATCAATTTAAAAAAAGGTTTCAAGTTTGTAACCACTTTCCTTTAGGTTCATTATGTAACTATCATCTTTTTTATCATCTGTCTGGATTCCCTTTTTAAATGTGGTATAGCAAAGTATACACTGTTTTCTTGACTTATACCTGGAGGAATTCTTTAACAGTTTTGCTAATCTATCGTCATGGTAAGGGCTACCTGCCAACCACCTCTTTAGATTTTTTTAAGTTAGGCATTTTGTCTGAAAATGTTTTCCTGACTTTCCCTCGTCTTCTCCTCTCCAACAATAGAAAAGTTTGCTTACTTTTAAATCGCAACAAAAAAGGTGCTGTTTCTAAAATCTATAAATGTTTTATGGATTTTTGTGATCAAACCTCCTCCAAAACAAAGGGTGCTTTGGAGGGGGAGCTGGGACTTCAACTTAGGGACAAGTGGTGGAATAATGTTGTGAGTGGTTTATGTAATATCTTGTGCTTGGCTCGTACTTATCCAGTCATATACAGTGTGCATTTTTATACATATAGACTGTCTCAAATTTACCCAGATGTTTAGGACTAATGTAACAGCCCCCCCAACCCTTTGTTGTAAAACCTAAGTGTGTATGTGTGCCATATATTTCTTATATTTTTTTGTCAGATTATTATGATTATTATGATGATGATGATGATGATGATGATTATTATTATTATTTACTCCTTTTTCCATGAAAAATCAAAATGGGATTCTGTAATGTTCATCATTATGTGATTAATGTACGCTACCAATAAAAAGACTTTTTTTTTTTTATTTCTCCTTATAATGTACTTCTATTATCAAAAGTCACTTAAATATATTAGCCTGACTGAACAATGTGAAGTGGCCAAAAGTGAAACTGAGCCTGAAGTGGCTCACCTGCCTAAATTACTGGTATACCCACAATAGGCCTCTTTGCATGAAGGTTGATATAGAAATTGAATTTGTCCAGAAAAAAATAGACCTTAGACCCAGCACAACATTTCTCCAGGACCCTGGTGCTACATAAACATACAACATATAGTTTGGACACAAAAAACAACACAGAGCTAGGACAGACGTTTGTCCTAGCCACATAAAGTGCAAAGTGTGCAACTAGGTGCAAACAGAGCAAGGACAACACAGCGCAAAAACAATAAGTACAAAAAAACAACACAAAAAACAGGATACTACAGCTTGACAACAACGTCTCATGCTGTTCACGAGTCGACTTATTGTCTGCTGAGGCATGGTATTCCACTCTTCTTGAAGGGCGGCCCTCAGATCATTGAGGTTCTGGGGTGCAGGGTTACGAGGCTCTATACGGCGACTCAGCTGATCCCATAGGTTTTCTATGGGATTCAGGTCTGGAGAAAGTGCAGGCCACTCCATTTGAGGTACCCCAGCCTCCAGCAGCCATTCCCTAATGATGCGACCTCGATGAGCTGGAGCATTGTCATCCATGAAGATGAAATTAGGCCAGTGTTGTTCATGCAGGGGCACAATGACTGGATTAATGATGTTATTCAGGTAGTATTGGCTTGTCACTGGACCATTCACAAGATGTAGGGCAGTTCTGTATTGAGTAGACACACCTGCCCAGATTCTATTTAATTCTGGTCACCATTGTTGCTTATTTGAGTTACTAAAGGCTTTCTGTCAGCTTAGACCAGTCTGGTCATTCTTCTTTGATCTCCCTGTTCATGGTGTTTCAGCCTGCACACAAGATGTTTTTTGTTTCTTGCACTGTTATGTGTAAACTCCAGAGACGAGAGAAATTCTCAGCAGTTTCTGAAATACTCAAACCAGCCCATCAGACACCAACAACCATGCCATGGTTAAAGTCACATACATCCCACTTTTTTGATGTTTGATGTGAACATTAATTGAATCTCTTCACCTAGATCTGCGTGATTTTATGCATTGTGTTGCTACCACATTATTGGCTCACTGGATATGGCATAAATGAGCAAGTGTATCAAGTGGACAGTGTAATCCAATAGTGAGTGTCATAAACAGTCAAAGTTCATGAAGGGGCTAATGATCCAAGAGAAGGCAAAAATCCAAAAAACAAGAAACAGTCTGAAATAGCACCAGTATAACAAATATATGTAGAGAACATAATTACATTAATTATTTGAACTTTAAAACAGAGAATATCAGGCAAAAAATTCAGACCATAAATTTAAAACCGAAGAATATGATAACTAAACTAGTAGATAACAATATTACAATGATTAGAATGTTTTATTAATTAATTAATGTATTAATTAATGCTTATTAACTTAATTCTACTTAATTCTGACAAGACAGAAGTGCTTTACTGGGACCACATGCAGTAAGAAGTAAGCTTACTAGTAGGCCTGGATGGCCTTATGTTTAATCATGTGCAGCAGTAAAAGACTTTATTGTTTGTTGGACAGTTGAAGCTTGTCTAGACAATATTACTACGATAGCCTTTTTCATCTCAGAAATAATTCTAAAATAAGACATATAATGGGACTATATGGGACCCATAATATCAATTGAATAGACTCACATCACAGTACCTGGCTGAAGCCCCACTCTTTTTAAATGATCTGCCTTACCTGCTTTGATCAAAAGGTGCAGGCTATATGTTGGTAACTCAAGTAGCAGAGCTACAGCAGGGGGCATACTTGCACGTCCATTTATGGAAGAACTTTCCTATTATTGTTCAGCACACAGACACAGCCTCTGTGTTTAAGTTCACATTTGTTTATCAAGTCTTTTATGAATAGTTTTTAGGTAACAGAACACAAATATGTGGTAGGATCATGGGCATAGTGGTTTAGAAACCATGAAGATGGCTTTGGACTGCAAATGATACAAAGTACAGTACAGGATTGGTTCCTTTTTGAGTCTGGTTTTCCTTGCCACCTCTGGCTTGCTTAGTATCAACATTTTTCATTTAATTTCATTGTCTGTACCGCTTATCTGATCTATACTCGGGTCACGGGGAGCCTGTGCTCAGGTGTCATCGGGCATCAAGGCAGGATACACCCTGGAAGGAGTGCCAACCCATCTCAGGGCACACACACACACTCATTCACTCATGAAATCACACAATACGGGCAATTTAGAGACTCCAATCAGCCTAGAAGCATGTCTTTGGACTGTGGGAGGAAACCGGAGCACCTGGAGGAAACCCACCAAGCACAGGGAGAACATGCAAACTGTACTAAAATGTATATCTTGAATTTCTACTGTTTTTGTCCACCGTTTAAAAACATTATACAAGGGCCATTCCATTGAATGGGTGCCATTTGCTTGTAACTCATCCAAATTAAACTTACTGTTTTTAATCAATTTTCAACACTAAACATCTAATAAAACACATATTTAAGCATTCAAAATGTATATTGGTCATTCTCAACTAACTATCATTTTATACAAGGTTTCTAAGTGGAAGAAGATTGCATCAGTCATGTTACCAAAACTCATTTAAAAAGCATGTTTAAAAGCATATTCCTTTGTCCCTGTAATTCCTTTACACTTTTTACAATTTAGTAATATTGGATAACAGGAAACCGTGTATGTGCATATGTAAAGGATGTTCTATGTGCTTGTAGTTCTTCTCAGCAAATGAGGTGGACAGAGAAAAATAGAGAGAGGGGGAATGAGAAGAGAGAGAAGGAGAAGGAAGGTGTGAGAGAGGGAGAGTATTGACTAGAGACTATACAAGAGATGTCCTTGACTCAGAACATTCATTTCAGACTACATTTACATATAATCCACAAGACAAAATAATAACAGTATTTACACAAATGAACAAGTTCAAACCTATTACCTAGATTACCTATTACTACCTGTTACCTAGATGATCAGCATCTGTTTTTTATGTTTTGGGATAGTTCTTCATGATTCCCTTGTTTGTCCTGTGCAGTTAAACTGCCCCCAGTTCTTCAGAAAAGAACACATTCCTGCACATTTTTTGCTTTTCCAGCATCTTCTGCATATTTGACCCCTTTCCAGAGGCTACACGATATTGAGATCCATAGTTTAACGCTGAGGGCAACTGAGGGACTAGTACACAGCTATTAAAAATGTACAAACATTCACTGATGCTCAAGAAGACATTATAGATAACATTATACATTAAGAGCCAAGGTGGTTTAAAATTTGAACACCTCCCTAAGAAAATCCCATAATTAACTACTTTTTAAGTGCATTATAACTGTTATTTGCTGTTACACAACCCTTTGCTACTACATATCTTTTGTACATACTTAATATCTTTCTCTCTCTCTCTCTCTGTCTTTCTCTATTGAGCTATACATCCCACTCCTGAGCTCCCAGTGTTCTAAGTTTCCAGTGTGACCACTGCCTCTACACCTGGTCGGAGCCTCATTGCTTGGTGGTGCTCTCTGATGCTATGGATCTGTGTGTGACCGGTGGGTGCCTGTGACCCAGGAGACAGCCATGGACAGAGCCACTTGGGGACTTTCACACCATCACGGATCTGCCATTACATCTGTCAGCTTGTGACAGCAAGGAATTAGTGCCTATAATGACCTCAGAAACTACAGTGACCTAATAGTTCCTCATGGGCACTTGATTGCTGTTGTAGAAAGGACATTATTTAGTTACAGTTACATTATTTAATAAAATATTTTAATACTTTAATTTAATATTTTTTTTCTCTCCTTTCTCTGTTTCTCTTCTTTTGTAAAGCTGCTCTGAGACAATGTCCATTGTAAAAGGCGTTATACAAATAAACTGAATTGAATTGAATATATTGCAACAAACACACATACAGCTCTGGAAAAAAATAAGAGACCACTGCCCAATCTCAAGATTTGAACCCTACTGAAAACCTCTGGAATGTCATCAAGAGGAAGATGGATGGTCACAAACCATCAATCAAAGCTGAGCTGTTTGCTTTTTTGCAAAAAGAGTGGTATAAAGTTACCCAACAGCAATGTGAAAGACTGGTGGAGAGCATGCCAAAATGCATGCAAATCGGGGTTATTCCACCAAATACTGATTTCTTAATGTTATTTAGCCAAAGCATTAACACAATTTGTTTAATCTAGCCATGGGGTCACAGTCCAGTGACTTCTGTGCCGGTCCCAAGCCTGGATAAATAGGGAGGGTTGCATCAGGAAGGGCATCCGGCGTAAAACATTGCCAAATTTAACCATGCGAATCGTCAGTACTCTAAATTTCATACCGGATTGGTCGAGGCCCGGGTTAACAATGACCGCCATTGTGCCGTTGACCTACAGGGCGCTGGTGGAAATTGGGCTACTGTTGGTCGAAGAAGTAGAAGAGGAAGGAGAGTGCGTAGACAGAGAGAAGAGGAAAGGTAAGAGTGTAGGACTGAGAATAGGTACTCTGAATGTTGGTACTATGACAAGGAAAGGTAGAGAGCTGGCTGATATGATGGAGAGAAGGAAGGTGGATATACTGTGTGTACAGGAGACCAGGTGGAAGGGTAGCAAGGCTCGTAGTATAGGAGCAGGATTCAAGGTGTAGATAGTAAGAGAAATGGGGTAGGTGTGGTCCTCTAGGAGGAGTTTGTGAGGAATGTTCTGGATGTGATGAGAGTGTCAGACAGGGTGAGGAGTCTGAAGTTAGAGGTTGAAGGGGTGATGTTGAATGTTGTTAGTGGTTATGCCCCACAGGTACGTTGTGAGTTAGAGGAGAAAGAGAGATTCTGGAGTGAATTAGAACCAAGAAAACCAAGTGGTGGAAGCTGAAAAAGGAGGAATGTTGTGAGGAATTTAGACAGAAGTTGAGGCAGGCTCTGGGTGGTCAGGTAGTGCTGCCAGATGACTGGGAAACTACAGCAGAAGTGATCAGGGAGACAGGAAGAAAGGTGCTGGGTGTGTCATCTGGAAGGAGGAAAGAAGATTAGGAGACTTGGTGGTGAAATGAGGAAGTTCAGGATAGTATTCAAAGGAAGAGGTTAGCCAAGAAGAAGTGGGACATGGACAGGACTGAAGAGAATAGACAGGAATACAAGGAGTTACAGCGCAGAGTGAAGAGGGAGGTGTCTAAGGCCAAGCAGAAGGCGTATGATGAGTTGTACACTAGGTTAGACACTAGAGAAGGAGAGAAGGACTTGTATAGGTTAGCTAGGCAGAGGGATCAAGATGGGAAGGATGTGTGGCAAGTTAGTTATTAAGGATAGAGATGGAAAGGTGCTCATAAGTGAGGAGAGTGTACAGAGGAGATGGAAGGAGTACTTTGAAGAGCTGATGAATGAGGAATATGAGAGGGAAAAAAGAGTAGAAGGGGTGAACTCTGTGGAACAGAAAGTAGATAAGATTAGAAAGGATGAAGTCAGGAAGGCTTTGAAGAGGATGAAAAGTGGAAGAGGCAGTTGGTCCTGATGACATCCCGGTGGAGGTCTGGAAGTGTCTAGGAGAGGCGGCAGTGCAATTTTTAACTAGTCTGTTTAACAGGGTTTTAGAGAGTGAGAAGATGCCTGAGGAATGGAGAAGAAGTGTATTAGTGCTGATCTTAAAGAATAAGGGTGATGTGCAGAGTTGCAGCAACTATAGGGGGGTAAAGTTGATGAGCCATACAATGAAGCTATGGGAAAGAGAAGTGGAAGCTAGGTAGTGGAAATCTGTCAGCAGCAGTATGGCTTCATGCCCAGAAAGAGCACAACAGATGCAATTTTTGCTCTGAGAATGTCGATGGAGAAGTATAGGGATGGTCAGAGAGAGTTGCACTGTGTGTTTGTAGACTTGGAGAAAGCGTATGACAGGGTGCCAAGAGAAGAGCTGTGGTACTGTGTGAGGAAGTCAGGAGTAGCAGAGAAGTATGTCAGAGTGGTGCAGGACATGTATGAGAGGAGCAGGACAGTGGTGAGGTGTGCTGTAGGTCAGACAGAGGAGTTCAAAGTGGAGGTGGGACTGCATCAGGGATCGGCTCTGAGCCCCTTCCTGTTTGCTATGGTGATGGACCAGTTGTCAGAGGAGGTCAGACAGGAGTCTCCTTGGACAATGATGTTTGCAGATGACATTGTGATCTGTAGTGAGAGCAGGGAGCAGGTGGAGGAAAACCTGGAGAGGTGGAGGTTTGTGCTGGAGAGAAGAGAAATGAAAGTCAGTCATAGTAAGACTGAGTATGTGTGTGTGAATGACAGGGAGGGAAGTGGAACAGTAAGATTACTGGGTGAAGAGGTGAAGAAGGTACAGGAGTTTAAGTACTTGGGGTCAACAGTCCAGAGTAATGGAGAGTGTGGGAAAGAGGTAAAGAAGCGAGTGCAGGCAGGTTGGAATGGGTGGAGAAAGGTGTCAGGAGTTCTGTGTGATAGAAATATTTCAGCGAGAATCAAGGGGAAGGTGTACAGGACAGTGGTGAGACCAGCTATGCTGTATGGTTTAGAGACAGTGTCACTGAGACAGGAGTCAGAGCTGGAGGTAGCATAGCTGAAGATGTTGAGGTTCTCTTTGGGAGTGACAAGGTTGGACAGGATTAGGAACGAGTACATCAGAGGGACGGCTCATGTTGGATGTTTGGGGGACAAAGTTAGAGAGGCCAGGTTAAGATGGTTTGGACATGTCCAGAGGAGGGAGAGTGAGTATATTGGTAGGAGAATGTTGGACATGGAGCTGCCAGGCAGGAGGCAAAGAGGAAGGCCAAAGAGGAGGTATATGGATGTAATAAATGAGGATAAGAAGCTAGTGGGTGTAAGTGTTGAGGATGCAGAAGATAGGGATAGGTGGAGAGAGATGATTCACTGTGGTGACCCCTGAAGGGAAAAGCCGAAAGAAGAAGAAGATTAACACAATTTGTTTACAAATTATTTGCATTTTGTTTTATTTGAGTTCTTAAAGCTCTGCAAATACTGCATGATCTTGGGTTATTTTGAAGTGTTGTCATTTTCTTTAAATATGCACTCTAAATAACAATAGTTATATTTTGAATTTAGGAGAAATATTGTCAGCAGTTCACAAAAATGAAACAAAACTGTTCATCTCACCAATACATGCACCTGTAAGAAAAAAAGATAAGAAACTGATTATTTTGCAGTGGTCTCATTTCTTTTTTCCAGAGCAGTAAATGCCATTGCCCCTTGCACAAATTTTCTTTGGCACTTGATCTATTACATAAAGTAAAACTATACCAATAAGTGATTGGCTTTGGATCTACAGCTGGTGATAGCTGGGGGCTGTCTGGACATGATGAGGTGATGAGGTGTAATGTTCCAAATGTGTAAAGAGTAAAGGGACTACATGAAAATCTGGGGACATAACTAAAATACAATTTGAAAGAAAATATTATGGATATAGACAACCAGTGGTGCAAAAAGATTTCTGAAGGATTTTAAGATTTCAGTTCAAGGTAGTTTTAATTCATCTTTTAAAATATTTATTTTAAACCTGCAAATAATGTGCAGTACACTTAATAATGAAATGTATTTACCAGTTAATTTTCATGCATATGTATCCATACAGTGTCCTGGGGACAGAAATGGCACTCATTCAGTGGAATGGTTCACAAATAAGATTTAATTAAACTGGAACTGAATTCAATTAGAGAAGGAGAGAGCTGTTGTGAAAGAATGTATATAGGATAAGTATTTCTCCTAGAGCTGTCATTGGCACATGAGAGACTGTATATGTGGACTGTTACAGCCAGGCAGCCGCCAGTGAATTAATACATACACACACAGCATTGGTCTCTGTTCTGCTCTCCCTTAAAGCACGGAGGAGGCCCCTGGGAGGTCCTTCTTCCTCTGGCCCCCCACCCACCCTAAACACACACACACACTTTTTCAGTCGGAAACAGACAGAGGTTAGTTATTACCAGTGCAGGGCTGCAGTCCGGAGTCTCCGAACAAGGCTTTCGTTGTCGTACTTTCCGTCTCTCTTATTTCAACGTCTATCACCGGATGAGCCTAATATGACTCAAAGAATTCATCGCTAACCAATACCTAAATGCACCTGGAGTTCTAAACGGAAGAACAAACCGCCTGTGCTGCCGTCGTTCCCAAACGTGGATACAAAGGGATTCAGAGGTGGACTATAGAGTTCAGACATCATGGACTCGGGAGTGGCCGTGGGAGCTGTGGCCGAATCGCACGCAGACAGTAAGGTGAGAGAGCTTTAAGTACAGAAAGCGAGTGTGAATCTGCGGTCGTTTTCTCTCGCTCCCTTTTCGCTTTGAAATCAACTCTAATGACTAGCCTGAGCATCAAGCAGCTCAGGACACTCAACTTCAGGCCTCAGGAAACTGCCATGTCCTTATGCTCTTATTTGCCACTATTCTCTGTTGTCTAACCCAATTCTTTTCCCGCTCTGTTGCTTTTGTCTCTCTTAAATTAAGTGATCTCTTGGGTGAAACGTTAAGGAGCTCTCGCAGCAACACACACACAACACGCATGAATGTTTATTCCCGAGTAGGCTCTGTACATTTGAAAAAAGTTACAGCCGTATTGCAGACCCCGAGGAGAGACTCGTTAAAGAGCTTGATTGACTCAGTGTCTTTAATGAATAAAACAATGACAAAAAAACAATACACAGTATAGTGAATGTTTGTTTACACAGCAGAGTGAATGTGTATACCTACTTCCCCTCAACTATAATTTCCGACATGCGGCCCAGGATGAACTGTTGAAGAGCGGTCATGCTAGCTAAGGCACTCACCACGGGCTTAATATACTGCTTCCACTGTGCCGCAGTAAAAAGCCTTCATGGCTCGGTCTGCACTAAACAACGCATTTACTACGTACACTGAGCCGCACATTAGCATCCAGTTCGATCCGAGCTGCTTCCATTTTAAGCCTAGCTTGTTTGGAGCTTGATATAAGTCATACTTCCGGATGCTGCTGGAGCCTGAGTTGATTGTGAATCGTCACAGCCGGACAGGAAGTGTCTCTCAGACTCCATAAGCATAAAACTCATCTTCGCGACGACTCTGTTTTCATCTGGAACACTTCTTATTTAAGACGTTTGCTCAGAGATGTTAAAGTGTTATGAATAATTTAAATCCGATCTTTTGGTGTTTATATAATGTTCATACATCGGCGATAGGTATGTCTAGGTCAGAGTTTAATATTAAAACCGACATTAAGTGCATACACACAGGCAACCATTTTCCATATATAAAGTAGGTATAAGTAAGTTAAACTAATGAGCAGTAAACCCTTCATCACGTGAATGTAATGCAACCTGAATGGGACACCAGATCATCACCTGGTAGCACAAACACACACAAGGCATTTTATGTGTACATAATCGACTCGCCGACATGTTTTAGGAAGTATGAGGAAATCCACATGGACACAGGGAGAACATGTGAAACTACACAGCAGGATTGAATGAGAGACACTGGAGCTGTGAGTCAGCAATGCTACTCGCTGCACCATTGTACTGAACTGTTAATTAATACAGCTCTTAAATAATTTTTCACAAACCTGTTTCATACCACATCAACCCTAGAGTAGAATATGCATTTACATGTAGATTTCTAATTATCAACCACTTTTAATTTTTATTTATGGGACAGAACACTGCCCAGTTTCTCAGCTTGAAGTGTTAGTGCTTGACACTAATGCATGTTGAACATATCCATCAAATCATTTAATATAAGACTGATTAATTAAAGTTACAGTGAAGCACTGGTCACACGGGACCTTTACATACAACTGTTTTGCACACCAAATTGACTGTATACTGATCGATGCTATCTTTATGTATCTGTCTTGCAGTTTATTGTATTGTCTGTTTGCACTGTCTCTTGTCTTCCACAGTATTTTGTCTTGCACAGTTTGCACAAGGTTACACACATGCACTTTATGATACTAGGTTAGTTTTCACTTCCTTAGTCCTGTGTTGTCTTATGCAGCTGTCGGGCTTTATGTAGCACCAGGGTCCTGATGGAACATCATTTCACTTCACTGTGTACTGCATCATCTATATACAGTATGGTCACAATGACAATAAAGCTTCCTGACTCTTTTGACCTTACTCATTTGTGCAGTTATCAATGTATCAGCAGTACAATGCATGAAATCATACAGATATAGGTCAAGAGCCTCAGTTAATGTTTGCATCATCATCATGATTCCTATCCTCATCTTTTCATTTTTAGATGAGTCAAATTTTGGATGATTCCTCTTGGCTGACAGGAGTGGAACTCAGTGTGGAGTTTTGCCAGGGGCGTAATTTCTACTGGGGACAGGGGGGACATGTCCCCCCACTTTTCAAAATCCTTTTTGTGCCCCCCCCCACTTTTTTATATTTGTTTGATTTTTTAACTGCGTGCTGTCATCACCCCTTTTTCTATTCTAAACCCCTGTGGTTCAGGTACAGCCATTTACAATAAAAGTTTGTTTAACAGTGGAATTTTAGTCCTACATTATTTATATTGTATTCACACACAAAACATTAATGGTGAACATTTTTGACTTTATAAAATTATTCTCTTGGCCATCGGCCCCTATTAAACAATAAAGAAAGTAAGACATCTTTTCTATATAAACAGTTTAGTATCCTACTATGCTTTTTGAATTTATGCTTTTCAGAATTTATCATTATAATCAACTTAATTATTTCCTGGATTTTGTATCACTATAGTCCCTAAATTTTTGTAAATGCAGGAAATGGAATTCTAATAAAAAAAATTTCCCCCATTTTGTGTCCCCCCACTTCTCAAACCAAAGTTACACCCTTGAGTTTTGCTGTTGTAGCCCATTCACTTTGGGTTTCAATGTTTTGCTTTCTTCATGCTGATGACTGATGTGAGCCTTAACTGACGCTATACAGTTTAACCTGAATATCCATGATTTTGTACATTGCTATTTTGTACATTGTTATTAGATAACTACATAAATGAGTAGGTGTACAGATGGTGAGTGTATATTGATGGTATGTAACTTGTAGTTCCAGTGCAAGCAGAACAATCTCCTTTATACTTTTAAAGTTTGAAAATGATGTTTATGAATTTAATTTCATAAGCTAAATATGTGCAAGGACATTGTGACCAAACCTATGCAGACACACATCCTGTCAGGAAGGAACAGCGTCAGATTCCAGTATAAGAGTTTCACACAAACACAATTAACCACGAAAGGCTTGAAAGTTCAGACTATGATCTCTAAAGACTAAAATATGGAGTCAATTCAATGCCACATATATTCACAAAAGAATTAATGGATTGCAAAAGAAAATAAAGTTTTGCAAACGGAAAAATGAAATTTGCGAGAAAAAAATGTTTTGCAAAACAAAAATAAAGAGTTGCAAAATATAAATGACTTAAATTTATTCTCGACCATGCTTTTATTTTGTGTTTCAGTGAAATGTGAGTTTGTAATACCAATTTTTCTTTGCGCTTGACATTTCTTTGCGTTTGAGTTTTTGGTCCTGTTTTGATGTGGGGGTGGAGTCAAGGTATTGGGGCGTGGTAAGCAGGCCTCTTTGAATTTGAAGTTAGTTTGATATTCGGACATTAGACAGACATTTGGAAGCTATCTATCTATCTATCTATCTATCTATCTATCTATCTATCTATCTATCTATCTATCTATCTATCTATCTATCTATCTATCTATCTATCTATCTATCTATCTATCTATCTATCTATCTATCTATCTATCTATCTATCTATCTACCTACCTACCTACGTGGATGAATAGACCGATAGATAGATATTAATATGAAATACTGTATATCTCAACAGGTACAGTGTGATGCATGTGATAGATGGATACATGCACAGTGTGTGGGAATGGAGATTTTCCAGCTTCAAACAGCCAGAAAAAAATATGGAAATGTTGCTTGTGTGTTTAAGAAGACCACTGGGTAATAACTCTAAAATACTGTGTTTAATTGTGAGAAAAAAATGACTTGTTTATTTAAATAAGAAAGGAGTTGAACTAATGAAGAAAATAAACAAATAAATAAAAATCAGTGAAGACATTTCTTGGGATAAAAAGACGTGTACCTTGTGGGGATGACCAAGTAGATTATTTTTGGTACTAGTTTGGGGTCACAGGGACACATGACCTAGAAGGTATTGAAGGAGTAGTGATTTTTTTCATTAAAAAATAAATAAATATTTACAAATTACTTCACATGATACATAATTAATACTATCTATTAATTAACTTATTATTATTAAATTAACAAAAGCTGTTTGCAATGATGTATGGTATATGTATATTTAAGAAGTTTGTCGACGGTCCCTAAAATACCGCTTCTGAATGTCTGTCTAATGCCCATATTATCCATAATATCAAACTAACTTCACCGCGGTCGTAAATAAACTCTATCGACATTAACAAAACAATACTCATTTTAACGTAAGTGATATAAAAGGAAAGGATAAATCCAAACGTAGACCTCTGTTCTGTTAACTTCATCTGTTGCGATTTGAGTCTCCAGCTGATGACGTAGCTTCAAAGGAGGCCTTCCCGGGCCTGCTTACCACGCCCCAATACCTTGACTCCACCCCCACGTCAAAACAGTGCCAGAAAGTGAAGAGCAAAGAAAAAACGGTATCGCAAACTCACATTTCACTGCAAAATAAAAGCAGCCTCACAAATAAATTTGTCATTTATATTTTGCAACTCTTTATTTTTGTTTTGCAAAACTTATTTTTTTCTCACAAATTTCATTTTTTCTTTTGCAATACATAAATTCTTTTGCGAATATATGTGGCATTGAATTGACTCCATACTATAAGCCTTTCAACTTGGAATACAGAGCTTTCACATAGAAAGTGTGAAAGGCAAGAGAATCATTTGAACAAGCTACTGCCATCGTATTATATCACAAAATCACAGTGAAGTGCTATATACATGTAGTGGGGAGGATGTGTGTCTAAGAGAGAAAGTGGGTGGGAGAAATTCTCTTTGGCATTTCAGATGAAGCGGCACTTTATGCCATTGTCATGTTTGCAAAGTAATGACTTGTAGTTTTTTAAGCAAATGAACTTTGTGCACATCCTTTCTTGGTTATTCCTCTGCTCTAAGAAGCTTAGGAGTGCTTGTAGTATTTAATTATATAAAGGGCATACTGTTTTATTTTATTTTTCAGAATGTTCAGTGTCTCCCCTAAGGCAAACTTTTTCAAGTGTAAATTACAGTTATGACACAGGGATTTTTACAAGAGTTTCCTTTAACTACACCAAATAAACTGACCATTTGAAACTGGTTCACAGTGTATGTAATGTATGGTACTTAAAATGTTAAGTTGCACTTGCATCGCCTACTTTAGTTTAATTGTTTTACACTGAGATTTTTTGCCTAGTCAAGCAGTATAGCTTGTAGTTGTATTTCTTGTCTTGATTGGATTTGTAGGGCAGTGCAGTTGCTAAATGTTCTGGAAAACGTTCATTCTTACTAATTCAAATCTATAGAGTAATACCACTAGGAGAAAGTGGAAAAAAAATCTGGATTTTAAAAGGTGTTGTAGTTAAGTCACTGCATGTCTAGGCATGGCTGTTTATGTTGTGGGTTTGGCCTGTTCTCAGGCATTCATGCTAATCTAAGAGTAAATAAATCATACATAAAACATAGAGCAATTTAGATTCCACTATCATTGATGTCTATCAAGTCGGATATGTCCGGTCTGCTGGAAGAAGTGGTGTCTGCAGCTTGCAATCAAGTCTTTTGTATTTCATTGTATGCATCTAATTTTTTGCCTATTTTTGACCAACTGTAACCTTAAAGTCTGACTTCTGAACAGAGCAATAAAACATCTTTCTTTGATGTTTCTTAGACTTCTTTATCTGTCCTGCCACAAAGATAAACCTGCAAATATATTTCCTTTTAAAACAGCAATTTAGATTTAAGGTAAGAAAGACATGATGTGTTGTTAATCAAGTTTGTTTCTTTACACAGAAATTCAAAAAATATCTCTGCTGCTTTTCACCACAGAGCACATGCTAATTGCATGTGTGGTTTATGTACACTCACTGTCCACTTTAATAGAAACATTTGTGCAGTTATCCATTGAGCCACTCATGTGGCAGCAGATAAAATCATGCAGATACAGTTTAAGAGCTTCAGGTAATGTTCATATTAAACATCAGAATAGGGAAAAAGTGTGACCTCTGTTACTTTGACCATGAAATGGTTGGTGCCATAAAGGCTGATTTGAGTATTTCAGAAACTGATGATCTCAGAATGGTGTGAAATACAAAAATCATGCTGTGTGGAGGGTCTGCTGGCTGAGATCAGAGGCTATAGTTGCTAAACTCAAACACTCTACAACAATGGTGAGAAAAGTTTTTTCAACATGCACAAGACTTTGAAATAGATGGGCTACAACAGTAGAAGACCACATCAAGTTCAGCATATGGCAAGCTTTTTGCCACCAGCTTTTCATTTTTTACTGTGAAGCATATCTCAATTCACCACGATCCCAGTTTCAACAAAGAACCCGATTCAGCCACACCGAAAATACCTTTTTGGTCAAAAATAGGTTTTCTCATGCTCTCTCCCCATACAGTTGCCACAACCCCAGTCCATTTCATGAAGTTTGTGTGTCAGAATGCTAGCAAGAGTAAAGAAATCTTCCCAATTACTTGCTCCTAGTGGCAGGATTGGTTTATGGCAGGAAGAGAGATGGTCGCAATTCACCCATTCAGTGAGGAAGTGCAAGAAGGCCATTTCAGGGTCCCACCTAAACAATATGGTGAGCAGAAAAGTATGAACAAATGTATCAAGTGTTCATGGAGGCCATGCTTGAAACAAGCCTTCCAAAAGGGCTCATGGTTGCAAATGTATTGGTGAAAACACTGGGAGTTATGCGGAAACCACATTAAATTAATGCCAAGGTCCTGAGGGGCAGTGGTGTGAAAGGTGCTTTTGAGGGAAGCTGTAGTTTCTGAAGAGGGTGATGGGGTGTATCTGGGTGTCTCAGTTAGGTTAGTCACATCATTCTGCCACTGGAATTAAAGATGGGATAGTTGCCTGCTCCTGTTCATGTGAAGTTTACTCAATCTCAGTCAGACAGCTGGATCTGTTAGCAGAACTGTTAGCTACTTGTTCACATGATTCACAGCATGGTGTGACTAAAGGATATCTTCTCAAAAATGAAATTGATTATGGCTGCGCCACTGCACTGATGCACAATGTTAACACAGGCTATGCACTAAAAAAGGATAAAGCAAAAACACAGAGTAGCACCCCAGGTATTTCAGGAAAACATGTGCAAAACCTCCAAGAGGGCTGTAAGTCCATGGTCATCACTTGCAATGCAGAAATATTGTAGCATGTGCTTTTACTATTAATACAGAAGACTCTGTGCTCCCATGACTGAAAGAATCAGATGTTCTAGGATGCCATTTCGCCTTTGCAATGCAAAAGTGACCTTACGGCGCATTGTGGAAGTAGTGTTATTGACCTAGTACAATGAGAACATTTATCTTTTCCAGGGACTTTGAAAGTCACCTGAGTAGACTAGTGCTTCTGTTTACAAACTGAGACAGTATGGGGTAAAATTAAAGCCTAGTTGGAAAAAAATGCTCCTTTTCCAGTCTTCTGCTGTCCAATTTCGGTGAATCTGATAACTTCAGATTCTTGTTCTTGGCTGACAGGCCCAGTGTAGTCTTCTGCTGCTGTAGCCTATCCACCTCAAGGTTTGAAAGTTGCTTTTCCACTCACTGCTGTTGTAGAGAGTGCTTTTTTTGAGTAACTATAGACTCCCTATTTATAGACTTCCTTCCTGTCAGCTCAGACTAGTCTGGCCATTCTCTTCTGACATCTCTCATCAGCAAGGCATTTCCACCCACATATTCGTCACTCATTTAATGTTTTTGGTTTTCTCACCATTCTCTGTAAATTCTGGAGACTGTGGGCTATGAAATCCTCAGGAGATCAGCCCCCTTGAGCATGCTGCAGCTCTTGGCATGCATTACTTTTGTGTTCTGAAGTGTCTATTTACGTTGCCATGTGCATTTTTTTTTGGTTCTTTTCATTGGGTGTCTCCGTAGTTATGATTACTTTCCCTTGTTTTCAGTTTGCCCCTTGATTAGATTGATTAGCCATTGTGTTGCTTTGTTTATTGTGAAGTATACGCTCAGTGTCAAGTACCTGTTGATACCAAGTCTTATATTCTTGTGTTTATGGTAACTACTTTTTTGGTTCCTCGTCTATGGTCACAAATTGCCAATGCCACATATTTCCTGTGTTTAAAAAGGTACCTCCACTCAACTCTGCATCCATTTATATAATGAAATCTGGTTCAGTGGAAACATTGGAAACAGATTTTCACACTCGTAGTTTAGTTTTTCACTGGAACTAAGTGGCCAAGCCCAACCCCTGAAAAAACACCCCACACAATAATCCCCCCTCCACCAAACACTTGGCACATTGCAGTCAGGCATGAGTTGCTGTTGTTCCTAATTGCTTCCACTTTGTTATAATACCACTAACAGTTGTCCGTGGAATATTTAGTAGTGAGGAAATTTCACGAATGGACTTGTTGCACAGGTGGCAACCTATCACATTACCATGCTTGAATTCACTGATTCAAAGATTTCAAAGCAGACTGGGATTTCAAGCTGTTTTGATGAAACACAAAGAAACGGGCAATGTTGAGGACCATAGATAAATGGGAAAATGTCTAGCAGTGCCATCAGCAAAGGACTCTCAGAAACCAGTGAGACCCAGGTACACCTATCTACTGTCTGCAGAAGTCAGGCCAGAAGTGGTTTTCATGGAATAATTGTGGCCAAAAAGCCATACCTCTGATGTGGAAAAAAGGCCAAGCTATGCATGAAAACATCGGAATTGGGGTGCAGAATAATGGTAGCAAGTGCTCTGGACTGATGAGTTAACATTTGAAATATTTGGCTGTAGTAGGAGGCAAGTAGTTCGCCGAAGGTATGGGAAGCAGTACAATAATGAGTGTCTGCAGGCAACAGTGAAGCGTGGTAGCAGTTCCTTGCAAGATGGGCTGCATTTCTGCAAATGGAGTTGGAGATTTGGTCAGGATTAATGGTGTCCTCAGTGCTGAGAAATACAGGCAGATACTTATCCATCATGCAGTACCATTAGGGAAGTGTCTGATTGGCCCCAAATTTGTTCTGCAGCAGGCCAACAACCCCAAATATACAGCCAATGTCTTTAAGAACTGTCTTCAGTGTAGAAAAGAACAAGGAGTCCCAGAATTGATGGTTTGGCTCCCACAGAGCACTTATCTTAATATCATTGAGTCTGTTTGGGTTTATATGAAGAAGCAAAAGGATTTGAGGCAGTCTACATGCACAGAAATTCCATGGTTAGTTCTCCAAGATGTTTGGAACAACCTACCTGCCGAGTTCCTTTAAAAACTGTCTGTGAGTGTAGCTAGAAGAATTGATGCTGCTTTGCAGGCAAAGGGTGGTCACACTTCTCTGTCTGTCTGTCCATCACATCACCAACAACTTCCACAGGCCAGGGGTAAAGATATGACAATCCACAGTTTGAAGATTTCAAGAGCAGAAATATAGACACCATACCAGAAGATGCAAACCACTCATCAATAGTAAGAATCAGAAAGCTAGAAGGCTAGATTTTCAAACAAACGCAGAGATGAACCACAAATTCTGTAACCAAGATTAAACTGCCTTTGAGGTTTCAGAGATTAGAGAGATTAGATCTGAATGATCTGTGTGTTCAACAGTTGGTGCTCTTAGTGTATCAAAGTCTATCATATCAAACTGAAATTATTAACTGTTCATTGATGGAGGCTTAAGTGTAAACTGTTCTTAGCCAACTCATTCTTTACACTGTCTGTACATCCACAGCCATCTTTGGGGTGACTGTATATCACCATTCACAATAGATTCAGACTACTGGTCTTCATAAAAGGCAGCCTAAGTCATGTCTATAGGCTGGTCATTAGGGGTTTACAGCTGGTGAGGGTGCTGAAAAATGGCACATCACTCATGGAGAAGGCACTACTACACATCATACCCTTCATGATATGGATATGATCTATGTTAACTGTATGATGCTGTATTTAACATTTGTTTCAATCTATTATTGTTTGTTGACTGTATACAAATAAATTGTTAAAATGTATTTGTGTGTGCAGTGTGAGCGGTCTCATTTCCTGCGGGACAATGAGGAGGTGCAGGAGCACTCACTGCAATATGAGGAGAGGATAGCTGAGCTCCACAGCATCATTGCTGAACTCAACGAGAGGATTGGCCTGCTGCAGTGCACCACAATCAGGTCTGTCCTCCTTAAAAGAATACTTCAGCATTTAACTTTACTTTTTATCTAGTAAACTAGTAGTGTGTATGCAGTTACCATAAAAAGGACTTACAAAAAAATGCCACATTTTGGGCCCCATGGCACTGGAGGAACTGGCACTCATTCAGGGCTATCTCTTATGAAAAAAATGTTTAGTCCTTGAGATAAGCAGTGTCTTTGATTAAAATGCTGTCTCCTTCATTTATCAGACATGAGTGCTGTTTAATACAGAGCTGGGGTAGAAGACTGCATTTAAGTCCAAGGTCAGAATCATATGGACCTGAAAAACTGTTCCCTTTCGAGGGAACTCGACGCTGCATCATGGCTGACATTATGGGAACGCTCTAACTCTTTGTGGAAGTTGTGTCTGTAGCTCTGTGTGAAATCATGCAGATTTATCGGCTCAGGTAGGTCATGTGATGAATCATAGTGCTCCAGCAAGAACATAAAAGGGCATCTACGTCAGATTACTCCAGCTTCATTGTCTTCAGAAAATGATCTGAGTATGTTTGTGTCAATTGTTTGTCCTGTCTGCCTAGACTAGGGAAATAGAAGTGTAAGAAAAATAAAACGATGAGTGTGTGGATCACATTTATTAATCAAAGCAGATTTGAAACTGACGTCATTCTGAGTAATGTTAGGATTACCACTGAAAGTTTTGAATACCTCCAATAATCGCTCTGAAAATACCATCGGGTGCTCACCTTTCCTCATATGTACATCAGATATTCTATCCCAATTAACTGACATCACCCCTAGGACTTCAAGTAGTGCCTGTTTCCTTTCTAACTTATTGGCAGTTCTGGTCTTCACTTTCTGATTTAAGGCTCCAGACAGAGTCTCGGGCAAACACACCGTTAACACAATGCATGCATCACCATCTGTAAGTTTGTAAACATCCACATATTGCTCCAAGTTTTTTAGAAAATCCAGTGGATCTTGTTTGGCAGGATCAAATTTTCCAATGCTCTTTATCACAGGTTCTAGCTCACTGGGATTAAACCCTCTGACCATAGAAGAGGTCATTGGTACCTCCCCTCCTTCACTAGCATGCATCTTTGTGGTAGCATGAATTGGTGCCATGGGAAATCTAATTGTACAGTCAGAGTACTGACTACTGACCGACCGAGAATCTCTTTCTGAATTCACATCACCATCTTCATGCAAATCTGTCATTTCTGGAACTTGGTTACACAACGTGCCATTTTTAATCAGAAATTGACAAGCAATCTTTGCTTCCTCCAATTCATTGGACAATGTGTCCACAGATGATATAAGCATATTATTGTTAGTTCTAAGAAGGGTAAGGTCATTCTGCATCCTGACCTTTTCCTCTTTCCAGAACGTTTCAGTAGCCTGGAAATGTCTTTTAGAAATTAACCCATCATCCAGTCTAGACTGAAGTTGCTCATTTTCAGCTTTTAACGCATCTAAAGTCTTTCTAGTTACTTTGTATGTGGCAAGAACTACTTGAAGCGCATTGGCAATTTTTCCTTTTTTGTTCCTAGGCATTTTTCGAATTTGGCCATAGCCCACTCATATGGCTTATCAACAATGTTCTCGATTCCATCGAACATTCCCTGAGAGCCGTGCTTAGTGATGTATTTAACAATCAGCTCTTCCATTTTCACAATCTTATTAAATTAATGAATTTAGCATATACAACTTTATCGACTAAACGTTATCTAGTTACTTTAAGATACCTGTTAGTCTATTTATTCACAGCTCCAGTACTTCGGACGCAAATTGAATAAACCAGCCACAATACGTCGGGCTTTAGAACTCGAAAGTCTCACTGCCTCGGACACAGCCACACCCCGTCGGGCCTCACATCCAACTACAGTAACACTCACAGCTCACAAACAACACTCGCAAACAACATTCACAAACAACAACACTCACAAACAGTTTAAAATGTAACACCGTCAAAACCACACTACGTCTGGTTTTGTGTTATATTTTAAAACAGTCAACTTAGCCGCAGTACTTTGGGCATAAACTTAAGTTTAAAACACTGTCACAGCACGTCGGACAAAACCACACTACTTCGGGTTATTGTTTTAAACTTCACAGAGCCTCGGTGCGTCGGGCTTAATACAGTTTCACTTATTTTAGAAACTATCTAGTTATATTTCTGCCGCCACACTGCGTCGGGCTGATTCACTTACTTTAGAATCTAAACAGAATTATAACAACCACACAACAAGTTACTTTAAACAGTTTAAAATGTAACACCGTCACAGCACGTCGGACAAAACCACACTACTTCGGGTTATTGTTTTAAACTTCACAGAGCCTCGGTGTGTCTGGCTTAATACACGATCACCGGTTTCACTTTCTAGTTATAATCCAGCCACCACACTGCGTCGGGCTACAGAATTATAACAACTACACAAGTTTCAGTTACTTTAGAAACCTTTACACTTAAGCACTTTGCTTCAGTTACTTTAGAAACAACGATTCCAATACAACTCTGTCACCTCACTGCGTCGGGTTAATTCAGTTCCGTTAGAATCTCAAACAGAAATGTATAGAATAGGCTCCTCCTGCTTCTGCTCAGTAACTCTACTCTAATTTCTATTCTACCCTTAACTTTTCTTTTCTAGATTTTTTTAAACGAGGGGTTTCCTAAATAAAACAGTGTAAAAGAAGAAAAAATGTTTTTCTTACCTTTCCCCTCTTTTTGGAAATCCCGTGTTGGGTGGCTCGCCAATGTAAGAAAAATAAAACGATGAGGGCGTCGAAGATCTTAACGAAGAAGTTTATTGCAGCGTCGCAGTGACAAAATACATAAAGTACTTTGGGTTCATCGGAGTCAAAAAGAACGCAGGACAAATCCTGCTCAAACCTCTTATACAGTGTTTCCCGTCTGTAATTTAAATGAGTTTCACTTTAAATGTAAATCAGTGTAAGAAACGAGTATTCCCCAAATGGCTGGATGATACTGTCGTCTAGCCAGATGTCCTTAAATGGTAATCATGGTCACATACATCTTGGCTAGGTATCGTTCTAGGTGTTATCACCCAAATGGTCGGGCAATACTAAATGGTAATCATGGTCACGTATACCCTTTGTTCTGGGACGCTTCTTGATGTCCTGCTGCCGCTCCCAGACTAATAATTAATTGGATTAAGTGTTCTAAATGTTTGGTAAGGCTTCTTAAAGCCAATGTAAAATACCAAAATAGATAAACTGGTTTGAATTAAAGATATTTCTATATGATATGTAAGCCTTTTTTGGGAATGAGCTCTTTCAGATGTGTACTGTGGAGTGGAATCTGGGTTGAGGCAGTCTGTAGTTTTTTACTGAAGATATATTATATTTCTATATTACGCTTTGGGGGATGACTCACACTTTTTCTGCGTTGTTTGTTTGATACAGGAGTGTGCACATGTGGCTCTTTCCTGTTTTCTCCAGCCAAGTGCCTGTACCTCATAGCTTGGGTCCCGCATCTGCTGAGACAGTGTGGCGACTTAGATCCTGGGTCTCGCAGGTCAGGTTAGCAGAGATGTAACAAAAGATGGGTGATCATTCTTGTCCTCTCTTGTGACTAGGATTTCTTCACTTAGGCTCTGGGAGCTCGCTTTGTGATTTCTCCCAACCCAAACAAAGAATTATTATCTTCATCGGACTCTGGGGTGCTTGATGTGGGTGATGATGAGTGGTATGCCACTGAATTGCTTCCCGAGAGAAAACAATCAGTGGCATTCGTGCTGTTTCACGCTGGTTTGTGCACTGTTGCTAAGCTCATTTCATGCTCAGCCAAGCGCCTGCACCTCGTTGCTACCGCATTCTGGATTCAAAAAGCTCCTTGAGGTGATTACATGTGCTGTTATTAAGCTTAGCTTAGTTTGGCCTGATAAAAAAGGTTAGTGCTGTCTGCTCTGAGCTTGATGACCGCTACCCTCATGCAGGCATCTACCATTTTTTCCTTAGATCTCCACACTGGGGTGTCAAGGATGTGGAATATTTAAATACATTATTAGGCCACAGTTATTCTGCTATTGTGGGCCTAGATAAACATGGGTATTTGGCAGTGCCTAGGGTTGAAGAGATGCTTGCGAGCAATCTCTCCCCTTCATTGGCTGCATAGAGAAATTCTGTGCTCCCACTGAAGCTGGAGTAATGTGACTTTGATGCCCTTTAATGGTCTTGCTGGTGCACTTGATAAATTGCCATGATAAATTGTCATGATTTCATACAGAGCTTCAGACACAACTTCCACAAAGATTCAAGAAGCTTTATTGTCATTTCAACCACATATAGCTGACGCAGTACATAGTGAAATGAAACAACGTTTCTCCAGGACCTGGTGCTACATAAACATACAAGAACAAAGAGTTCAACACAAAAAAACAGCAACACAGAGCTAGGACAGAAGTTTGTGTTAGCCACGTAAAGTGCACAGTGTGCAGCTAGGTGCAAACAGAGCATAGACAAGACAGTGCAAAAGACAACACAAAAAACACAGGACAATTAGTGCCGAAAAAGAAAGAAAAGAACGTGTAATTGAATTTAAGTGAAATAAAATAAGATAAAATGAAATGATGTAAAAAAATATTGTGCAAAAATACAACAGCAGCGGTTGAGGTAGTGCACAAAGAAACATCTCGCAGTTATTTGAAATCTTCTAGTTTGTAATCTATTTAATATGCATCCAGATATCCTTCATTTTCCTTGCCATGAGCTTTCTATTAGTTGATGGTGACAACGCAAAAGATTGGGGCTGTGGTACACATGAAGAGGCACCTAGTCATCACCATTCCTCTTGAAACTTTTCGTGAAGGCCAATTTTTTTTTTTTTTTTTAAAATCCCTGGAGACCCAATATCTGTAGCTTTGCTCCATTTGTAGAGACTTCTGCTTGGTCTTAAAGCCTTTTTATATGAACAGAATTGTGGAACTACTTCGGTCAAAGAATGCTCTTAGAATTCAGCGTTTTGATGCCAAAAGTAGACTTTATTGAGAATCAACAAAGCCAATCTGGTCCATGGAGCACCTCCTAAACTCCTGAACCGTTTCAGAATGGTTGAATAACTTAGTGGAGTCATAATAACCAAAAGATCCCTAGTGATATTATCCACATGAGCTTTAAACGAAAGAACAGAGTCAATAATCACACCAAGATCTTTTTCTGCTGGACAAGATGAAACAGAAAGACTATCCAGATTTACTCTGTAATCAGAAAGCTTACTTCTGGCTGCATGTGGTCCTAGTACGACCACCTCTGTCTTCTCAGAGTTAAGCAGGAGGAAGTTAGTAAGCATCCGCTGTCTAATGTCTTTACACATTCTTGATTCTTAATAAGCTGGTGTCTCATCTGACTTATCTGAAACATTTAGTTGTGAGTCATCAGCATGACAGTGGAAGCTAATACCATGTTTATGAATAATTGCACCAAGGGGTAGCATATATAACGAGAAAAGCAGTGGGCCTAAGACAGAACCTTGTGGAACACTGAACATAACCTTGGTATGCATAGAGAAGTCACCATTTAGATCTACAAACTGATATCGACTAGTCAAATATGACCTGAGCCAGGAGAGGGCTGTTTCATTAACACCAACATGTTTTAGTCTATCAAGAAGAATAGTGTGGTCAGTGGTATCGAAAACTGCACTAAGATCGAGTAACACCGGTAGGAGACACAACCCTGATCAGAGGCCACTAACAGGGCATTTACCACTTTAACCAGTGCTGTCTCTGTGCTATGATAAGGGCTAAGTCCTGACTGATGCATTTCATGAATGTTATTCCTATGTAAGTGTGAATATAACTGCTGTGCTACAGCCTTTTCTAGGATCTTAGAGATAAAGGGGAGGTTTGATATTGGCCTATAGTTGGACAGCTGAGAAGTGGGTCGAGGTCAGGTTTTTTAATTAGGGGTTTGATAACTGCTAGTTTAAAAGATTTAGGCACATAGCCAGTGCTAAGGGAAGAATTTCTCATTTTTAGAAGGGGTTCGGTAGCTACTGGTAATATCTGTTTAAGGAAACATGTGGGTAAGGGATCTAGAATGTAGGTTGAAAGTTTTGAAGATGAAATTAGTGAAATTAGATCAGGCTCTTGAAGGGGAGCAAAGCATTCTAAGCACTGATCAGAAATAGTTATTATCTACAGGATTATATATTCAATATTTTGATTATTAATTAATAATCTGAATTTTTTGCCTGACTCTATGTAATCGGTCGCCTGATCAAGTTCTGCGGGGTCAGACAGAGAACCAATCATGGATAATAATTCTGGGAGACTAAATGTAAATGTACGCTTAATATGGTGACGTGGCAAATTGCGTATCTTGTGTCTAAGATGCATTTTAAATGAAACAAGTGATCTGAGATAGCTTCCGACTGTGGAAGAGTGACTTAGCCTGCTTGTCTGCTCCCTGACCCTGGCTCTGGATTGTCACAGATTAATTAGACCTTCTCTAAGACTATGTGATATGCCGCATTGGGATGGGGCCAGAGCAAATTACACCATCGGACATCGCCTTCACTAATTTATACACCTCCACAATATTACTCTTAAAACACAAAATACAAAACCACTTATCAGCAGTAAGAATCTGAAGGCCAGATTGGTATTCACAAAGAAATGCAGTGATGATGAGCCACAGAAGATCTGGAACCAAGATCACTCACTGTAAAAATGTTTGAAAGGCTACAGTGTGGAGAAAGAAAAGAACTGCTTATGATCAGAAACATATTTGTTCATTGGTCAATTCTGGCAGAGGTAGTGTCATGGCTTGGACTTGAATGGACACTTCCGAAATGGGATCACAAATTTTTTATTGATGATGTAAATTATGATGATAGGAGCAGAATGAATTCAGAAGGCTTCAGAAACATTCAGTTTGCCAATTTACAGAGAGAAGCATCCAAGCTTATTGGGAAGAACTTCACCAGACAAGTATCTGTTCCAATCTTTCTGCTTCTGCAAATGTCCAACGTTAGCACTTCTAGATATAGATGTCAATTAAATAACTATCAATGAATAGATATCAATTATATCTTTTGACCTTAAAACATTATTAGTCTTGCCATTCCAGTATTTTCAGGGAAGACCGTGTATCTGTGTATGCTGTGCAATGAATCTAACACAGCACCAAATGACAGTTCCCAAGGTTCCAAGGTTCTTGTGCTCAGTGGTTGTTGTTGACAATCCATGGCTTGGGGAAAAGTCTAATGACTTTTCATCACTTGGGTTCGTATCCAGAAGGCTGTCCTCCCAATCATACCACTCCAAGTATCTACATCATTCCCATTTAGGCCATAAGGTGAACTAGGAAAAAGTGGATAGAAAGTGATTTTCGTTCCCACTCCTGGGCACTACTTTTTAAATGAATTTCTGGATAGACAACACCCTTATGGATTTTATGTTAAAAGTTCTCCACAAAAAATCCTGCAGTTTTTTGTCAGGATGCATAAATGTATAAAATTGTGAATTCATAAAAAACGAAAATCTTATTCTGCTAATTTAGCCTGTAACTTTATTATTATGCCTCGCAGCAACACAAAATATATGTCAAACTCACATTTACATGTGCCTACACATTTGAGACAAGTATTGGTACATTAGTCTACGGAAGTGTGAATAAAGAGCATGAAATGGGGCAAATTTATACAAAACGGAATTCAACTTCACAGATTGGCATCAAACAAAATTGAACATAGAAATTTTTATTTAAAAAAAAAGTGACGTTTTATACATCAAAATTTTCAGTAGGCACTGAGTAATCAGAGAAAAGTAAAAATAAAAACACTCTTTGGGCCAAGTTGAGTGAAATGACTCAAAATTCTGCCCTGCTGCCCTGATTTTTCAATAATGCCAAAATTTTACAATTTTACAGCAGATTCATTACTGCTCCAATGAACCTGAAATATGACCCAGCTCAACATTCCTCATCACTAACATCTCTATCACTATCATCAGAGCCATCATCCCACATAGTTCTTTCCTCTGTTTCAAATTCAAATTTTATTGGTCACATACGAAATCATACACAGTACGACATGTAGTGAAATGCTTTTTACGACTGTCTTACACAAAAAGAGAGTAAAAAAAAGAAAAATTTAAAGTGTGGAAAGTCAAGTGTCAGATCAGATATGCATATGCAAATATATATATATATATATTAGAGAGAGAGAGAGAGAGAGATATGTATATAATATAAATATATATATGTAGTATCAACAGCAGTAAATATAAATATGAAAAATAAAAATAAAAATAATAATAGTAGTATAGTATATAAAACTGTTATAAAATCTAAATATAAAAAAACAAATATAAAAACAAAAATATAATACACTAATATAATACAGTACAATGGTCAACTTTAAAATGGTGTAGCAAAAGAATACAGTATGTACAGTGTGCATATGTAAGATAAATATATAAATATATATGTAGATGTCTAGGCAAGTATAAATGTCCAGTTGAACAGGGTGTAAAGTGTAGGTGCAGTGTGCACACAAGATGTACAGGAAAGATGTACAGTGAGAGTATTATTGTGTGTACAGAGTAGTGCAGAGTACGAAGTAGTGCAATTATTGCATGTGCAACAATCAGCTGAGGTAGAATGTCATGTCATGTGGGAGTATGTCCAGAAAGTCCAGATTCTAGGTGTTCTGGTTGTGGGCCTGAATGGCCTGCGGGAAGAAGCTTCTCCTCATTCTCTCTGTGTTCGCCTTCAAGGAACGGAAACGTTTCCCTGACCACAACAGAGAGAAGAGTCCATTGTTGGGATGGCTGAGGTCCTTCATTATCTTCCTGGCTTTGGTCCAGCACCACTTGCTGTATATAGTGTCCAGGTCAGGAAGCTCGGTGCGGATGGTACGCTCGGCTGATCGCACCACCCTCTGGAGAGCTTGCCTGTCCTGTTTGGTGCTGTTCCCAAACCAGGCTGTGATACTTGTAGCGTCTCCAGGTCGGCTCACTTGCTCATGGGGTCCGTTGCATCCTTCTCAAAAACTCTTTTTCAATTAACTATTACACAGCTCACAACTGAGCTATCACTACTTATAGTCATTTCATTATACCTCAACTGACATGCTGTAACTCATGGGAGCCAGGCTCTGGGATGTCTGATGGCTCTGGATAACCAATGACCCCCCAATGAGACTGGAGACAAAGGAGGAATCCTGCCTCCATGAATGTTGGAGTTCTGCAGACCATCAGTACTGATAGCCCAGCTTCACACCTCTGGAACTTCCCATCAACTTGTAACCTTAACATGCAAATCACCCTGCGCCTAGCAGTTTTGCTGCTGTTAAAAGTCAACAAGAATTCCCTAATCTAAACCAAATCAATGCCTTGACCGGGGGATGACCAAAGTTCTGACTGAAGACACACACACACACACACATGTACACACAAACACGCACACACCCAAAGCGTCTGGAAACGCTCATCCTGACCCCCACACGCACACACATAAGGAGAGTTCCTTGATTCAAGTTTCAATAAAACAATAGTAAAACCCTACCTGACCCATGCCTAACACACCTGTATATGTATTCCCCTTTTGCCTTTATATTTTTATGGTTGTATTACCACTCATGACCTGTTGTTCTGTGTTTTTCATGAAACAGAACCATGTTTTATAAGATAAGAATGTATGTTTTAATTGCTTATACCCAGTTTCCTTTCCTCTCATACTGTTTCTTTCATGTCTACTATCAAAATGATCCGCTTTTACTTTTATAAGCAATAGTGTCTGCCATATGGTCATCCAAGTACATAATATGAGCCTACGATACTTTTAATTAAATCTTTATCCATTCCTGACTTCATCATAAAGTATGCAAATGAGTGACGGAGCGGAGACAAAGAAACTTTTCCCTCCAAAAGTTTCAGGTATTGGATTGGTCACTCTGAAAAACTGGGCGCAACCAAGGGATCAATAAAAACCCTAAGCACCCATCTATCGTAGCTTTTGGCTTTTTAGCTTTTTGGCTTTTTTTTAGCTTTGGCTTTTTGCTCAGCTTTTTGCTCTGCTCAGCTCGGCTTGGCCCCATGGGGGCCAACCCCCTCTTCACTCTGCGGTCGGGGGGGCCCCCGTGCACCTTTTCCTCCCGGCACGACCTCTTCTATCGTCGCCCGACTCGACGCCGATCTTTCTTCGGGACAAGACTTTCACTTTCTCTTGAGACTTTGCCGGCAGCTTCAATCGAGGAACTTTGCACCACCGAAACCTTTTTCGTTCCAGCAGAATCTCTTGCTTGCTCCGAGGACTTTGAATCTCCGAATCTCCTTGATCCACTACATCAGGACGCTTGTCAACAAACCAGTGCAAGTAAAAGCTACTAATTATTTTAGATCCGCAATTTTAAGCTGAAGCCCCTTTATTAAGGCGAATCCTAATTACCTTGACGATTCTCACACGTGGTACCTAAAACTCGATCTGAAACTTGCCATATTTGATCTCTTCTGTTTCCTTATCTCTTTCTCTCTCTCACTCTCTCTCTCTCGCTCGCTCTGATTTCTTCCGTATTCTCTTCCTTAATCTCAATCTCTCTTCGCCTACTTATCCCCTCTCTATAATCCTTACCCTGTCTTTTATGTATGTGTGTCGTAGTTAGTATGTGTTGTGTGTTTTTGTTTTATTAAATGCATTTTATTCACAAGTGATTGTCTCTGTGCTTTGCTCACAATTTCGGGGTCCCTGAACATTGCTCTTGCTACGTGCTAAATTAAAACTAGTACTTTATAAAGTAGTTATTCTTTCTTGGCCAGGAAGATAACTTTCCCTGGAATTAATGCATAATTATACTGTCTGTTCGCTGGACGAACAAATCAAATAATTGTGTTATTGATTCTCTGACAGTTAGTTCTAAGAACCCCCATTTGAATATTTATAATTAATTATAACTATAGTTATAATTACACTTAAATATTTAAATGTTGAGCTAGATTCGCTACATACTTCCCGTCAGGATGCTCTCAATGGTGCAGGTGTAGAATGTCTTTAGCACCTTTGAGGGCAGTTTAAAGTCCTTCAGGCGTCTGAGATGATAAAGACGCTGCCGGGCCTTCTTCACCAGGGTGTTAACGTGACAGGACCATGTCAGGTCTTGCGTGATGTAAACACCTAGGTACCAGAAACTGTCCATTCTCCACCGGTGTCCCGTCGATAGTGAGGGGCTGGTAATTCCTCTCCTGCTTTGTGCTAAAGTCCACTATCAGCTCCTTAGTCTTGCTGACGTTCAGGAGGAGACTGTTGACCTGGCACCATGTCTGCAGGTTTCTAATATTCCTATATTTTAATATTTAGATTTTTAAAATTCCTGGGAAACATTGGCACAATTGTGGCACCGACATAAATCTGTACAAGACAATTTTGCAGACATACAGGAACATCTTCCAGTCTCACATTTGCTTTGTTTGCAACTGCAGTGGACAACCTGCAACACACTTTCGGGGGCCAGATTTCTAGTAATCCAGGTCACTGTTAACTCCCCATCCTCGAGGTGCCATCCATTGCCAACAGGTGAAGGGGCACACATTATACCTTTAAGAGAATGTCTCATTATGGCTGCTTGGTAGTTTGCCCTTTTGCAGTGTTGGTACAGGGCATCACTTGTTGGAGGCATGGATCGTTCTGGCAAAGCTAACGATGCCATGCAGAATGCTTTGTATCTTGCATCGTTCACACTTTTGGCACATGGCTGGCCATATAGGTGACACACATATTTGCAAAGTACTTCAAAGGTAGACTGGTCCAAGTTAAAACTGCTACCCAGATTTCTAAATGCAGTCAAGTATTCCTCTTTCTCACAAGCAACAGAAAATGACTTTTTTTTTTCCTTTGCCATAAAAAGCACTTGTAGAGTCTCAGCCAGAGAAGGTATGGATACCAATAAGTGCCAAACATACACTTGTGCCAAGAGCTGAAGACACCTTAGATAAGTCAATGATCCTTGTTTTGTTGCCAACCCCAGTGAAAAAATACAATCTACTGGTAAATGGTAAATCTGGCTGCAGACTTAATGCAATCACTGCCACATCAGTATCAGGGCACAAGAATGCTAGTGTCTTCCTTCATCTCAGCTGCTTTCAGCAACTGGCCTGCAAATAAAACACAAAGATAGATATAGTGATGTTCAATATTAATATATACTAAATAATAAATTAAGTGAAGACTTTTAAACAATTCTGACAGTTCATGCAGTATTTGTATGCAAAACAATCTGACTCTGACTCTGTACAATAAATATTAGTATTTGAAAGTTAGTTGAAATGGTTCTCAGCATATGACCTATAACTTCAAAGTTCAAACCTGTGCTTGTGTGTGTACTTTGCTTTTACTTACCTGCTGACAACGTTTCTGCTTGTGAAAGATGGTCCTTTTGTCGTTTGGCTTTTGTCGTTCCAACCTAATTGGTCTAGTGGGAGGCACGTGATGAAGCCGCATCACTACCAAGCAAAAAAATTACGCAAGGATGGAACTATTGCCAACTTTGAACACTTATAAAAATAAACTGCAGGATTACAGACGGAGAACTTTTATTTTTACATTCTTAACCAATAGATCTTTTTATTGGAATGAAAAGAGTTTAGTGCTCCATATATGGGAACGGAATGAAACGAAAAGCTGCTTCACCTTATGGCCTAATTATGAGTTTTGAAGTCACACAGGAGCACTATGTAGTCAGTAAGAGGTGCAATCTCATGCACCAGCTCACATTCTCCAGGAATTCTGAGTATGCTAACTGCTATTTGGTGCATATGCACAAACAACATTTACTTCCTTTCTGAGACCAGATATCTCAAAGAGGAATCCCTCTTGTCTACTATGGCAACTAAAATACGCAATCCCATTCTCCACAACAAAGTGTCAGTCTGTATGTTTACCATTGGAGCTTTGGCTGAATAATTTTAGTATTGGATTGTCCACTTTTGCTTAACTAATTTATTAACTAACCTGGCGTGAGCAAAAGATATCTGTGCCTGGACATGGACTTTTTGTGGATTGAATTATTTTGTTCTTGACTTCTGGCAACAGGGTCTATTATAATAAAAATTATTTATAATAATACATTCAGACCATGGTATATAAAGCAAAGGTTGACAGGCAATTGATACCCCCTACACTTTTATTATTAATATATTTGTTTGTCTGTGAGATAATGTGAAGGTGGCAGGCCAGTGTGCTTGTCAGGCACTGTTTTGTACCAAATTGTAGTCTTTTTCATGTACAGCTTTCAAATTTCAGAACACATATCTTTTCAAAAGAGATAAATTAGTCTAATGGACAGCTAAAAGAAAACAAATTATTTTTGATCTTTTGTATGTAGTAATGCTACATTTGTAATTACTTCTCTCTCTCTCTCTCTCCTTCAGAGAAGATTGTGAATTTTCAGAGTTGCATTCCGAGCTCAACCACAGTCAGCAGGAAGCCACTGAAGATGTGGACCAGGACCAAGTGTCTTGTCTCTCTTTACTTGAAAACCAGTCAGTGCTGGTCACTGCAGACATGGGTAAGGAGTCCCACAAAGATGCATGTATGGAGTTACCGATTCTCAAATCTTATGTGCAGCTAATGTGCAGTAATTACATTGTAAAGATAAACTGTTTGGAAGATGACGGTTTTCACAATATCATCAATATTAGTTTGATTGAAGAGAATTCTAACCCAGGGAGTTTACTGCATAATCTAATCTTTCTAATCTTCCTTGCTGTAGTGATTGGTTCAGTGTTGGCTGAATACAGTCTTATGCAAAAGTTTAGCTTTAGCAAAAGCACCCCTTGATAAATAACAGATTTTGGTGATTTTTTAATTGAAAAGATGTTAACACAGTCTCTCTTGGAAATGGAAAAAATGCGCAATATTTTCAGCAAACATTGATGCATAGTTACTTCTTATGCCATAAATTGAAGAAAAATAAAAGATAAAAACATTATTATGGCACTGTGCAAAAGTTTGGGCACTCTAAGAGTTCCAGAGTCTCAGATTCTTTTTACAAGGTTTCAGACCTTAATCAGCTCGTTAGATCTGATGCATGGCAACAGCTGTCATTAGTAAATGCCAATTTCAAAGCTTTACAAATACTTTGACTCTTCAAACCTTGTGCACACACTTGGGGACACTCAACAACCATGGGTTCCTCTAAGCAGCTGTGTAAGACTCTGAAAATGAAAGTTATTGATGCCCATAATGCAGGAGAAGGCTACAAGAAGATAGCAAAGCATTGTCAGCTTGCAGTTTCCATAGTGAGAAATGTAATTAAGAGATGGCAGTTCAGGGGAACTGTGGAGGTCAAGATGAGATCTGGAAGACCAAGAAAACTCTAGGAGAGAACTGCTCGTATGCTGGTCAGAAAGACAAATCAAAACCCCCATTTGACTGCAAAAAACCTGCAGGAAGCTTTAGCAGACTCAGGAGTGGTGGTGCACCGATCCACTGTGCAGTGATGCTTGCACAGACAAGACCTTCATGGAAGAGTCAGCAGAAGAAAACCTTACCTGCGTCCCCATAATAAAATCCAACGTCAGAAGTATGCAACAGAACATCTACAGAAGCCTGATGCGTTTTGGAAACGAGTGCTGTGGACTGATGAAGTTAAAATAGAACTCTTTAGCCATAATCAGCAAAGGCATGTTTGGAGAAAAAAAGGAGCAGCATTTCATGAAAAGAACACCTTGCCAACTATTCAGCATGGGGGTGGATCTATCATGCTTTGGGGTTGTGTTGCAGCCAGTGGCACAGGAAACATTGCACGGGTGGAGGGAAGAATGGATTCCACTAAATACCAGCAAATTCTTGAAATTCTTGAAGCAAACATCACACCATCTGTAAAAAAGCTGAAGCTGAAAAGAGGATGGCTTCTACAAAAGGACAATGATCCTAAACATACCTCGAAATCCACTATGGAATACCTAAAGAGACGCAAGCTGAAGGTTTTGGAATGGCCATCACAGTCCCCTGATTTAAACATCATTGAAAATTTGTGGGTAGATCTTAAAAGTGCTGTGCATGCAAGATGACCAAAGAATATTACAGAACTAGAAGCCTTTTGCAAGGAAGAATGGGAGAAAATCCCAAGTACAAGAATTGAAAGACTTTTAGCTGGCTATAAAAAGCGTTTGCAAGCTGTGATATCTGCCAGAGGAGGTGTTACTAAGTACTGATTATGTAGGGTGCCCAAACTTTTGCACAGTGCCACAATAATGTTTTTATTTTTTATCTTTGTTCAATTTATGGCATAAGAAGTAACTATGCATCAGTGTTTGCTGAAAATATTGTGCATTTTTTCCATTTCCAAGAGAGACTGTGTTAACATCTTTTCAATTAAAAAATCACCAAAATCTGTTAATCAAGGGGTGCCTAAACTTTTGCATAAGACTGTATATCTGTCAGCAGATAGGAAGAAGATGTTGTGCTACAGAATTACATATTTTGTTAATCACAGCATCCTTTTGGACTTTTAATTACATTGTGCATTATTAAGCACAGAGTGAATATTAGCAGTAGAGTTATGTGTATCACATAAAATATAGGCGAAAATCATGAGGAGACTTTCTGATATTAACATGAAGCTTTTTATTTATTAACCTAGATACATAAAAAAATTCTCAATCTTTAACTTGTGTTCAACACAGAAATAATCTTTAAAACCTTCTAACATATAGTGTCTGGGATTAGGATATGGCTATATGGTCACAAGTAGGTCAGAATGCAACTTCCTATAAGCACTTCCTGTTCCAACAAATGTTGCAACATGTGTTTGACCGTTCTCCGGAGGGTAAGGAGAATCAGGGATGGCCTTGGTCCATGACAACCAAGTATCCGTCAATATGGGATCTGCCCAGATGCTTTCCTATATAAGTGTGGAGCAATGAAAATGACCATCTCACCCATGCCTGTAGCACACTCTGTCAAGCCCATGCAGCTAGGGCAAAAAAATGAGAATGACACAGTTCCGGGAGTTATGTTGAGAGGGACTGTGCTTCTACTGTGGCACACCCATCAAGTGGCACAGTATCTGTCACGATGAAAGACCAAAGTTCCTGAATGAATTAACTGAATGAATCCCCTATAATTGTGTGTATTGAATCCTCTGAACCATGTCCTGTTTTCTCATTAGATAACTGCAGTGATCTAAATTCAGAGTTGCAACGGGTGCTGATGGGCCTTGAGAGTGTGGTATGTGGCCGCAAGAAGAGTGCCTGCAGTCTCTCAGTGGCTGAGGTGGACAGGCACATTGAGCAGCTCACCACAGCCAGCCAGCACTGTGACCTTGCCATTAAGGTACAGCATATCTCTGGGAATATAATAGATTTGAATTTTTGTTTCCTTACAACACATGGTTGAAACTGGTGAACTATGATTGTTGAATTTATTTTGGTGTTATAATTTGTATTTAGTTATTTGCCCCTTCTGAAACATCATTAACAAAATGAATGTTACTAAATCAATGCTTAATAAAGTTGTTTCTTAGAGGGATAGTATTCATACAATTTGAGTTAATGACAGTAAATTTGGTTCATCACATTAATTTACCCAATTTGTGCCTGCTACAGACATGCATAGCCTCCACTATCTATAACCCATTCTCACTTACTGCCCACACCTCCAGTGGCACCTTGAGATCTGTATGGATAAATAATAAAGATTAGAACAGATTTAAGATTAGTCTTATATAAAGATTTGTCTGAACTACAAAGTGGGGGTAGGGTAGTAGCTCTGTAATTCTTTGAAAGATGCATATGAAAGGTCCAGTGTTCTTTGTTTTTGTGCAGTCAAGAAGTCAAGAAACTTGGGATACTCCAGTAAATCTCCAGTAAAAACTTTGCAGTTCAGACTGCAGCTTAGCAACAGTGGTGTGTATAATGTCACATGTTGCATCCTTGTCAGCTGAATGTGATTGCACAGTCACAAAAACTGCAATTACTACAAGAGTCACAACTGCAAATGTCTGGGTATGGAGACACTGTGGTCCAGAAAGACTGCATGCAACCATATTTCCAAGTTGGCACAAAATTCTACTCTCCCTGTACTTTTTCTGGGTCTGAATCAGTGCACACAACTCATCCATCTTATTTCCCAAAGGCTTGCCCATATAAAGCTACTGTGCATGAAAATTTTAAGTAATAATTTGTGCTTTTCTTTCAGATTATTGGCTCAATCTGTCCTAGTACATTTTTAATAGAATAACATGACAGAGAAATCTTTGGAAAAATTTGGATTACGCTGTCATCGTGGTAGGTTGTGCATAAGGCAAGGAATTTGTTATAAAATTTGTTTTACCTTCCCAGGTATTGTCTTTAGTACATTACACCACAATAAACATTTAGATTTAGATTAAAGATTTAGATAAAATTAGAATTTGAATTAGATTGACCTGCAGTGCTAATCTTGTCGAACAAAAGCTTGTCAATTCTAAGCTGGTGTTTTATCTGTGTAATTCCCTTTTTTTTTTGAAAAGCTGTGTTCACGGACTCAAGTTGGTAAAAATTGCCTTCAAATTTCTATAACTTTAGTAGTAGAAACTCAGTACGTTTTATTTTTTATTTTCACGAATGACCATCAACTCATCTAGACCATTTATTAAAATGTTGTAAATACATTTTACAGCTGAAGTTTTTAATGAGTCTGGCAATTAATGCACATTTTCAGTAAAATCATGTTGCAATGTAGTTATATATTTGGCATCACAGTTTCAAAGTTACAGTGAGTAACATAAACAATAACATTAACATCAAGTAAATGAATTGTTATTATTACAAAACACAAGTTGTCAGGTTTTGGCATTACAGTTCAAAGACATGTTTTAAGGTTTCACTTCATAACTGTGGTAGATTTAAAAAGCATGTCTCTATATGATGTCCTTGAAAGACAACTGCCTTCCAGAATTCATACATTCTAGGATCATTCCAGAGGCAAGAAGAAATTCTGGCATTTCTGACTTTTTTCCAATGTCATCAATGTTTTGTATTTAATTTGCTATAAAACACTATCTGGAAAATATTCGCAGAGAAGTTGTCTGCTACAGTTGTGACCTACGATTTTAATTTCATTAAAAAAAGTACTATCTTATAGTGTTAAATAATTACATATACACTACCAGTCAAAAGCTTGGACACACCTTCTAATTCCATGGTCTTTCATTCCCAATAATGTCCTTTGAACAGTTGATATTGAGATATGTTTGCTACTTATGCTCTGTAAAGCCTTCATAACGGCTCTAATCTGAGGTGCTGTTAATTGGTGATTTCTGAGGCTGGTAACTCTAAATGAACTTTTCCTCTGCAGCAGAGGTAAGTTTTGGTCTTGCTTTCCTGGGATGGTCTTCATGTGAGCCAGTTTCATCATGGTGCTTGATGGGTTTTGCAAATGCACTTGACAATATTGTTCTTGCAAGAACTATTCCAGAACACCTAACCTTCGTGTCTTAAAATAACAACTGACTGTTTTTTGTTGTCATTACATATGGATTACTTAAGTCCATGTGTGTTATTTCATAGTTTTGAAATCTCCAGTATTGTTCTAGAATGTAGAAAATAAATCCCTAAACAAAAAACATTGAATTAAAAGGTGTGTCCAAACCTTTGACTGGTAGTGTATATCAAAACAATTTTCTTACTGAATAATTTGATGCAGTATTCACTCGTTAAAAATAAAAAATCCCAGATTCAACGAATGGATCGTGGCCACCACACCGGGTTAAAAGATTTTAGATGTAAATGCGAGTTGCAAAGCATTTGTTTCTTAAAATAATTTTACATCTTTAAAAATATTTTTACATTTTTATAGAAAGGTTGTAATAAAGGAATTCTGACCCTCATGTCCTACCCTGTGATAAGGACCGACCCCTTAGCGGTTTTCACTCTTGGGCAAAGGGGCCATAGAACATGTTAGAACACAAGAGAGAGACTCAGGTTTTTACGGTGCATACTTCCTAGTTCCCCGGAAAGATGGGGGCTGTGTCCAATCTTAGATTTGTGTGCTCTGAATTGTACTCTGAAGTTCAAGATGTTGATGCACTAACTCATAGTGTTTCAGATCTAAGGACTGGTTTGTGACAATTGATCTAAAGGACACATAATTTCACATAAGCATCCAGCCAGATCACAGAAGAATTCTCAGGTTTGCTTTTGGGGGTGAAGTGTACCAGTACCGTGTTCTCCCCTTCGCCCTAGCTGTGTTGCCACACACTTGGACAAAGTGCTTGGATGCTGTCTTCGCTCCTTTGCATCTCCAGGGCATCTGTGTACTCAAATATATAAATGACTGGCTTATTTTAGTCCACTTGTGGGACATGGTACACATGCTTGTGTGCTTGCTTGCACACATGATTTTTCTGGGGCTTAGACAGAACTCAGAGAAAAGTTCCTGGGGTAATCTGGGGTTAAACCAGGATGCGGGCTCATTTGTCTCCTGCTCGGGTGAATTCCTTCCTCTTTGTTGTTAAAGATGTTTGGCTAGGCCAGAACCTCTCTACTGCTTAGGCACAAAGGATATTGGGGCTCACGACAGAAGCAACCTTAGAAGAACCTAGAAGAAGTTATTCCCTTGGGTCTGCTGCACATGAGGCTGTTTCACCCCCACAGTTGTCCTGTCAGGGTCATAAGAGTTAGGCCTTGTGAATTTTGTAACCTTCTTATGTGGAGAAGACCCTGGTTCCTCACCTTGGGTCCCACTCTTAACACTAAAAATGGCTCTCCTCTTAGCTTTGACATCCTTAAAAATGCTAGGAGACCTGTAGGCTCCCTCGATCACCCGTTCATGCCTGCAACTAGTACAATCAACACTAAAAATGGCTCTCCTCTTAGCTTTGACAGCCTTAAAAATGCTAGGGGACCTATAGGCCCCCTCTATCACCCCTTCATGCCTGGAGTTTGTTCCTGATATGGTCAAAGCTATTTTGCATCCTAGGATGGGATCTGTTCCCTAAAGCTGGCCGTCCAGTCATTTTGCAAGCTGTTTGTCCTCCTCCATTCGAATTGGCAGAGCTGGAAAGGCACCTGCGTTCCAGGCTCTCAAGGCCTATGTCTGCTACTCAAACTTGTGGCATAAGTCCTCTTCTCATTTTGTCTGCTTTGGCGGCCACAACAAAAGTAATCCTGGACTGTTGAGACAAAGGCAAGTTTAGTCCATGGATTCATATTATTTGTGCCAAATTTTGACCCTACAAATGATATGCCTCAGCAGAAATCGGGATTCATCAAAACAGGATATGTTTTTCCCCAGTCTTCAACTGTTTAGTTTTGGTAAGCCTGCAGCCCCTATATAATAGTGTTCAGTGTAAATTCTGGGTATATCATTTTCAAATTTTGAATGACAAATCAATTAGTTTTCACAACATTTTCCTGATGGTATTCTTAATCCCTGAGCTAGTGAACTATACTGCAAAGCACTTTTGTAGGTTGCTCTGGATAAGGGAATATGCTAACTTATATAAAATTAATTTAAAAAAAAATCTATCAAGTCTATTTATGCCTAAATATAGACACACTCTGAAGCATCAATCAGGCATTTCCAGGTTTTCAGGATTTTCACCAATACCAAATTTCATTTTTCAAATAAATTTGTTCATATCCAGTTTGACAAAATAATGCCCAGTATTGTTCAATCTTGGTGGTGAATGTCACAATCCTATCTTTATTCATGAGGCAGACTATGATCATTCTGGAACAAGAGGCTTAAAGGGTCACTCCACAACAAGTGTACTCAATTTTGTTTTAACCTTATTCATAGGTGCATAGCGCTGTTAACATAGAATGAAAATGGTAATGCACTGTGTGTGTGTGTGTGTATGTGAATTTGTGTGAGAGACAGACTGTAGAGGAGATTGAGGGGGCACTGGGCAAAGATTTTTACCCAAGTCTGTGTGAGGAGCGTGTTCGCTGGGAGAAGGAACTGGCAGGTTTGCAGGAAGAGAACGAGAGTTTGACAGCAATGCTGAGCAGCAAAGATGAAGAACATAATCACACCAAAGCCACCATGAGTGCCATTCGTGAGGAGAGAGACCGCCTCCGCTGCCGTGTAAGTCAAAACGCCTCAAAACACCAATTGCTACTGTGAATACGTTAAGAGTGTCCAAATGCTTTTACTTTATTTGACTTTAATACTTAAACGTGTTTTTATCATTATTTTCTTTTTATAAACTTGTCCTTATGTGGAAGTTGAGGTCAAAGTGCAAGGAGCTGAGAGTTTAGGGATTTAAAATATTAACAGTGACAGTTAATTCAGAACTCTCAAACATCTGGTTTCTATTATTGTTTGTACAGAGAAATCCATACTACTTAACATGGAGAAATCTGAAGTGCAGATGTACATTACTATCATTTTAAAATGACAGAGAACATTTTAGAAGTTGCCACATACTGTATTTTCTAAAATATATATAACAACAATTTTGTTTTCAGGTTATAGGGGTTAGGGGCACACAAGTCACACACTGCAAAACAAACTTATGCTAATTATGCTACTTATGCTAAAGCTTTTATGAAATGCAACTACTAAAGAAAGTTGTCTTTTTCAAAACCTGTTATTTCAGTCAATACTCTTAATATTCTGAATCTGACCACCAACTACTCTATTTTAACTTTAATTTAGTGATGAATGTAATTGCAAGTACATTTTAGATATTATGGATATTTATTTGTCCTGAAATGATAAGCACCAGAAGAGCTTTGTCTCCAGTCAGGACTGTTTTAAAGGGAGAATCCAGTTGTCTTCTTATTCTTGCAGCATTATTCCTCGTCTCACTTGCAGGGTCCGCTGTATTGCAATGTTGTTTCCACTTGCTCACAGGCGTCTTCCTGGGGGACATTGTCAATCGACTTTTATCCGGGCTTTCCACCGCTTCTTGGGTCTCCCTCACAGCTGCTGACCTTGAACTGAATGAACTGAATTAGAACTTGATCAAATATATTCATGGTGTCACAGGAGACCGACTGAACAGTAATTTTAGAATTCTGCCTTCACTCTTGCCCTTCAAGATGGGCACTACTATGCTAGATGACCAAACTGCCGGGACATCCCCCTCTATGATGCGATTGAAAAGGCCTGTGAGGATCAAGACACCTGAGTGACCAAGGAGCAGGGATGTTGTCATGGTCAGAGGCTTGTCTCAGCAGGTGGGGAAATTCTTTGCTGCAGATCCTCAAGAAATAGTTGCTCCAGCGCTGTAGAATGGTGGAATCTCACTGGAAATAATGGTTATCATCTTTTATGTGCTTGAGATGGGCAATATCCTCTGTTGCATAATGGCATGCATTGGCAAGGATATACATCTTTCTTGCTCCTTCAGTTGTGTCCAGCCACCCATAAAGATGCTCATGTGCAGTTCAGTACATGGCATCCATAATTGTTGCAAGTCCCAAAACCCTGGCTGCCATGGAACTGCTGGTATCCATCCGTCTCTTGACAGATATGCCTGGTAAGGTCCCCGCTGATCACCAGGCACTCTTTGGGTCTAATTGAATGTAGATGGCCATTGAGCTTCTTCCAGAATTCACGTTTGTCTTCAGGGCAGTTGTTTTTTGGGGTGTAGCATGAAAGAGTTCGGAATCTCATCGAGCCAGCATCAATCTTAATTGACAGGGTGATCGGACATGTGGTGGACTTTGACCACACTGTCCCATAGCTGCTCTCTCCTGTCCACTTTATTTCCTGGATGCATACATTATTGATGCGGCAAGTCTTGAGGGTTAATAGTATCCAGGAGTAACTGTACTAGGTTCTTTGGCCCACCTTGCCAACAGACTGGTAGCCCTTGACTATTTATCATGCTGTATAGGTGAGAACAACATGCATTACCTGCAGGGAATACCCTGGCTTGATCTTAACCAGTTTGAGTTAATGAAGCTCTTAATGACGAAAGGATGAATCGATCGTCGTATTACCCCACCTGATATCAAAGACCCTCACCGTTGGCCAACTTCCCAAAGTTCGTCACAGTGGAGTTGGTGGTGATGTGGTTTTACCAGCCAAAATCCATTTGTGTGATTTCAAAAAAAAAAAACACTTTCAACTGAAATTGATTATTAAAAATATCTGTTTGATTTGAGAAAAACTCTTTATGTTGAATTTATTATTCTTGATTTGGTGTAGAAAAGTTTTATTGTATGATGTAACTGCAGATCTCATATGCATAGGCAAACTAGCTTTAAAATGTGGTTAGAGGGACCATAATGCTAACACGAAAAACACTGATACATCCTGTAACAATTAGCATGGACACCACATAGTGGTCAGAGGATATAGTGGACAAGATATGGTTAGCAAGGATGGCCTTGGATATAAATCATATCTCGATGGTACCTGCAATATGTTGTTGTGCTTACTGCCTAACGTAACTTTTTGTATACTCATCACCCAAAGAAAAACAGGTTAAACCCATATCTTCAGAATGTATTCACATATTTAAATAATTGTTCATTAAATGTGTAGCCATAAAAGCAAGATGAATATTTAAATCATCATGCATATAATCTTGAACTAATTGAACATACCTTGCTGAAACAGAACTTGAGTCATTGGACATACATCTGAAAACATTGGCAACACCAGGGAGGTAAACAAATCAGTATTAACACACCTACTACTGTAAGAATAAACTATTCTATTATAGATATTCTCTTCTATAAACACTATGATATTCAGCCATCTACATAATAAATGTATTACACTCTGGCGAAAGGATAGTTGTGAATTCTTGTGGTAAATAAAATGGTCTCCATCAACACAGATTCAGAAAATCTGGCCACACATAAACCGACATTCAGTTTGTATAAACTTAAAGCCGTGCATACACTCTTGAGATATAGTCACATGTAGTTAGTGTACGTCAACAATGTTAATAAATTCCCTTAAACTTGATAAAATGGGGAAAGGTTTTTTGTTGTAATTTTTTATTCTTAAAATAAGAATGACCTTCAGCTCATATCTGATTATTGATTTGCTCTGCCTCATATGTACATTAGCATAAGTGGAAGGGCCTGAAACGAATCGAATGAGCACTCTGCACAACTTGCGGTTGTGACTCATACTGTGGCCAAGCTTAGTTTACATAGGAATCCGTACCTGGCTTGCATGCACAGTCTGGCATCCACAAACTAGTCAGTAGTTGTGGGGCTTTGCAAGCATGGATATTGGGCAATACCTAGTTTGGAAGAGATGCTTGCTAGATGATATTTCTACCTTTCATTTGTGTCGTCAAAGAGGAAACCTGCCTTGCTATCCAAGCCATGCAGAGTGATGTCTACAGTGCTCGGGAAGGCAAATGCGGCATCAACCACCAAGACAGGCTTCACACCTCCTTTTCAGGCTGGCACAGCAGATCTTGCTCTGGGCAAAAACCATACTATTTACTCTAAGTGCTTTTTGCATTCAATTACATTTACATTTTTACATTACATTTTGCAAACTTTGGAGCAGACATCCTGTCTAGGCAGGCACTGAAGCCTGACTTCACTGAGGCTGGTTGCAGTGATACAGACATGGCTGATTTGTACCTATGCCTTTCCAACAATTGCTCTGCTCCCAGGAATTCTAGCCAGTGTTCACCAAGTTCTTGGACCTTATATGAATGGCACTCCTTGGGAGTCACTGAGGTCACTGAGACAGTTCTGTGTTCCAGAGCTCCCTCTACAGGGCAGTTGTTTGCCTTAAAATGGTGGCTCTTTGCTTTTGGTTTCTTGCATTTTGTGTGGACCAGAAGGCTGAGGCCAATTTGCAAGCCTTGAGTTCCTTCTTGGGACCTTTCTGTAGTCCTGGTATGGTCTGGAATAGAATCTGAGACTCCATTTCAGTCGTTAGAGTCAGCCTCAAAGAGGTTACTGAGTCTAAAACTGACTCTAAAAGAAATGAGCTTCACTCAAAAGAGTGAAGGCCCTTCTTCTTCTTTCGGCTTTTCCCTTCAGGGGTTGCCACAGCGAATCATCTCTCTCCACCTATCCCTATCTTCTACATCCTCAACACTTACACCCACTAGCTTCATATCCTCATTTATTACATCCATATATCTCCTCTTTGGCCTTCCCCTTTTTTCTTCCTGCCTGGCAGCTCCATGTCCAACATTCTCCTACCAATATACTCACTCTCCCTCCTCTGGACATGTCCAAACCATCTTAATCTGACCTTCCTAACTCTGTACCCCAAACATCCAACATTAACTGTCCTTCTGATGTACTTGTTCCTAATCCTGTCCAACCTTGTCACTCCCAAAGAGAACCAGCTCTGACTCCTGTCTCTGTCTCAGTGACACTGTCTCTAAACCATACAGCATAGCTGGTCTCAACACTGTCCTGTACACCTTCCCCTTGATTCTCGCTGAAATTTTTCTGTCACACAGAACTCCCGACACCTTTCTACACCCATTCCAACCTGCCTGCACTCGCTTCTTTACCTCTTTCCCACACTCTCCATTACTCTGGTCTGTTGACCCCAAGTACTTAAACTCCTATACCTTCTTCACCCCTTCACCCTGTAATCTTACTGTTCCACTTCCCTCCCTGTCATTCACACACACATACTCAGTCTTACTACGACTGACTTTCATTCCTCTTCTCTCCAGCGCAAACCTCCACCTCTCCAGGTTTTCCTCCACCTGCTCCCTGCTCTCACTACAGATCACAATGTCAAACATCTGCAAACATCATTGTCCAAGGAGACTCCTGTCTGACCTCCTCTGACAACTGGTCCATCACCATAGCAAACAGGAAGGGGCTCAGAGCCGATCCCTGATGCAGTCCCACCTCCACTTTGAACTCCCCTGTCTGACCTACACCACACCTCACTACTGTCCTGCTCCTCTCATACATGTCCTGCACCACTCTGACATACTTCTCTGCTACTCCTGACTTCCTCACACAGTACCACAGCTCTTCTCTTGGCACCCTGTCATACGCTTTCTCCAAGTCTACAAACACACAGTGCAACTCTCTCTGACCATCCCTATACTTCTCCATCAACATTCTCAGAGCAAAAATTGCATCTGTTGTGCTCTTTCTGGGCATGAAGCCATACTGCTGCTGACAAATTTCCACTACCTTCCTTAACCTAGCTTCCACTACTCTTTCCCATAGCTTCATTGTATGGCTCATCAACTTTATCCCCCATAGTTGCTGCAACTCTGCACGTCACCCTTATTCTTAAAGATCGTCATCAGCTCATTCATCAGCTCTTCAAAGTACTCCTTCCATCTCCTCTGTACACTCTCCTCACTTGTGAGCACCTTTCCATCTCTATCTTTAATAACTCTAACTTGCCGCACATCCTTCCCATCTTGATCCTTCTGCCTAGCTAACCTGTACAAGTCCTTCTCTCCTTCTCTAGTGTCTAACCTAGTGTACAACTCATCATACACCTTCTGCTTGGCCTTAGACACCTCCCTCTTAACTCTGTGCTGTAACTCCTTGTATTCCTGTCTATTCTCTTCAGTCCTGTCCATGTCCCACTTCTTCTTGGCTAACTTCTTCCTTTGAATACTATCCTGAACTTCCGCATTCCACCATCAAGTCTCATCTTCTTTCCTCCTTCCAGATGACACACCCAGCACCTTTCTTCCTGTCTCCCTGATCACTTCTGCTGTAGTTTCCCAGTCATCTGGCAGCACTACCTGACCACCCAGAGCCTGCCTCAACTTCTGTCCAAATTCCTCACAACATTCCTCCTTTTTCAGCTTCCACCACTTGGTTTTCTTCTCCATCTCTATCTTTGACCTCTCTGTCGGAACCCAGAGCCTCCCTCCAGGTGGACACCACAGGGTGGTCCTAGAGCCTTCTCCAATTACCAATATAATCCAATAGTCGTGTAGTTCAAATTAGAAATTTGCAGAAAAACAAAGAAATAAAGTACTCCTCCAGGCTTGGATGAGAAAAAGCAACCGGTTTTATTTAGAAAAAAATATCATCGAAACTGGCACTCAAATACACAGATTCATGAATCGATGCAGTCAAGTACACCCTCCTTCACAAATCCCCCAGTATATATACCTTCTAGCCCAGCTGCCTAATCTTGCTGGGTTCTATTTTTCTATGGATTGTTTTGACGTTCCCCCTGAAAAACAGCCCCACCTTTCTGTGGCCTTCATACACTCTATGGGTCACAAGTTTTAATATTGACACATATTGGTTATTGATCTATCTAAACTTCTATTAAACCTTATTTAGCCCAAAAACACATTTGTTTCATTATACCCATTACACCTTTAATTCAACATTCACCCACATGTTCCATGTATTTGATTGTTGTTGTTCCTGTGTGGTTCATGGTGACTGGCTGACATTTATTAGAATTCTGAAGACTTTACCACTATTTTTATCACATTTACATTTACACCATTTTATGTATTCCCACTATTTAGGGCGTGAACGCTATCCTTAATTTACATCAGGTTACCTAAGTAATACTGCTAATATGGTAAAGGTAAAAGGGGCAAAATAGCTCTGCGTGTAGTTTAGTTTGGTTTACGTTGAGTTTGTTTATTGTTTATTTATTTAGGCTAGGAGTAGTCACTTTACTTTAATTTAATTCAATTTAAATTCCTAAACCCTCTCTATTAAAGTCTGTGATTTTCCATTACACTTACTCGGTGTGTTATGTCCCTATGTTTACATTAACATCTGCCACTGCAATAATATTTTGCTGGTGCTTCAATAACATCATCTCCAAAGCCCCCTTCCGTCTTGGTACCTATTGTTTTGTTCTTACTTATGCCACAAGGAGTTTTACCAACTTTCCACTTGCTACGGTAAGCTACTTTTTATTTGCATAAGATGATAAGACGTAATATAACACCTGTACATTATATAAGTGTAGTTTTAACTTTAATTTTCTAAAATAAACACTCAAGTCAGAATCGGGTCAAATAAGACTGTTATGGTGTTCTCGCCCTTAAGCCCGAGGATTCTGAACTTCGTCAACATGTTTTTTCGGTCTCAGTGGAGCCAACACCATGATATGGTACGATGTGCTAGCCTATGCCCTTGTGATGTTTACGCCAAAGCCAGAAAGTTCGAGAATAATAACCCACTAATGATGATTCAGCCAGTTTTGCTCATCTCTATTTTTGTGATTTTATATATTTTTTGTCCTCTATAACTTCTATGTCTACGTTTGTGCTAATTTTATCTATTTATCATAAGCTTATCTGTTGACTAATGATTATGGCAGGTGCTTAATAGTGAAAGAATTACTAGATGACCAAGTAATCAAATAATTATGATTATTATCAAATAATCAATAAATTAGAGACACTAATTAGATAGGCAACATATCAGTGTATAACAATGAGAATAAGTACTGATTACCAAAATGAAAATCATCATATGATTAAACATAACTGAATGAATCTAATGATTAACCAGTTTATCCTTAATCATTATCTATGATTAAGCGATTTATCTAGTCTCTTTGTTCATGTCTTAATGATTAAACCTGACTCGGATCTATCTTAAGGATAAAAAGAAAGTATTTAAAGTTATTAAAATTAGAATTAGCATTAACCTTCCCTTATTGATTAAAATCAAATGTACTTAATGATTAGGTATAAGACAAGTATAAGTTTCAGAAATTTCCCACATCTGCTTACAGACCATCAAATTCATCCTACACACCACCATCCTATGCTGTCTGGCTACACTCCCTCCCACTACCACTTTACAGTTACTAATCTCTTTCAGCTTGCCTCTTCTACATAGGATGTAGTCTACCTGTGTGCTCCTACCTCCACTCTTGTAAGTCACTCTATGCTCCTCCCTCTTCTGAAAATAAGTGTTAACCACAGCCATCCATCCTCTTAGCAAAGTCCACTATCATCTGTCCTTCAAGGTTCCTTTCCTTAACTCCAAACTTGCCCATCACCTCCTCATCACCTGTGTTCCCCTCACCAACATGTCCATTAAAATCTGCTCCTATCACCACTCTCTCACCTGTTGGAATACTCTTTATCATCTCATCTAATTCACTCCAGAATCTCTCTTTCTCCTCTAACTCACAACCTACCTGTGGGGCATAACCACTAACAACATTCAACATCACCCCTTCAACTTCAGACTCATCACCCTGTCTGAGACACTCATCACCTCCAGAACATTCCTCACAAACTCGTCCCTCAGGACCACACCTACCCCATTTCTCTTACTATCCACACCATAATAAACAGCTTGAATCCTGCTTCTATACCACGAACCTTGCTACCCTTCCACCTGGTCTCCTGTACACACAGTATATCCACTTTCCTTCTCTCCATCATATCAGCCAGCTCTCTACCTTTCCCTGTCATAGTACCAACATTCAGAGTTCCTATTCTCAGTCCTACACTCTTACCTTTCCTCTTCTCTCTCTGTCTACGCACTCTCCTTCCTCCTCTACTTCTTCGACCAACAGTAGCCCAATTTCCACGAGCACCCTGTAGGTCAAAGGTGCCGATGGCGGTCGTTGTTAACCCGGGCCTTGACCGACCTGGTATGAAATTTAGAGTACTTACTATTCGCATGGTTAAATTTGGCAATGTTTTACACCAGATGCCATTCCTGACATAACCCTCTCTATTTATCCAGGCTTGGGACTGGCACAGAAGTCACTGGACTGTGACCCCATGGCTAGATGGCCCTGTTCTACATTTTAGAGCTCCTTTTGTTGACCGGACAGCCAGTCATCTTGCAATCCTTTATCTCACGTTTTTTAGAGCAAGAAAAACTTCATCTATTTTGTCCAGTCTCGGCTCTTAGGTTCTATGTCAAATGCTCAGACTAGGCTGTAAATTCTCCCAACTTGTTTTCTGCTTTGGTGGTCACAACAGAGGTAATTCAGCCTCCAAGCAGCATCTTTTTTGTTTCTCATTCATCAGGTTTTACAGTTTGGACATGGACTCAACCCCAGGATCCTAGGTTCTTCAAGGTTGATCTAGTCCTGTCTACATCCAGCAAATGTCTGTTCCATTGACAAACGGCCTTGTTGGGCAGGCATTATTTTTTGGTCTGTTTGTGTTGGTATTGACATTCCAATAGTGTCAAGCATGACTCAGCATTGAGTTCACTCAAAAAAGAAGGTCTCAGGTTACATATGTAACTGGTCCTCTGAGAAAGGGAACGAGATGTTGCGTCACTTTGCCACACTTTGGGCATGTCTGAAACGCTGTCCTTTAGTCTATTTGTCTCAACCTCCATGAAAATCGCATATGCAGGGGAGGGTGCCTTGTCATCTAAACAGAAACTGAAGCCATCAACATCTAAAATTGAGACTGGAGACAGGCTTTGGATAACTCAAAAAAGGCTCTTTATTGGCCATGGCCTAATTTAAAGCACACATGTACTGAAACAGTTCTGAAATACCCTGTGCTCTCTTATGGAACTCCTCTCTTTCCTCCTTATCCTTGTCACCATGCACTGAAACACAGAACATTTATTAGCAAAATTAAAATTGAGTAGTGTTCTTGTCCATTCTGATTTTTCAATCCTTGATTAATGAAAGAGGGTTCTTTTGGAGTGACCTGTGGTAAGGTGTAATCCTTACTGCCATCAGTTCACAAACTGGTGCACAATCATGCCCCATTTCTGCAATACCACATCTTAAAGTGTGGTTGGTTACTTAAGTTAGGTTTAGGTTTCATGTAACAGCCACCTGGCAGCCTACTGCTGAAATTAAGTGGCACAAATATTTTACTTAGGTTTGTGAAATTGTGCCTGTTTTCTGTCATGTATCAAAGCCTCTGTGTCATTTTTTCATGCTTCTTTAGACAAGCGCAACAAATGAGGGCAAAAATGCCTCTAAGTTTTCAATAGGTGAGATAGGATAGTCTGGTCAAGTGTTCCATTAAATTTTGAGAAAAAAGTGAATGCAAACCAATACTGGCTGTCAGACACAAATTTTGTGGTATATGAAAATTGTAGTCCTGGATAAACCAGTATCCTTGAGGTTTTAGGCAGCAAGGTGGATGTCAGCATTCACCATCTTCATATTCTTTTTGAATGCCAAGGGAGTTGAGTACATCAGTGAGAATTGTGAATGAATAATGGTCTCTCTTTCTAGCAATCTTACTTAAACCTTTTTCTGCATCTAAGGACATTGTTTATTGTGACTTAAAGGGGTAGTAATTAGATTTCAAGTACTACTTTCATGGAAGTAGCCCCCTCATTAAACATATCAAACTCATCCCTTGGCCACAAATGCTCAGAACTCATGAAGATTATGAGTACCAGAGAAAGTGATGTACCACTCGCCCTCCATTCTTTAACCAGTGCCACAACATGACGGAACCTTGTCGTGTCAAAACTTTACATTTTGCTATTTCCTGTATCCAATTACCTGTCTGGCTATTATTTTTTAATTAATTGGTTTGTTTGTTTACTGTGGAAATCTGTGAAACTTTACATATTCAGCTCAGCTGTTCAGAAAGTATCACAATAATAAGGATGGGACTAAAGGGTGCAATGCAGGAAAACAAAATCAATAAAATTGTGTCATGACTCAGTTTGCCATCTGAAAACACAAATTGTAGGAATGAGTGTGGGGTGCATGCATCAACAATATAGAGAATTGTGGGACCAATTGTGTGTAACTGAACCATATGGTCTGATGTTAAGTCAGATGTTAGCTCTGATTTGGTGAGTCAAATGTCAAATTTCATGCATTGGCCAGTAGGATCTCTTACCTGTTCCTTTTGTGAACTGTGACCTTGTGGGTTGTTCACAGTAAATGGTGGAGTGCATTCTTTAGGAAAGTGACCTATTGGGCCACAAAAAACATGCCCCATTTCCAGGCCTACCTTCACCTCAGCTGTGACTATGTCCCCTTGTGGATTCTCCAATCCCTGAGAGACAGTGGATCCAGTCAAACTAGAAGATCTGAGCTAGAAGATCTGAGGGAGTATAGTAAAGTGCAGAGTATGATGAGAACTTTGAGGTGATAAGGTGTGGGTCCATCCATTTTTCACTTTGTAGGTAAGCATCAGCATCATAAAATGATGGTGAAGGATTTCAGGTGATGACTGGAAGTATGAAGTGGGGTCTGTAGCTGGAAAAGGACAAGTGAAGACCAGATCCAGGGCATTTCCTCTCTTGTGCATGGGAGGGCAGCTGTTGAATGTCACGGAGAAGGAATTCAGAAGAGGCAGAAGGCAAATGGACTGAAGCTTGTTAGAAGGGAGGACTGTCAGAGGGGTGCTGTCAGTAGGAAAAAAACTGCAGTGTGTGTCAATTACTTCCAGAAAGTCTCTTAGTAGACCAGGAGGTTGGTTGATGGAAATGACAAAAACGTTGATTGGAGAAGTAATTCAAAAGAAGAGATGTTAGATGAGACTTGATGCTTGGAGAGGAATGATGCTTGAGAGTGTTAGCACCATGTTGCCACTTGCTCCTATGTCAAGCTGGCCATTTGAGGGGTTAGATACACATAGTGTACACTTCAAAGTTGTACACTATGCCCCTGCTATTAGCAAGAACAAAGATTGTGTATTCCCAGTGTCTTGGCTTTTCTTGTATTCGTTGATTGGATTTTTCTCCTTCAATGGGACAATTTCTTTGTTCACACAAATATTTAGATCCATTGGGATCGTTTAAAACTTGTCCAAGAGACATGTCAGCATTGGGCTCACCATGCACCTTACAGCTTGTGATAAGCTGGGGCTCCAACAGGAGCTTGCAAAGTGCAGATTGCACTTGATAGCCTCCCAGAGATGCAAGGGCCTGGTATTTGCAACACAGTCGATCCATGTTGCAAACTACCAGTACATACATCATCCTAGAAGTCTGAAGATTAACATATAGAAGCAAATGGCAGTGAATTGCTGAATCTCCTCAGCTGTGACTGAGTGATTTGCTAGGATCGGACTGTATGGAGATTGGTTTGCTCTACTACATTGTCAATGCAGCTGCTAGTAAGAAGGCCTCTAATGTATTCAGCATAATGTTTAAAATCTATTACCTTCTGTAATCTGCCTCTTCATTTGGTACTGGAAGGATTGTCCTGCTTTTTCCCTATTCAAATTCTTAGCTTGAATATATTGCTGCTTAGCAGCCCACTGAAAAAAACAACCATTTTGAGAACAGTGAAAGTTGCAACTTGCAAATGACATTTTCCACTTCCACCAGTTTCCTCAATCTCATTCTGAACAACTTCTTGTTGATTTACCATTGTGGTACTTCCATCAAAATCCTGATCTCCATCCTTACTGTCTTTCTGTTGGATTGGCACTATGACCTCATCTTCCTCATCAATGCAAGAACAGTGCCACCTGTGCTTTTTATGCTTTTTTTTATATACCTTTTTGACAAAAATGTGTGGCTCCAGCTTCTGCATCAAATTATAACATGTACAGATATAGTATATGAATACATATTCTTACATTACAAAGTCTTTTTCATGGCAAATACATTTAGTTAATTCTTTTCTTTACAAATAAAATATAGTTGTATGCCAACCTAGTATGCCTGGTATGGCCCTATGCGATTCCATTACAGTGCAGTGTTGCCTTTGGAGCAACATTCACATTTTTTTTTGTTTTTAATTTCCTTGGATACATTTGATGATCTGTCATGTTAAGCTTTTAAAAATTATTTTTTACTTAATAATGAATGTGACTCCAATTAATTTAGGTGATTATCTGGATGAAACAAATGAGAGAAAAATGTACTTTTTGTAAAAGAAAATATAGGCCCACATGACAAGCACATATGCTGACAGAGGAAGCAAAATAGTGACCACTTTTGCATTCTTATTGGTTAGTATTTGAGTTCCCCTCTCATGGGATAGCAATAACCAATTAAATTGGTGTCTCATTTAATTTAAAAAAAAGCTAAAATATGTTATGTTGCCTGGACACAACACCATAGAGGGTTAAGCAGCTTATGACTATGAGAACCAGCATAATTTCTGAATTCAGTGTAGTTCTAACACAAAATCTTTCTTGCTACAGCCATCAAATGATGGAGACCCAAGTGCAAAACTGACAGCAGTCCAAAGCCACCTTTTAGGTCTTCTAGTGGTACTATCCACAGCAGTCCCATGTATCTTTAGGTTCCCCATTTGTGGGTAGCACAATGCATAAAAATAGTGCAAATATAGATTAAGAGCTTCAATTAATACATCTGAAAGAGGGAAAAAGTGAGATCTCTGTTCTCTCTCTGTGCAACCACCTCTCTCTTCAACCATGCCATTGTTATTGGTACCAGCTGGGCTGGGTTGAGTATTTCAGAAACTGAGTTGATAAAGAATGGTGCAAATGGTGTGCACAGAGGGTCTGCAGAATGAAGAGAAATCAGAGGAGAATGGCCAGGAGCTGACAGGAAGACTTTAAGAACTGAAATAAGCACTCTTTACAACTCTGGTGAACCTGAACGCATCTCACAATGCACAACACATTAGACCATTTGGTGGATTGGTTAAGACAGCGGAAAACCACATCAAATTCCACTCCAGTCAGCTAAGAACACGAATCTGAAGCTATCATGTTTACAGACTCACTAAAACCGGACAGTTAAAGACTGGAAAAAGATGAGGTGATTTGTATTCTAATTTTCATCGGTCCATTTTGTGGGTTGTAGCCCATCCACTGCAATGTTCTATGTTTTGTGCATTCTGATGTGTTTTTCTGCTCATTAGGGTGATAAAGAAGGATTATTTGAGGTACTATGTACTTTGTGGAAGCTCAAACCCCAATTGGGTCATTTTCCTCTGACCTCTCTAATCAAACTGAAATACTCAAACTAGCTCATCAGGTACCAAAAACACATTTTCCACATGATCACATTTTCTCCTCATTCTGACGTTTGTTGTGAGCATTCACTGAAGTTAGTAAAGGGGCTACTTCAATTAGTGAATACTATTGCTATAAATGGGTGTATTTGGTCTGTAAATGCTTAGCAAGGTGGTACGTGTCAAAGTAACATCCATATGAATACCAGGAACCAAGGTTTCCCAGCAGAACATTGCCCAGAGCATCACAGTGCCTCCCCCAGCTTGGATTCTTCCCAAAGTGCATCCTGGAGCCATCCCTCAGGTAAGTGAAGCACATGAACCTAGCCATCCGCATGATGTAAACGAGAATGTGATTCATCAGTCCAGGCCACCTTCTTCCATTGCTCCATGGTCCAGTTCTAGTACTCACATGTCAATTGTAGTGCTTTTGGTGGTGGATTGGGGTCAGCATGCTGACCTGTCTGCAGCTATACAGCCCCAGATACAGTATGTTCTGACACATTTCTATTCAAGATTCTTGAGTTGTTGTCACATGTACTGGAAACAAAATGGGGGAAAATGTTTTTGATTTGAATCCCATTTCCTGTAATTACATATATTTAGGGACTATGATGATACGAAATCCAGGAAATAATGAAGTTGATTATAATGATAAATTCTGCCAAAAAATACTAGGCTACTAAACTGTCTATATAAAAAAAGATGTCTTACCTTCTTTATTGTTTAGTCTGGGCCGATCAACAAGACTTGAGAGAATCATTTTATAAATCATTTCACCAATAATGTTTTGCGTGTGAGTAAAATTTAAATAATGTGAGTCTCAATTTCCACTGTTAAACAAACTTTTATTTTAAACTGACTGCTGTCCCTGAAAATGTAAAATAAATCACTTGTTGCACAGGATGTCTGTCAGAGACACATCCCCCAATGGCAGGAGTTTAGAATAAAAAAAAGCAAAAAGCTTTTATGAACTGTGTGTGTTGAATAACTACTTTGTAATGTCAGGTGCAGATAGGCAGCCGCAAGTTAACCCTTAGTTAATGAACTAATTAAAATATTTACATTCCTGGTGCTAATTTTCTGTGCAGCACAAAAAACCTAAAGTAGATCATTTTTACCCCTCCAACACTGTATTATAGGAGGGTAGGAAGTAACCATCTGTAATCCTTATTTCTGTAACCCAAAAAGATGAGAAAATTGATAACACAATAGATACACTACTTGGTGATAATATTCCGTAAGTCCCACAGACATGAAACTTGGTCGGGACATGTAGTACTTCTTCATACTACACAGAGAAGAGAGATGAGCCCAATCAGCCTAATGGTAGTGCATATCTCAAATACTTGGCTAATATCTCAGTACTACTGACCTTTTTTGACACTTATTCCTTGGGTTCTCAGGGAATCCCATAAAGGACCCATAAAACTACTGAGTGTGACCCTCAATAATTATAAAAAATCTCTTGACATTTTTAAACAGTATAACCATCACATGTCAATCATTTCTGATGAGATGAAGCCTAATTTACTTAAACAGCTATGAGACAGGGTTATCATTCAAATATTTCAACCTGAATTCAGCCCCATATTTCACCCCATACTGACCCAAAAGAAATGACCCATACCCACCAGTAGGGGGTGATATAATAAGGGAATTTATCATTTGGTCAGGGCCATAACCAAGTGGACACATCCCCCAAGTAATCAGATATGGCCAAATTGCCCCTCCTTCCCCTCAATATTTAATATTTGTGATGCAATTCTGGTGCACATATGTTCTGCTATGTTAAAGGTTCACACATTACTCACATTCACACTGTACATATTACATGGGTGTGATGTAATGTGCTGAAATGTTTTTTCTTAGTTCTCATCCCACATTGCAACAGCAGACCATAGAAATACATAGAAAAATAAAGAAAACTGAACAGTCTATTACAGAAAAAAAATATAGAAAAATATAATATATAATACACATAATAATTTAATAAACATGTAGCAATTAGGGCTGTCAATCGATTAAAATATTTAATCGTGATTAATCGCACGATTGTCATGAGTTAACTCGTGATTAATCACAACTTAATTGCACATTTTTATCCGTTCTAAATGTAGCTTAAATTAATACTTTTTTAGTTTTTAATACTCTAATCAGCATGGGCATGGACAAATATTGAAATGTATGTTGTTTATTATTAGTGAAACCATATTCAACATAGAGCATGAAGACTAGACATGTTTCAAAGGTCATAGATATTTTTTAAAGAACTTGTTCATGTCTATTAAACATATGAAAAAAAGAACATAGAAAACAATGACTTCTTTCTTTGCACTGAGCTATTTACTTGCACAAGCCTGTTAACATTTTCAGATCACTTCTTCTAAACATGCAAAGTGTACATTTATTACTGAAACCACCTTAAATATAAAGCATAAAGGACATAGACATGTTTTTCTAATAACTTGTTCATGACTGTTAAACACATGAAGAAAAGAACATAACACAGGTTCACATTACATCTCCGCTGAAAAGAATCTAGTGTTGTCTGCCTTTGGCGAGGGGCAGGAGAGCTCTCTGCATCAGTTGTATGCTTCGCCATCAAGTGATATTTTAAACTTGACGTGCTGCGGTGATATCTTGATTCACATCGACATTAAATGCAGACTTTTGTCTTGTCGACAGAACCATCAGACATCGTTTTATATATAAAGAAGACGTTTTTCTTTCTCAATTTTGGTTTGCTGCTGCATCTCTCATTTCCCAAACTACGGGCAAGGCCAAGGGTCAAAAAGAAAATGTGTGCTGCGTTAATTGCGCGTTAATAAAATTAGTGCTGTTAAAATGAATTTGCATTAACGCATTATTAACGCGTTAATTTTGACAGCCCTAGTAGTAATATATACTACTCACAAAAAGTTAAGGATATTCGGCTTTCTGGTGAAATTTCAGGATGCACCTAAAATGAACTATAACCTTTACAGGTGAACTTAATTTGACCTTCTCTACACTTTTGAATGCACATGTCCAACAGTTCAGTGTTTCAGTACTTTTTGCATAACTTGCTGTTCTCTAACAACGTGCTTAACGACAAAATTCACAACTGGTGTTCGATCCACGAATCGACCAATAAATTTTCTGGTTCAATTAGAATTCTTATTTAAACAGTCCTCTTCATCATGCTGTTCACATTTTGACATCATGAGACCAAGACGACACCTAACAATTGATCAACAGTACCTCGCCATTGCGAGGCTTCAAACAGGATGTTCTCAAAGGGAAGTGGCCACTGAGCTTAGAGTGTCACAGAGTGTCATAAGCAGGTTGCGCCAGAGATACAGAGAGACTGGAAGAGTCACAGAAAGGCATAGAAGTGGACGTCCTTTGCCCACATCCCACATTGATGACCGCTTCTTTGTTACAGTGCCCTTCGGAACCGGATGATGAATGCCACTCAACTCCAGGCATTTAAGGGAGGTGAGAGGCACCCAAGTGTCACGTCAGACCATTCGAAACCGTTTACATCAGCATGGTCTGCATGCTAGACGACCTGCAAGGGTACCTGACCACACCATCAGGCACAGGTGTAGGGGCAGGGAGCATTTACGATGGACAAGGGACTAGTGGGTCTCAGTGTTGTTCTCTGATGAAAGTTGATTCACGTTGAGCAGAAATGATGTCCGCCAATGATGTTGGAGACGTCAAGGAGAGCGCTATGCATCAGCCACTGTTGTGGTGGTGTTACAGTCTGGGCAGGTGTGTCTACTCAATACAGAACTGCCCTACATCTTGTGAATGGTACAGTGACAAGCCAATACTTCCTGAATAACATCATTAATCCAGTCATTGTGCCCCTGCATGAACAACACAGGCCTAATTACATCTTCATGGACGACAATGCTCCAGCTCATCGAGGTCGCATCATTAGGGAACGGCTGCTGGAGGCTGGGGTACCTCAAATGGAGTGGCCTGCACTTTCTCCAGACCTGAATCCCATAGAAAACCTATGGGATCAGCTGAGTCGCCGTGTAGAGGCTCATAACCCTGCACCCCAGAACTTAAATGACCTGAGGGCCACCCTTCAAGAAGAGTGGAATGCCATGCCTCAGCAAGTCGACTCGTAAACAGCATGAGACATCATTGTCAAGCTGTAATTGATGGTCAGGGGCACATGACAAATTGAGACATTTTTTGTTGTGGTATACCCACCACTGTTGTTGGCTTTTGTTTCAATAAATTGTTTGAGATGAGACAATCACCATTGCATGCTTCTACTTATATGCCCTACTTTCATATCACTGTAGTGTGAACTTTTTACATTTTCCATAAATTTCACCCAAAAGCCAAATATTCTTTACTTTTTGAGTAGTGTATATTAGTTTATGTAGAATGTAATTAGTATTAATGGAATGTGGAAAATATATACAATTTTTAGAATGTGCAATTTTTTTCCTTTTTTACAAACAGTTTTGTGTGTATGTGTGTGTCTGTGTATGGTAGGTATATTGAGACTCTCTTAAGTGTCCTGATCCGATAGTCAGCTTGCCTCCTGAGTCTCACTGTGTTCAGGTTTTGGTAGCCCATCCCTGATGGGAGCACTGGAAAGAGACTGTCCAGGGAGGTGACAGCCTTTAATCATTCTTATGGCCCTGGTCCTGTATCAGTGGTTGAAGACTTTTTGATACCTGAGAGAAATGTCCTGATGAGCTTTACTGCTGTACCAAACACTTGGGACAGTGTATTTTGTCCATGGTGCCTATGAACCAGGCAGTGATGCTCGCTCATCCTACAACCTCAGGACATCACATCTTGTCCTCCAGCACATCTTGTAGCATGCCTAATGTAGAATGTGATTGGTCAGTCCAGCACCTCACCTCTTTTTCCCTGTGTTGCACCATTTTTCGTTGATCATAACACACACTAAAATTGTGGATGAAAACAAAAAGTGGTGAGTAAAGGCTATCACAAAATTGCTTAAGGATTGATGAAAATAGGTTATATATCCATAGGCTAATAATACTGCAGTAGACAAGGTAAAGTACGCAACATTTCCAGTGTGGGTTATGAACAATAACGTAGGTAGCCTTTCCTATTCACACCATGCTACTTTTGTATGGTTTTTTTTTAGCATGATAAAAAGGGGGTGTCACTCCATAATCTGAAACCCTTTGTCACGTTATCTCCTCTAAGGCTACTGTTGTATCTTGGAACTAAAGCTTAAAAAATACATTGGGTTTGGGTGGCAACAGCTTCTTTAGTACCAAACAGGTCACATTTAGCTTTAGGATGTTTAGGGTATGTCCCAGAGCTGGCATCACATAACCCCAGAAACATGATCCTGTACTATTAGCAGGTAGCACATGATAAGCATGTCTGCCACAAATGAACTGAGTACCATTACTGCCATTTTAATTATTGTGAACTGGAAGCATCTAGCAGCAACAATGGCTCAGTTATAAAGCTGTAGATCAGCACTGCTAAAGATTACCTATCCTAGGTAAACATTACCTATCCTCTGTTTCATGACTAACTGCATGATTACAGACTGCTTCTTTAACCTGCAACAACAAATGAACTGTCGTTAGAAGAATGAAATGTTTTTTTATTTTTATGGCTGTGCAGCTACACATATGCCCAAGGTCACTATGTGAAGTGCCACTCAGGCTAGTGTGATTAGTGTGATGCATATCTCAACAGGTCTCTGGAGGCATGGAAAAATCTTTTCAGATGTGAATAACCGAATGTTGTTTAGGGCTGTTTTGAGGGTTTGAGATAGGCCTCTTAACTTTATTAAAGGGTAATATTCATGCTACTGCATACAGAATATTTTGCAACATTGTATGCTTTTACCTGTATAGGCCTTTTCTGGTCCAGCTTTAATATGCCCCTATCAACAAGGTCCATAAATGGTTTGATGAATTTGGTGTGGAGTAACTCCAGCCTGCACAGAAGCCTACCCTCAACCCTCAAACACCTTTGGGATAAACTGGAATGTCACTTACAAGCCAGGCCTTGTCATTTACTGAATGAGCACAAATTCCCAAAGACATTCTAAAATCTTGTAGAAAGACTACCCAGAGGTAGCTTTTCAGCTCATATATTCAATTCAATTAAATTCATTTGTATAGTGCCTTTTACAATGGACATTGTCTCAAAGCAGCTTTACAAAAGAAGATAACCAGAGAAATCCCTCATGAGCAAGCCTGTGGCGATGGTGGCAAGGTAAAAACTCCTTGAGATTATATGAGGAAGAAACCTTGAGAGGAACCAGGCTCAGAAGGGAACCCATCCTCATTTGGGTGACACTAAACAGTAAATAATGTAACTGTAACTGATTAATGTCCTTTCTATAACAGCAGTCAATGGCCCATGAGGACATTATTAGGTCAGTGTAGTTTCTGAGGTCATTATAGACACTATAGACACAATTCCTTGCTGTCACAAGCTGACAGATGTAATGGCAGATCTGTGATGGTGTGATAGTCCCCAAGTGGCTCTGTCCACGGCTGTCTCCTGGGTCACAGGCTGTCCACACAGATCCATCCACAGCATCAGAGAGCACCACCAAGCCGACTCCGACCAGGGGTAGAGGCAGTGGTCATACTGGAAACTGGCAAACACAGGGAGCTCAGGAGTGGGATGTATAACTCGACAGTGAAAGACAGAGAGAGAAAGATATTAAGTATGCTTCTGATCATGTGATGTTTAAAGACAATGTAGATTATGTGTAAAGACAATGTGTAAAGTGCAGGAAGGGAGTCTCACAAGACTAGCTATGACAGCATAACTAAAAGGGAGAGCCAGAAGGTGACAGACATGAGGGCTTCCCGGGACATAAAGCGTCCAACCACTTCACATTCAGCAAACCTGAGCGACTTGTGAGGGTGGTAAGATGACAGCACCCAAACATCCCAGTACACCAAACACTCTATGCCCATGAACCTTTCAGATCTGCTCCTTTACCTAAGAAAACTATACATTAAAAGCTTCACTAAACAAATGTGTCTTCAGCCTAGACTGGAAGGCTAATTGGAAGGCTGTTCCATAACTGTGGGGCTTTGAAAAGAAAAAGCTCTGCCCCCTGCTGTAGCCTTTGCTACTTGAGGTTCTACCAAATAACCTGCACCTGCACCGTTGATCGAAGTAGGCGTGGCGGATCATAAAAGACTAAAAGATCGCTCAAGTACTGTGGCGCGAGACCATTTAGTGCTTTATAGGTTAGTAACAGGATTTTATAATCAATGTGAAATTTGACTGGGAGCCAATGTAGTGTGGCTAAAATAGGAGTGATGTGTTCATATCTTCTGGTTCTATTTAGGACTCTAGCTGCTGCGTTCTGGACTAACTGGAGCTTGTTTATGCTCCTACTGGAACATCCAGATAGTAAGGCATTACAATAATCTGCATCATGATGTGACATCATATTTCTTATCTTGGCAATATTTCTGAGATGAAAGAAGGCTAACCTAGTAATATTATCTATGTGAGCTTCAAATGAAAGACCAGAGACAATAATCACACCAAGATCTTTTACTGCTGGACAAGATGAAACATATATAGGTGTAATAACTCGGGTGTCCACAAACCTTTGGCCATATAGTGTATCTGTTGTGACTGAGGGAGTAACATGGGCTTAAGGAAAAATTTGTATTGCTATCTGATAGACTAGAGCAGATCCAGTAAAAAAAAATGGTGTAAATTAAAATCCATGAATAAATCCTGACTTTTCTATAAATGTCACATGATGTGCAAGTGCACAAAGAGAAATCGGGACATAAATGCAGCCAATTCCACAAATAAACAAAAGGGAGAGTGAGGTTGTGTGCCTGAAAAAAATTTAAACCAAATAATTTGTGAATTACAAACATTTGTGCATCTTGTATTTATTTGTTGATCTTGGTTTTTTTTTATTGTAGAACTCGTTATTCATTTGTAAATTATGCAGCAAATTAAACTGAATGTGAGTTTCAGATGGCATGTTTGTAGAGACTAGTACACACACTAAAATGTGTCTCAAACCTAAAATGTCTCCTCTTGCTCTGTCTCTCTGTAGGTGCGGGAGCTGCAGACTCGACTACAGAGTGTCCAGCCCGGTGGGGGTCAGTTCAGTCCAGGTCGTGTAATACCTGCCGGGCGAGCCAATCTGAGCACAGGCGAGCTCAGCACCAGCAGCAGCAGCAATGACATCCCTGTAGCCAAGGTCTCTCTCTCTTTATCACATACACACCCACACACACAAGGCTTAAGGTGGGAGGACAATGCTATAATTTCAGTGGTTCACTTCACTGTGGTGTGCACTATAAGTATGCTTTGTTTTAATTTCTGCATCATTCTTTTGCTTAATTTACTGTCCTTTTCACTCTATTTTTATACATGCAACACAACCTATCAAACTAAACAAGCACATCAGAAAATGCAACAAAACCAAAAAATCACAACATGGATTCAATATTAGTTGTATATATCAATATTGATTGTAGATGGATATAGTGGTCATCTGACACACGCATGGCAGTTAGCAGTAAGTGCATTTATGGATGACCGGACTATCATCACATCAGTCCCTGGCAGCAGGATGATCCTACGAAGCCATGAGAAATCAGGATGGGCAAAGATGACAAGCAACAAATGATAACTCTAAAATATGGTTCAACAGTTCATACATTTTTATAAATTGATAGCAGGACTAGGTTAGAGAACACTGCAACATGACCACTTGGTTGGACTTCTGGCAAGCTGACCTCCAGAGCAGCAGATTCTTTGGTCCAAGCTGTCTACAGCACTTTACCATTTCCTACCAACATCCACATTTAGGGCAAGACCAAGATGCTTTCCTTGCCACTTTTCTCTGGTAATGGTCCCTTGAAAATTTCTTTAGCAGCTGCCCAAAGCCCTTGGTGATGGGTGCTACTGCTGGTGTAATCTCTGAATCTGTCCTAAAATAAATCCTACTGTATGTAAAGTAGGATCCATACCATTTTGAGCAACAGAAACAGGGTTTTAAATCAAAAAGTCACTAACTATAAAAATAATTATTCACATGCTATTTTATTTATTTACTCACAGACATACAGCATACCAAATGCAAACTACACTGGCAGTTCAGAGGGTGGCCTTAGTCCATATTAAGTCTTTTATACTGATGAACAGTTATGGCTTTCCACCCTGAGCAATGGCACCAAGCTGTTCAGGAGCATAAGGAAGCCATTTTTGCACGGTCACAGCAAAGACAAACTCTGAAGCCTCCTTTTTCTCTGTTCTCATTTGCTGTTGCAAGGCATCTAAAGAAGAAAAAAAATCAATATGTCAGAACTGCACACAGTGTATGGGCTGGATCAGTTGCAGAGAAATGCTTGTATCAAACATGCCTAAATATCTGTCATAGTATTCTGTATTTATACATACAAGGAGCATTTATATATCAAGTCAAGTCAAACGAAGATTTTATTGCCATTTCAACCATATATAGCTGATGCAGTAAATAGTGAGATTAATGTTTCTCCAGGACCATGGTGCTACATAAAACACAGAGCTAAGGACTTAAATTAAGTTGTCCTAGCCACATGAAGTGCAAACAGTGCAAGACAAAAGACACATAAGGAGAGATACACAAAATAGCACCAACCAGTGTACATTGTACAGTACATTGTGCAAAAATAAGAGGATTAAAACATATATACACTTGTATAATTGTGGAAGTTGGTGGCAGCATTGAAATGTGGTGTGCAAAGACAGCATGTGAAAAAACAGCATGTAAACAGTTTTAATATGGGTGGTGCTGTAGACATAGATGTACAGTATATTTGTATATTTGAGTGTGTGTGTTCGGTACAGTAAAGTTCTGGGTGTTGAGTCTTATGGCTTGAGGGAAGGAACTCTTTCACAGTCTGGTTGTGAAGGTCCAAGTGCTTCGAACCTTTTTCCAGATGGCAGGAGGGTGAAAAGTGGGGTGTGTGGGGTCATCCACTATGCTGTTGGCATTGTGGATACAGCATTCATTTACTTCCCATTATGTTCATTCATGAAAAATAACTATTAACACTACTATTTTTAAAACATTCTTACTTTGCAGCATTTTTTCTCAACTGAGTTAAGAAATATTTTAAGAAATAAACAAAACTTTTTGTTAATGCACATCTTTGAGTTTCTTCCCTGCCCAGTTAATCTGAGTGGCCTACCTAGAAGGGGTTGAAGGCATATTTGCATTGAAAATGGACAGGTTACAGAAATAGCATGTGGTACACAGGAACATATTTTTCCTGCTATACAGTATTTGCTTAGTAGATGAGTAGGGTGAATGAAATGCATTGCATGAATTGCATTTAAAGAAACTCTGAACCCTCCAGATGGAGTTCTTTCACTTTGGACTCTAGTTCAGCCAGGACTACCACTTCGTGGCTGAGTTGCTGTTTTTCCCAATTTCTTTCACTTTGTTATAATACCACTAACAGTTGACCTTGGAAAATTTAGTAGTGAGGAAATTTCTCAAATGGACTTATTGCAAAGGTGGCAACCTATCATGGTACCAAACTTCAATTCACTGAGCTCCTAAAAGTGACCCATTCTTTCACAAATGTTTGTAGAAGCAGTCTGCATGCCTAGATGCTTGATTTTATGTGCCTGTGGCCATGGAAGTGATTGGAATAATTGAATTCAATGATTTGGAGGGATGTTCCAAAACCTATGGCAATATAGTGTACTTCTAGACAGTCTAGGACAGCTGGTATTGAAGAAATTGGATTTTCAATAAGTAATAGTATGTTGTCTGCATAGAGGGCAATCTTATGACATCAGCTGTTTCTTGTATGATGATTGCATCTTATGCTCTCGGCCAGGAGTTAAATGCTTAGGGCGAACAAAACAGGGGACATAGCATCTCCTTGTCTTGTTCCCATCCCAAGATCAAACAACAGTGGCCGTTTAACCAAACTCTTGAGTTAGGATTATGATAAAAAAAAAATATTTGTATCCATCTAATGTTATAAAAAAGCATATATGCCAGTGTTTTGTTTTAAATACAAATATATATATATATATATACACAAAAGGTGTGTGTATATATATATATATATATATATATATATATATATACCTTAACTGAACCACATTATTCTGCGTTTCTGCTACCCACATGAATCCTGTTCTGTCTATCAAATTCTCTTTGTTTCATTAGAGTGGCTCTGATCATTATGAAAGCTAACTTGGTGCATATAATATTTGAATTGTGCTACATGTCCTGTGGTCCTGTAGACTGGCATCCTCTCCCTTTCTCTGAGCTAATCTGAAGACCACATGAAGTTTGGAGGTCTGTAGCGATTGACTCTGCAGAAAGTTGGCGACCTCTTCACACTATGCGCCTCAGCATCCGCTGACCCCGCTCCGTCAGTTTACATGGCCTACCACTTCGCGGCTGAGTTGCTGTCGTTCCCAAACACTTCCACATTCTTATAATACAGCTGACAGTTGACTGTGGAATATTTAGGAGCGAGGAAATTTCACGACTGGATTTGTTGCACAGGTGGCATCCTATCACAGTTCCACATTGGAATTCACTGAGCTCCTGAGAGCGACCCATTCTTTCACAAATGTTTGTAAAACAGTCTGCATGCCTAGGTGCTTGATTTTATACACCTGTGAAAAGCGAATACTTTTGGCAATATAGTGTATAGAAAAATGCTTTTTCATATATATATATATATATATATATATATATATATATATATATATATATATATATATATATATATATATATATATATATATATCTTTTTATCTTTTTTCTCTTGATATCTTGCAGGTGGCAGAGAGAGTAAAGCTTTCCAAAATGTTGCCAGAGTCATCATCAATGGAAAGAGCCAAGCAGGACTCAGAGATTAGCAGTATTGGGGTAAGGAGAAACTGAGAGGGTTTAGGTGCTCATTGAAGGTGAGAGACTTTAAATTTGGGGAGAGTATCTGTGGAGAACCTCTCTAAAGGGAGAAAGAGGTCAGTCTAAAGGAATTGGATGAGATACCAATCTAAAGATAAAGATTGATTGAATATGAGAGTGCTTTTATATGGAGAGAGGAGTTGCATGCTAGTCTAAAGCAAGAGGGGGGGTTGTGCACCATTGTAAGGAGAAAGGGAGAGGATGCCAGTCTACAGGACCACAGGACATGTAGCACAATTCAAATATTATATGCATCAAGTTAGCTTTCATAATGATCAGAGCCACTCTACTGAAACAAAGAGAATTTGATAGACAGAACAGGATTCATGTGGGTAGCAGAATCGCAGAATAATGTGGTTCAGTTAAGGTGCTTTGTGTGAATCACAGACATGCATGTATGTATACTGTATATCTTGCTCTATCTTTTAGCATTCATTATATAGCAATTTTCTAACCATAAAGTAGCACTGCCATCTGTTGTTTAGATCACAAAATTCACAATTTGGGTTTTGAGTCTGAGGTTTGTTTTGCTCGTTTTCTATATTTTCACATTATGGAAATTAATATAGCTTTTAAGGATAAAAGGTGTGAGAATGAAAAGCTGATATAATTTTATACCTATAATTTTAATTATTCTAAGAGATAAATGCTAGAGTGGAAAATAAATAGTGGAGGTAGTGACATAAATAAAAAATAACCACTAAAATATATATGTAAAATATTGATAAATTGAAACAGCCATAACATTAATACCACTTACAGATGAAGTGAATAACATTGATTATCTTGTTACAGTGGGACCTGTCACAATGGGAAGTATAGGATATGTTAGGCAACGATTGAAAGGCCAGTTCTTGAGTTTGATGTGTTGGAATTGGGGAAAATGAGCTAGTGTAAGGATCTGAGCAAAACAGATTCAAAACAACTATTGTAGCATAAATTGGGTGCCGACCAGTCATTCCCAGCTGCAGCTTAGCTCCCCATAAAGATGAGCAGAAGGCAAGTGTAGCTGCTTGTGCCTCCATCACAAAAATAGGGGGGCTGGGCAGTGCATACAGAGGCAGCCTTAAAATTCAGACTTTTACAATCATACTGTGAGGACATAAAGGTTCGAGATGCTGACTGTCAAACTCATCGTATCACAAATCAGGTCAGAGGACTCCTTTATCATGATAGATCTAAAGGACACATACTTTCATATTGAGATTTAGCTAGAACAGAAGAAGTTTCTCAGGTTCGCTTTTTGCCTATGAATATCGAGTTCTTCCTTTTGGTCTAGCTCTAACTCCTTGCACCTTCACGAAGTGCATGGATGCAGCCCTGGCTCCTTTGCATCTCCAGGGCAACCATGTACTGAATTACATTGACAATTGGCTCATCTTAACCCCATCAAAAGAACTGGCAGACAGACATTGAGATGTTGTGCTTGCCCATGTCAGGTGCTTGGGGATCAGGTTGAAGCATAAGAAGAGTATGCTTCCTCCCACTCGTGTTTCTGGCATTGAAACACTTTCTCCCGCAGCTCAGGAGCTACCATGCAATGATCTGAAGGGGGCCCACTGTGCATTGGTCTTGACCCACTGTCCACTCTGGTTCGGCCTCATACATCCATCTCTTTTGGGGCTGGACACCATGGTGCAGATGTGGCCTAGGATCAGTCTATACATCTTTTCCTTGATAGCTCTGCTTCCAGGAGTCCTAGCCAGGGTGCACCAGAACTAATTCCACCTGTTATTGGTGGCTCTGTGCTGGCTGATACCCAGAAGTGAAGCCATAACATGCACCTCATAGACTAGAACAATGGCTAAAGTTATTTTGCACCCCCACCTCACAGCTTACAGGACTTGGATCTGCTGCTAAAGTCTTGGTGTCAGATATCACAAGAGGTCTTATGGAATCCATGCCTTGATGGGTCGGAGCTGTTTTGGTGGCACAAGGGGGACCTACACAATGTTAGGCAGATGGTTTTAATATTATGCCTGATTGTTGTATGTTTCATCAATACAATCATGAGCACTGAGAAAAGCTGTTTAGTATTTCCTTATAGTCAGAAGAAAGTTGAAATTAATGCCACACGCATACAAAAGAGCATAGCAATTGACAGAATGAACTATTTATGTGCAAAACAAATTTTCTTTAGTTAGCGCTCACGTGGTTTTCCTTTAGATCACATAAAGGGACATTATTATGGTTTATCTGCACTGATGACAATAATTTGGTAGAACATTAGTGTCAGCAATGGTAACAATGGTATTGGGTTTTTACTGCACAATATCATAATTAACATTATTGAATGTATGAGCTCATCACACTGAGTGTACATAAGCCAGTGTGTTACGACTTTCAAGTATAAGCCAGTTTTTTTTCTTAACCAGTTGCAATTTTTGTGGTCAGAAATGAACTGTGCAAATGTGGCTGGAGTGACCAACAGGAGACAGCTTCACCAAACTAACTGAATGCAACAGGGTAAATTATATCATCAATAACAAATAAGAATAATTAAAATTTTTAGCTAAATCTAACAGGACATGCCCTTTATAATATGGCTATTTAAATACTAAAGACATATATAAATGACTTCTACAAAAGCACACATGAAAACAGTTACAAAAATACAGAGCATATATGACAGAGATTTTATGTTTTATAGCTGCACCATTATAATGAAAATAAAATCCAGAATTTTTTTTTTTTTTTTGTGTGTGTGTGTAGGTGTCCAGTAATGTAGAGGATCATCTGGCACACTCTCTGCAGGACTGCTCTAACATCCAGGAGATCTTCCAGACACTTTACTCTCATGGCTCTGCCATCTCGGATAACAAAATCCGGGAGTTTGAGGTTGAGACCGAGCGTCTACACAGGTTCAGGGCATGCACACAGCCAGCCAAACCCCCCTACACACAGAGTACTGTGCAGATGTCTTAAACAGACGAAAAACTCTAGCAGAATTTCAGTAAAACAAAGATGCTTTCAAAGATTAAGGATTTTCTATCACAAAAAGCTTTTATAAAGGCTATTTAACAGTACTATAATAAACACAAATTCAATATATGGCATGGCAGTTGCATTGCATTTAAAAACACACTCTCAGGTACACTTTATAAGGAAATGGGTAAGATTTTCTGAGCAATTTAGAGGTTGGGTGAGAAACTTTTGCTTAATAAATAGAGTGGCAGGCAAAATCTCCATGGGATGACATAAAGAAGAAACTTTAAGAGGTAACAGCCTCAACAATCAGATTCTATCCTATTAAATCATAATTCATTTGCCTTTCACAACTGTATACAATATAATAAAACGGTGCTAAGCATGTTAAAAGGATCTTTAATATGAGCACTATTTTTGATCTACTAGACTTACACAAACTAATTAATGCTCCACACTATGGAGCAGTCAAGGAGTGACAAAAAACCCTGATGCGTTTTTGGTCTTCAGAATTCTGTTCCACAGTCTCTAACTTCAGAAATCAATCAGAAAGAGGTTACCAGCAGTATATCCCATTGCCTTTATCATCTATTATTTAAGATTTTGTCAAATGAGATGGTTCTTCTGAGACCCTTTATTTCTCCACAGAAGGGTGCACATTCATGAGTAAGCAAAATGCATGTTTTGTAACCCAAAGGTGTTCAAACAAACAGCCATCTTAGTCCTAAGAAATGTATAAGCAAGATAGAGAGATAGAAGTAAGCACTCAAACCATATTAGTTTAATACTAATACTAAAAACAAAGTTTTTAATCCAGCACTGACAGGACAGTCAGGGTGAGACTGTAGGAGAAGGTCAGAGAGGTGAAACAAATGCTAAACGCAATTCAGCAACAAATTTGCCAGCTTTGTCTGCACAGGTATTACAGCATGTTTGTCACAAAGTAGGGTAGAAATGTCTTACTTTGAATGAGGCCAATTCAGCTGCGCTATCTATCTATATTTATATACGTATATATACATTCCAAAACTGTTCCCACAAAGATACCACAAAGGGAGCAGGTAATTGTCCATGAAATTGTCACAAACTGTGACAAAAATTATTCATACCCCTTGGACAAATCAATACTTTTTAATTTTTTTAATTCATAAAAACTACTTTGGTGAAACTTCCATTGTATTCAATATATATATATTAGTTGCTATGCACAACCCCACATATGTGTTAGCTAAACTTCATTTGTATACCAATGGATATGGCCAGAGACTCTCTTTTAAACCTGTTCAAAATTAATCATACCCTATTCTCAATCTCAGAAAAAATTCCTTCTTTTGTGAAAATGCATGTGGTTTCACACTCCAGTAACTATAATCAATTTAGGTGTAATCAATTAAGGCCTAATAATGTTAAATGGTAACAACTGCTCTGTAAAGTATAATTAAGGGGAAAAGCTTTCATTATTCTCAGTCACTGTCACCATGGCCAAGAAGAAAACTCAGTCATGATCTTCGTATTGTCAATGCCCATAGTGGTGACAAAGCTACAATTTTGAAAGAACTGGATGTCTCTGTATCAACCATACAGAGTATCATCAAGTAGTACAAGATGTTCAACACTGTTAAAAACCTGGATGGGAGTGGCAGGAAGCGCACAGTATCCTTTAGAGTTGCTAGAAAGATCTGCCGCAGTGCAAACAACAACCCCCGTATCACCAGCAAAGCTCTAATAGACACCCTCAACCAAGCAGGGGAGATGGTATCAAGATCCACCGTTCAGTGAATTCTGCATCAATTGGTCTTCATGGACATCGTCCCAGAAAGTCACCACTCCTTACCCAGAGACACCGGGATGCACACCTGCCCTTTGCGAGGGGTCACCTAGATAGAGATCCAAACTTCTGGTCAGATGAGACTAAACTGGAGCTCTTTGGACATATGGATGTTGCATATGTTTGCCGCAAGAAAGGAGAAGCCTTCAATCCTAAGAATACCATCCCAACAGTCAAGCATGGCCGTGGTCACACCATGCTATGGGGATGCTTCTCTGCCAGTGGTACAAGTAACCTTGTTAAGACCGATGGTATCATGAAAAAGGAGGACTATGTTAAGATTTGTGATGAAAACCTGGTGGCATGAGCACACAAGCTCAACCTGCCAGCAGGATAATGACCCGAAGCATATGGTGCGAGTGGTCAAGTAATGGTTCAGGGACAACAACATAAATGTTCTGGAGTGGCCAAGTCATAGCCCTGACCTGAACCCAATTGAGAATTTGTGGAGAGAGTTGAAGATCCAGGTTAGGGCTATGATCTCCCAACAGGGCCAATCTCCAACAACTTGATGCTTTTGCAAAGGAAGAGAGGGGAAACATTCTGCAGCAGACCTGTAGAAATCTTGTGGAGACATACAAGAAGCGTTTGCAGGCCGTCATTAAGAACAAAGGCTTTTCTATTGTAAAATAAAGGGTATGAATAATTCTGAACATGGTGATTTTTGAATATTTGTCAATAAAAACCCATGAAATGCAAAAAGTACTGAAACACTGAACAGCTGGACATGTGCATTCAAAAGTGTAGAGAAGGTCAAATTAAGTTCACCTGTAAAGGTTATAGTGTATTTTAGGTGCATCCTGAAATTTCACCTGAAAGCCGAATATCCTTAACTTTTTGTGAGTAGTGTACACAACTGTTTAGTGTTTCAGTACTTTTTGCATAACTTGCTGTTCTCTAACAAGGTGCTTAACAGCAAAATTCACAACTGGTGTTTGATCCATGAATCGACCAATAAATTTTCTGGTTCAATTAGAATTGGTATTTAAACAGTCCTCTTCATCATGCTGTTCACATTTTGACATCATGAGACCAAGACAACCTAACAATTGATCAACAGTACCTCACCATTGCGAGGCTTCAAACAGGATGTTCTTAGAGGGAAGTGGCCACTGAGCTTAGAGTGTCATAAGCAGGTTGTGCCAGAGATACAGAGAGACTGGAAGAGTCACAGAAAGGTATAGAAGTGGACGTCCTTTGGCCACATCCCACGTTGATGACCGCTTCATTGTGAATAGTGCCCTGCGGAACCGGATGATGAATGCCACTCAACTCCAGGCACATTTAAGGGAGGTGAGAGGCACCCAAGTGTCACGTCAGACCATTCGAAACCGTTTACATCAGCATGGTCTGCATGCTAGACGACCTACAAGGGTACCTGACCACACCACCAAGCACAGGCGTCATTGTCTTGCATGGGCCAGCTGGACAAGGGACCAGTGGGCCTCAGTGCTGTTCTCTGATGAAAGTCGATTCACGTTGAGCAGAAATGATGGCCGCCAATGATGTTGGTGACATCAAGGAGAGTGCTATGCATCAGCCACTGTTGTGGTGGTGTTACAGTCTGGGCAGGTGTGTCTACTCAATACAGAACTGCCCTACGTCTTGTGAATGGTACCAGTGACAAGCCAATACTTCCTGAATAATATCATTAATCCAGTCATTGTGCCCCTGCATGAACAACACAGGCCTAATTTCATCTTCATGGACGACAATGCTCCAGCTCATCAAGGACGCATCATTAGGGAACGGCTGCTGGAGGCTGGGGTACCTCAAATGGAGTGGCCTGCACTTTCTCCAGACCTGAATCCCATAGAAAACCTATGGGATCAGCTGAGTCGCCGTGTAGAGGCTCATAACCCTGCACCCCAGAACCTCAATGACTTGAGGGCCACCCTTCAAGAAGAGTGGAATGCCATGCCTCAGCAGACAATAAGTCGACTCGTGAACAGCATGAGATGTCGTTGTCAAGCTGTAATTGATGGTCAAGGGCACATGACACATTATTGAAACATTGACATTTTTTGTTGTGGTATATCCACCACTGTTGTTGGCTTTTGTTTCAATAAATTTAAGGAGAGTGCACACACTAGTTCAGTTTTTCTCTGAGGTTATTTAAAGTAGTGAGTGTGGCCTATATATTGTCCCCTCAAAATAACTCAACACAGCCATTAATGTCTAAACCGTTGGCAACAAAAGTGAGTACACCCCTAAGTGGAAATGTCCAAATTGGGCCCAATTAGCCACTTACCCTCCCCGGTGTCATGTGACTCGTTAGTGTTACAAGGTCTTAGGTGTGAATGGGGATCAGATATGGGGTCAATATTTTGTGTGGCCACCATTATTTTCCAGCACTGCCTTAATCCTTCTTGGTCATGGAGTTCACCAGAGCTTCACAGGTTGCCACTGGAGTCCTCTTCCACTGCTCTATGATGACATCACAGAGCTGGTGGATGTTAGAGACCTTGCACTCCCCCACTTTCTGTTTGAGGATGCCCCACAGATGCTCAATAGGGTTTTAGGTCTGGAGACATGCTTGGCCAGTCCATAACCTTTACCCTCAGCTTCTTTAGCAAGGCAGTGGTCGTCTTGGAGGTGTGTTTGGGGTCGTTATCATGTTTGAATACTGCCCTGCGGCCCAGTCTTCGTAGGGAGGGGATCATGCTCTGCTTCAGTAGGTCACGGTACGTCTTGGCATTCATGGTTCCCTCAATGAACTGTAGCTCCCCAGTGCTGGCAGCACTCATGCAGGCCCAGACCATGACACTCCCACCTCCATGCTTGACTGTAGGCAAGACGCACTTGTCTTTGTACTCCTCACCTGGTTGCCGCCACACACGCTTGACACCATCTGAACCAAATAAGTTTATCTTTATCATTGGACCACAGGACATGGTTCCAGTAATTCATGTCCTTAGTCTGCTTGTCTTCAGCAGACTGTATGCGGGCTTTATTGTGCATCATCTTTCGTAGAGGCTTCCTTCTGGGACGACAGCCATGCAGACCAATTTGATGCAGTGTGCGGCGTATGGTCTGAGTACTGACAGGCTGACTCGCCACCCCTTCAACCTCTGCAGCAATGCTGGCAGCACTCATACGTCTATTTCCCAAAGACAACCCCCGGATATGACAGTGAGCACGTGCACTCAACTTCATTGGTCGACCATGGCGAGGCCTGTTCTGAGGGGAACCTGTCCTGTAAAACCACTGTATGGTCTTGCCCACCATGCTGCAGCTCAGTTTCAGGGTTTTGGCAATCTTCTAATAGCCTAGGCCATCTTTATGTAGAGCAACAATTCTTTTTTCCAGATCCTCAGAGAGTTCTTTGCCATGAGGTGCCATGTTGAACTTCCAGTGACTAGTATGAGAGAGTGTGAGAGCGATAACACCAAATTTAACACATCTGATCCCCATTCACACCTGAGACCTTGTAACACTAACGAGTCACATGACACCGGGAAGGGTAAGTGGCTAATTGGGCCCAATTTGGACATTTCCATTTAGGGGTGTACTCACTTTTGTTGCCAATGGTTTAGACATTAATGGCTGTGTGTTGAGTTATTTTGAGGGGGCAGCAAATTTACACTGTTATACCGGCTGTACACTCACTACTTTACATTGTAGCAGAGTGTCATTTCTTCAGAGTTGTCACATGAAAAGATATAATAAAATATTTACAAAATGTGAGGGGTGTACTCACTTTTGTGAGATACTGTATATGTAATGGAAATACTTTTTTTTTTCTTTAAGAACCCAGATAGAAGATTTCTTTATAATTTGTAGTAAATGGATTGATTATATTAAACCAATAACATTCAGACTTTTCTTGATTCATAATTGGATAGTAGGTCATTTTTTTAGGATATTAAAGAAATAGATCTATTGTTTTATATTTCTATATATAGTTGTGGATAAAAATGGGGAAAATACAAAACTTCTTTAAAATTTGAGATTTCTGTTCCAAGCACAGATTGCAGAATTCTCTGGTAACACTGTAATCACATTAGCATAAATGTCCTTGTTTTATTGTTTAAAAAATATATCTGCCTAAGCCATTGTATGTATTTTCCCACTTGATTTTTTTTAAGAAAATGTGAATATGTAAGAAAACAGACTGTGATTTAATTGTGTGTATAGTAGAATTTAATTACTTGGTGGGGAAGAAATGGTGGGGAGTTACCATCATATGGGAAATCAGTTAAGGTGAAAGCACTGTCCAAAGATTTGCATTGAAGCACCATCCAATGAGAAGCACTTGGCAGAATCTGAGCCATTATATAAATTTCAGTAAGTGTTTAACACTTTTTCAACATCTGGTGAACATTTCATGTCAATAACACCTTTGTAAATATATTTACTGAAAAAAATTGCTATACTTATTTTACCTGCTGTATAACAGCTTCCACTATTCTGTAAAGGCTTTCCACAAGGTTAAGGAGTGTGTTTATGGGAATTTTTTATCATTTCTCTAGAAGCACATTTGTGAGGTCAGGCACTGATGTTGGATGAGAAGGCCTCCCAAAGGTGTTCTATGAGGTTGCGATCGGGACTCTGTAGGCCAGTCAAGTGCCTCCACACCAAACTCACTCATACATGTGTTTATGGACCTTGCTTTGTGCACTGGTGTGCAGTCATGTGATTTGTCACTCCAGAGAACTTGTCTCCATTGCTCTAGAGTCCAGTGGCAGCGTGCTTTATTCCTCTGAATCTGACGCTTTGCATTGTACTTGGTGATGTAAGGCATGGATGCAGCTGCTCGGCCATGAAAACCCATTTCATGAAGCTCTCTATGCACTGTTCTTGAGCTAATATGAAGTTTGGAGTTCTGTAGCTATTGACTCTGCAGAAAGTTGGCATCTTCTGTGCACTGTGTGCCTCAGCATGCACTGACCATGCTCTGTGATTTTACGTTGCTGTTCCCAATTGCTTCCATTTTGTTATAATACCACTAACAGCTTGACAATGGAATATTTAGTATTGAGGACTTGGCATCTGATGGACTCATTTCACAGGTGGCAACCTACCATGGTACACGCTTGAATTCACTGAGCTCCTGAGAGCAACCCATTCTTTCAAAAATGTTTGTAGAAGCAGTCTGCATGCCTAGGTGCTTGATTTTATGTACCTGTGGCCATGGAAGTGACTGGATGTCACTAGATGTGAGGGTTGTCCCAAAACATTTGGCAATATAGTGCATTTTAAAGCTGTTCAGTTATTTATTTTAATATATGGGGCAAAGCTCATTTCCACCAGTATCAGATAACTTGTGGTTATGCTTGAAAGGATGTAGTATGAACAAAGCTTCTTAAATAAAAGTGCAATACACAGTAAAGTAGGATATAAGTGTGATCTTGCTGCAACTTTCTCTAGGTGCATTTGTTATTAGAGTAAAGCTTAGTGAATAACAGATGAATATTGTACAACCCGAATTCTGGAAATGTTGTTTATATTTGAATAAAATGAAAACTAAAAGACTTTAAAATCACATGAGACAATATTTTATTCACAATAGAACATAGAGAACATAAAAAATGTAAGAGATTTTAGAAATATTCAGCTGGGAGAACATCTAGCAACTAAAGTTAATTGACATCAGGTCTGTAACATGATTAGCTATAAAAGTGCTGGCATGTTTTGGAAGGAACTATGAATGCTGAAAGGTATATAAAGGTTTTAGAGCAACATACAGTGAGGGAAAAAATTATTTGATCACCTGCTGATTTTGTACGTTTGCTCACTGACAAAGAAATGATAAGTCTGTAATTTTAATGGTAGGTGTATTTGAACAGTGAGAAGCAGAATAACAACAAAAAAATCCAGAAAAACGCATTTCAGAAAAGATATACATCGACTTGCTGTCAATCTTCCTCGGTCTGGGGCTCCATGCAAGATCTCACCTCATGGAGTTTCAATTATCATGAGAATGGCGAGGAATCAGCCCAGAATTACACTGGAGGATTTTGTCAATGATCTCAAGGCAGCTGGGACCATAGTCACCAAGAAAACAATTGGTAACACACTATGCCGTGAAAGAAAGAAATCCAGTAGTACCCGCAAGGTTCCCCTGCTAAAGAAAGCACATGTACAGGCTCATCTGAAGTTTGCCAGTGAACATCTGAATGATTCAGAGGAGAACTGGTTGAAGGTGTTGTGGTCAAATGAGACCAAAATCCAGCTCTTTGGCATCAACTCAACTCGCCGTGTTTGGAGGAGGAGGAATGCTGCTTATGACCCCAAGTACACCATCCCCAGCTGACAGGACAACTGCACCGCATCAAAGGGGCGATGGACGGGGCCATGTACCGTTAAATCTTGGATGAGAACCTCCTTCCCTAAGCCAGGGCATTGAAAATGGGTCGTGGATGGATATTCCAGTCTGACAATGACCCAAAACACACGGCCAAGGCAACAAAGGAGTGGTTCAAAAAGAAGCACATTAAGGTCCTGTAGTGGCCTAGCCAGTCTCCAGACCTTAATCCCATAGAAAATCTGTGGAGGGAGCTGAACGGTCAGCCACAAAACCTTAATGACTTGGAGAGGATCTGCAAAGAAGAGTGGGCTCAAATGGGCCTGCCTGAAGTGGAAAGTAGTGGCCTAGTCCACTTTGTCCCACCTTTTTCCTATAGCTATGCTCTCAAACATAGGCAGATAGGCCTCAACATTGTCATCTTTGGTTAGCTTGGAGAGCATGGGCTGGGTGTTTCTGCAGGGGTCGGGAAAGAGAGCAGCAGAGGTAGGTGGGTTAGACGTTTGCAGAGGCAGATGGGTGAGTCTTTTGAGGGCGACAAGCTCTTTAGTGACAAGTTATAAACTTAGTGCTGTAGACTGCATATATAATATCATAATCCTTTGCTTAATCATCAAGTTTAGGTTATAATAAAAAGAAACAAGGAAATTACTTTGTACCAACTGCATGTATTGTATTCTTGCCAGACCAAATCATTGTAGTATTTTGAGTGAATTTAGTCAGTGTGGCTATATCCTCTATTCAGGTATATTTTAAGTGTGTTTATATTTTTTGTTTTTTCTCTCTGTAACCCCCAAAATTAAAAAGTAGTTTACATTAACTTCTTACTATCCTGAGCTCAGTGCCATGGAAATTCACTCAAGAATTTTATAGGTAGAAAAACATCAGATTTATCAATAATAACCGTATTATTTGTTTGTTTCTGCAGTCGAATTGAGCACCTAAAGTCCCAGAATGATCTATTAACCATCACACTGGAGGAATGTAAGAGCAATGCAGAGAGGATGAGCATGCTGATGGGCAAATATGAGTCCAATACTACAGCTCTGCGCCTGGCTCTGCATTACAGGTATAAACACACAAGCACACAAGTCATAACCAGCCGTCTGCCACACACTAGGTCATAATACTACTAGAGTGTTATTGCTGGTTGCACATAAAGAATAATTATGAGACGCATGCTAATCATTCATAGACTCATCCACTATGGTGTCTGTTGAGATGAGTGTTAAATCCCTTATTATTTCACCTATAAGTAAGCAAATAAAAGTTCTAGAGTCTGATTACAAGTGTGGCATTTTCATGTGGAATCTGCTGACTCTCAATATGAAATTTAAAGAGCATGAATGCAATTGAAATAAGTCATCATTAAGCTGAAACTTCAAAACAAACCAATCAGAGAGGTAGCAAAAACGTGCTATGGCCACATCAACAATTTAGCACATTATTAAACAGAAGGAGTGTACTGTTGAGCTCAGGAACACTAAAAGGTCTAGAAGATAACTCTGGTGAATGACAGAAAAATTATTTCCCTGGTGGGAAAAAAAGCACTTTCATAACGCATGACCAGATCAAGAACACCCTCCAGCAGGTAGGCATATTTGTGTTAAAGCCATCTGCAAATTCTTCTGTCTCTGCTTCTCTTATTGACTCATTTACTCACAAACCACTGTTCATGGTTTCTATCTAGGCTACAGACATTTTGGGTGATATAAGATCTCTTCTCTGAACAGGTCTGGGAGACAACTGCATTATCTTAAAAAAATGTTGGCAGAGAGCTGTTGGTACATATGTTAATTTTTTTGGGAATGCCCTGCACTCCTACCCTTTTGGTCCCAGCTTGCTCAAGACATATTGTTCTTGTTAGACAGGGATATGGTACTGACTCCCTAGCTTTTCCTTCTAACTCTGAACTAACACTGTCTTTACAACAGAAAAGTTTACTTTTAGCTACTTTCACAGCTTTTCTTTGAAATCCAATTGTTAGTGTGACCAATAGATTTTGGTCCCTTAAAAAAGAGGGGCGGCACATACAAAAAAGTGTTATAACTGGCTACACTGTTCACCTGATTTGGATGTACATTCCCTCAAATTTAAAATGAAAGGCTTTACTTTAGCTTATGTGTAGTGTGCAGTGCTGTTAAATAATTAGATCAGAATATGACGATGAAAATAATTACAATTTTATACACATGCAGTTAAATATTGAAATCACACTTCTGTCTAAATTAAATTTAGTATACTGCTGTCCTGCTGCTGAGTTGTTGCCATTCTCTGGCCTGACTGGGATGCAGATACTGCCTCATGCTACAAGTAGTGACAAAACAAAAAAAGAAGGATAAGGAGAGAGCAATTGTCTATGGCCACCACCTGCAAAACCATTCCCTTTTTGAGGTTGTCTTAATGTTTGCAGCAAAGCAAGTGAAATTGATCAATCGTTTATGCTTTCTAAGTGGACAGATTAATATTCGTAAAGTTTAATTGACTATGTCTTATAGTGTAATGATTATCTTTAAGCAGTGTATATAGATTACCTTTAATTGTATAAAATAAGTTGTTAAGTTTCACTTTAGATTTTTGAGCTGTTTATGTGTTATTGCAGTGAGCAGTGTATCGAGGCTTATGAGCTACTGCTAGCTCTGACAGAGACAGAGCTTGGTCTGGTGCTGGGCCAATATAAAGTGGCTAGAGTCAGCACTGTGGGTAAGTATATTATATGTTGTATATACAAATAAAGGATTTACAGTGGTGTAAAGCAGTTGTCAGACATTGTTTATTATGCAGTGGCATGGATTGATGGACTGATCATGGTGAAGTTGATGCCAAACCTTTACATACACTTAGGCTAAGCTAAATATTTTCAAGGTATGTTTTTCACAACTCAATTAGGCCATCTGATTTGTTCATATTGGAAGTTATTTTAAATCAATCTGTAAAAGAAAGATTTATTTCAGCTTTAATAAACTATATCAGAATACCAGTGGGTCAGGAGATTGCATACACTATATTGCGAAAAGTTTTGGGACACCCCTCCAAACCATTGAATTCAGGGGTATGGCTTGGCCCCTTAGTTCCAGTGAAAGGAACTCTTAATGCTTCAGTATTCCAAGACATTTTGGATAATTTCATGCTCCCAATTTTGTGGGAACAGTTTGACCTCACAAATGCGCTTCTAGAGAGGAAAAGCCTTCCCAGAAGATTTAAAGCTGCAAAGGGTGGGCCAACTTCATATAAAATGTATGTGCATTTAAAGGCAGACATCACAGTTTTTGAATGGCTCACAGTCTCTGCTCTAATTCATCCCAAAGGTGTTCTTTTGGGCTGAGGTCAGGACTGTGCAGGCCAGTCAAGTTACTCCACACCAAACTCTCTCATCCATGTCTTTATGGACCTTGCTTTGTGCACTGGTGTGCAGTCATGTTGGAACAGGAAGGGGTCATCCCCAAACTGTTCCCACAAAGTTGGGAGCATGAAATTGTCCAAAATGGCTTGGTATGCTGAAGCATTAAGAGTTCCTTTCACAGGAACTAAGGGGCCAAGCCCAACCCCTGAAAAACAACACCTGAATTCAATGATTTGGAGGGGTGTCCTTTAAATATAGTGTACTTTAAATTGATTTTAAAGGATAAACACTGCATTGCACTGGATAACACCATGCAAAACAGCTAAGACCTCAGACAAAAATGTGGACCTCCACAAATCTTTTAGATGATAACCAGCTTTGTTCCCATTGTACAGATGCCGATAGAAACTTATTTTGTTTGTAAATAAACAAAATAAGTTTCTATCGGCATCTGTACAATTGTATGTACACTACCAGTCAAAAGTTTGGACACACCTTTTAATTCAGTGTTTTTTGTTTAGGGATTTATTGTCTACATTCTAGAACAAAACTGGAGATTTCAAAACTGAAATAACACACATGGACTTAAGTAATCCATATGTAATGACAAAAAACAACAGTCAGTTGTTATTTTAAGACACGAAGGTCAGGTGTTCTGGAATAGTTCTTGCAAGAACAGTATTGTCAAGTGCATTTGCAAAACCCATCAAGCACCATGATGAAACTGGCTCACATGAAGACCATCCCAGTAAAGCAAGACCAAAACTTACCTCTGCAGAGGGGAAGTTCATTTAGAGTTGCCAGCCTCAGAAATCACCAATTAATAGCACCTCAGATTAGAGGGTTTACAGAGCATAAGTAGCAGACATATCTCAATATCAACTGTTCAAAGGACATTATTGTGTATTTCAGCCGCCTTCAGCATTGTTTTACAATGTAGAAAGAAATCAGAAACATCAGGAAAGACCATGAAATTAGAAGGTGTGTCCAAACTTTTGACTGGTAGTGTAAATCTAAAAGTTTTGGGACCATAAAGTGACTGAATTGTTCGAAAAGAGAGCATAAATTTACCCCAATGGATGAATGAATTTTGATCAAAAAGGTTCAGCTGAAACCCAAAACAACTGAAAAGGGGATGGTTGGAGGCATCGGGTACCAAAGTACAGCCACCATTCAGCCCCTAATTCAACAACACCATCAAAAAAGGCATTTACATGATAACCAGCCTTTTATTTAGATGATAACCAGCTTTGTTCCCATAGTATGGGAAAATAGTTCCTTGCCTGTGGGGCAGCAGCATTTGAAGCATTTCTTTTCCCTGGCAAAGGGACTGGATCACTACAGAAAATAGATGCCATCATGAGGAATGAGGTGTATTTAGAACAACTGGTTCAGTACCTCAAAACATCAGTCATAATTTTAAAACTTGGGTGCAACTTGGTGTTAGAGCAGGTCAGTGATCCTCTAAAAGCATATGTCTGAAAATGGCTTAGAAAAATATGTATAGTAAATTAAAATAGAAATAAATCTCTCTCATTGCTGTTATTTTGACTTCTCTACTTGATTACCTCTTATGGAAGTAAAGTTAGGTACCCTAATTAACTGCACACATTTCATACATTTGAACACAAGAAATGTATGAAATGTTGGTAGTTAAAAATTGAGTTTAAATATCTTTAGTCTAGGTGTATGTGAAGTTATGGTCTCAGATAAAGCTATATATTTCTAAATAAACTAAATAAAGCAATATACTGACTGCTGCAGTGATGGTCTGTAACTATTTGGACAGTGGCACAATTTTTGTAATTTTGCCTCTGTACACCACCACAATTAATTTGAAATGAAGCAATCAATGTGTAATTAAAATGTAAACTTACATTACATGTAAATAAAGGACTCCAAGCTCACCAAAACCAAAACACCACAGAAGACAAATAAAGTACATGATTACCTGGTGAAGAAAAACACTTCACAACAGTCTACAGTCTACAGTCAAGAGACCCTTTCATGTATATAAATATGGAGGGTTTGCCTAAGAATGCAAACCACTGGTAACCCGCACGAACTAAAATAGCAGATTAGATTTTGATAGGAAATATCTACAAAGCCTGCTTAGTTAGGAACTAGATTACAATACAATATCCCGTTGTATCAGAATGATAGGAAAAGCAGAATATGGAGAAGGAAATTCATGGATATGATCTGTCAAACACGGTGGAGAAAAAGTTATAGCAAGGCCATGTATGGCTGCATGTATGGATCATTGATGTTTACTGATGATGTGATGATGCTGATAGAAGTAGCAGCATGAATTGTATCCCTTTCTTTCCTGAGGTTTAAGTAAATGAAAGCAAATGATCTGTACAAGAATTCATGCATTTATATACATAGAATTTGCCACATTTATACACCTTCTAGGAGATCGGGGTAGTGAGGAGAGCATCTTTCACTTGCTGAAGCAAGCTCATGACTACAGGAAGACTGCAGAGACTGCAGCTAAAGATTTACTGTTTCGGCTGGATGGCAGCTGTGGAGGCATTTTTACTGTTACTGGCTGCAATGTGCAACCCTGGGAGAGCCTGTCCTCTAACAGCCATACCAGGTACAGCTGGTGTGTTCATTTTATAAAAAAAATTACTCTGTGTATCTGTGTGTACAGGGATGCGGGAAGGTGTTTTATATTGGGGCTGGTAAATTTGTAAGCAGCATAAATGTGATTACATTGCATTCAAGAAATAGTCAAAAAACTTTGTTTTTGATAGAGAATGTATGTTGATTACAATGTTACAAAATAAAATAAAGAGAGCAACGAGTATGCAGCATCACCAAACATTTATCTTCTCCTTTACAAACAAGATTAGAGTACCATTTTTACCAGATTAAAACAATTAAAAAAAATAAATCATCTCACGTTGATGGCAGCACTCCATAAATTTCTCATAAGATTCTGAATAACACTATCCAAAATTATGTAAGCCACCTTTCACATATCTGTGCTGGCAAAACACTAAGCAAACCACACAGGAAGAGTTTAGAGACTGCTGCGTCTTTGTTTTCACAGAGACATGGCTCAGCGACAGAGTTCCAGATGCTGTCATTCATCTAGGAGGGCTAACCTCGTTTCGTGCTGACAGAAATGCAGCTCTGTGCAGTAAGGCTAACAATGGTGGCTTGTGTGTCTACATCAACATGGATTGGTGCAGGACCTCTGCTCTTGTTTCTAATTACTGCTCATTACTAGTGCAGTTTGTGACTGAGTATACATTTTTCCCCACGACTAATGCTAAGACACTTTGTAGGGTTATTAGTGACCTCCAGAATGCTCACCCTGAAGAACTTTTTATCACCAGAGATTTCAGCAATGCAAATCTCATCAGAATGTGGACTTTGCAACAAGAGGGGCAAACAAGCTGGACCTTGTTTACACAAACATCCCCAGCTTGTACTGCGTGGACCCCTGCTCCACTTCAGATACTCAGATAACATCTCTGTTTTGCAAACTCCAGCATACAGAAGCATACAGCATGCTTGTCAGATGCTCTAAACTGGTTCTGAAGCAGGTGAAAACCTGGCCAGCTGGAGCCATCACTAGCCTTCAAGACTGGTTTGAGCGCACTGACTGGCACATGTTAAGGGAGGCTGCAACCACTGGCGATTTCACCAACTTGGAGGAGTACACAACATCAGTGACCAGCTACATCATCAAGTGAATAAGAACATCTCTAAGAACATCACCACATGCTCCAATCATAATCCGTGGATGACTGCAGAGGTGCGTGTGCTGCTGAAGTCTAGAGACTCTGCCTGCAGAGCAGGGGACAAAATGGCTTTAAGAAAGGCAAAGGCCAAACTGTCCTGAGCCATCAGAGAGGCAAAGTATGCACATGCCCAGAAAATCCACAACCACATCCGTGACAACAACGTGGTGTCAAGGAAGACCGTCCCTCTTCCCAATGACCAGCTGCTCTGTCTAACCACAGCTGATGTGAGGAGAACTCTATACAGAATTCTGCTGGACCAAACAACATTCCTGGCAGAAAGCTCAGGGAATGTACAGAACAGTTAGCGGATGTCTTCACTGACATTTTCAACATTTCCCTGAGCAGCACTGTTGTTACATGCTGAAAGCCTACAGTGTCCTGCCTCAACAACTATTGTCCTGTCATACTCACACCCATTGCAATTGAAGTGCTTTGAGAGGCTCATCATGAGTCACATTTACTGGACCGTTTGCATTTTGTCCAAACCACTCCACAGACAATGCCATTGCCAAGACCCTCTGGTCCTTAAGCTCTTGGACAGAAAAGACACTCACATACAAATGTTGTTCATAGACTTTAACTCAGCATTTAGCACAATCATCTCTCTGTACCTCATCTCTCTGCACCAACATCTTCCTCTGCAACTGTATCCTGGATTTCCTGACTGGCAGACCTCAGTCAGTCTGTTCGGATCGAGTACAGCATCTCCAGCACCAACACACTGTACAGTGGGGCCCCTCAGAAGGCTGTGTGCTCAGTCCACTGCTGTTCACTCTGCTCACTCACGACTGTGTAGCTTGAACCACATCAAGTTCACAGATGACACAACCATGGTGAGTCTCACCAGCAAGAATGATCAGAAAATCTGCCACCTGGAAAAACATACTGAAGCATTCAAGCCCTCACAACAGACAGTTTCTGCGTCTTTTATAAGTGTTTACAAAAATCCACTTGTTTACAAATCCTCCTATTTGCACAATGGTCAATTCAGACTGTACACTGGTCGGCCCTATTTTATGTGTATTTTGTCTTGCACTGTTTGCACTAGGTTGAACATTATGCACTTTACATGGCTAGGACAACTTATGTTGTTTCATTTCATTATGTATTGTGTCAGATTTATATGGTTGAAATGACAGCAAAAGCTACTTCACTTGACTATTGAGGTTAAGTTTCCTGATTTGTTTACCTTCTTTTCTTCCTATTATTATTATTATTATTATTATTATTATTATTATTTAAGCAGTTGCAGTTAAAGGAATCATGAAAGCACCTCCTGCATCCCCATTTTCACTGTCTTTGTGTGGCTTGTGTGTACATCTGTGTTTTTATTTGAAAGAACTATAAATGCATCATGGTGATTTCTCATTACTTATGTAATGCTAATGAATACTGCTCATTGAAAATGCAGTGCAATAACCCAAGAGACAGACAAGACTGTTGATGAGAGGTCAGAGTCCAAATTGCATGGAAGGCTATGGAAGCTTTACAACTGTGTTGAGCAGAAAATAATTTTTTGCTCCTTAAAAAATAAAAAGTAAAAATAAAAGTACTATATAATTGTACAATTTAATTATGCTATTTAATTATAAGTACAGTTAAACTGAACCATGTACTCATACATGATTGGTTGTTTCATCCCTGTAAACTGCACAAAAATAATAGTTTTAATATGCAGTAGTGCTCGTACTGCATGTATATTCACACACTTGTGATTTGTTTTAAAACTGGTACATATCTGTGTGCAAAACAGATTTTCCTTATATTACACAATACTGTATGGAAAAGATCATACTGACTGTGCACTTGTTTTTTCCAGCACAACCAGCTCCACAGCCAGCAGCTGTGATACAGACTTCTCTAAAGAGGATGAGCAGCGGCTAAAGGATTATATCCAGCAACTGAAGAATGATCGAGCGGCTGTTAAGCTCACAATGCTGGAGCTAGAGAGTGTGCACGTCGACCCTCTAAGTTATGACATCAAACCACGTGTAGACTCGCACCGACTTGACCTGGAGAACGCTGTACTCATGCAGGAGCTAATGGCTATGAAGGTATACTCAGCCTCAAGCATGTGTTAGTGCCAAGGCTTCATATGGTGCTACTAAAGCATTCAAAATGTTGCATTGCTGCAGGACATTCTGGTAATATTGAATCTGGAATTACCAACAGCCTTCAAGGCTATTGTCTTTTTTCAGGTTAATGATTAATGCCAGGAGGTATCAGTGATAATGTGATTCATTTTCTTTTTAAATAGATGTGTGTATGGAATGCTAATTTGCTCTGTTTTTCAAGCGTGAACAACAAGAGTGCCTACATTGTAAAACACTTCATCAGATTGCAGAATATGACAAGTCACAATGGGCAAATTGACTATGAAAAATTCTACACAGTTCAATCTGCCTTGAAACTTTCAGCTGCAGTAGCTAGCTGGTTCATTATCACACTTTTTTGAGTTTCTTTAGATGTAGCATGCCTCAAGAGGTACTAGATGTTATGGGAAGATATTGAACTACTGAAAGGTTGTGAGTTAAAATCCAAGGACCACCAAGCTGCCACTGCTGAGACCTTTAGTAAGGCCTTTAAACCTCAACTGCTCAGTTGTATAAACAAGATAATTGTAAGTCGCTCTGGATAAGGGCATCTGCCAAATGCCACAAATGCTATGAAAACTAGCTTTTCCTCATGATTTTATGTACAGGAGGAGATTGCAGAGATGAAGGCTCAGCTATATCTGTTGGAGAAGGAGAAAAAGACACTGGAGCTGAAGCTGAGCACTCAGGAAGCACAAGAACAGGCATATCTAGTACAAATTGAGCATCTGAAATCAGAGGTAGAGGAGCAACAGGAGCAGAGGAGAAGGTCACTCAGTTTTACAAAAAGCAGCACCAAGGACGAAAGTCCCAAAGTAAGTCATATACAAACACACACACACACACACACACACAGACTAATTGTTTCCTATGTATTATGCATTTTATGCAAAGTTGACTTTTTCCACCATGAATATAAGCTTGGTAAAGCTAGGAAAATTGTTTTCATTGTGTAACACATGACAAATGTACCATGGGAAAGCTTCTTGGGAAACATCTCACAGCCAACCTCTGATTTGGATGCATCTGCATTAGCCACTTAATTAAAGATGTATAAATTAAGTCTTTTCAGTTTGTTTGATGTTACACAGTTTTACTTTGCTGGCTAGCTGTTTAGTTGTGCCCATTGTAGCGCACTGAGCAGGGGAACACAGAACAGCACACAGAGCCAGGGAGAAGGTTAAACACAAGCCTTTACTAGGTCAAAGAAGTCAAAGAAAATTAGGCAGTTTCAAATATACCAAGCTTACCTTAAATGGCTGCTAGAAAGCAGTTGCCGTCACCCTTGCTGGGAGTGGAGCTGAAGTCTGGTGGAGCTTTGCTGGTTCCAAGGTGAACATGGTCTATTCAGAGGAATCTGTGAATCAGAGAAAAACATGGGATGAATAAAAATCTATCTATCTATCTATCTGTCTGTCTATCTATCTATCTATCTATCTATCTATCTATCTATCTATCTATCTATCTATCTATCTATCTATCTATCTATCTATCTATCTATCTATCCATCCTTACCTGGTGTGGCCAGCGGAGCCAGCTGTCTTCTCCTGCCAGAGGGTCAAGAGATTAGCGGTGCTCCTGATTGGCCCGCTGAGTTTTGGTGCAGTTTCCTCCACTCCGCTTTGCACTCTAGTTTAGAAGGTGAATTCTATCCAAGGTGCTGAACCGCAGCCACTGCTTGTGCTTTGGAGAGAGAGAGGGGGTGATGAGCGGTTTTCTCTTGATTGCGTGTGGTGTTGTGTGCGTCATAATGACAGGACCCCCCTCTTAGCTCTGAGCCCCCAACTGGCTGGACCTGGAACGATAAGTCCTGCAATGAATGGAACCATCAAATTATATGCACATTGGTGTCCTTGGCCTTCGCCATCCACAGCAGGGGTGCGTGGTCGGTGACAAAGGTGAAGTGCCACCCTGCCAGGTAGTAGCATAGCTCCTCTATGACCAACTTCACTGCAAGGGCTTCTTGCTCAACTGCAACATAGTTCTTCTCAGCAGGGGTCAGTTTCCTTGATACTTATAGGACTGTGTTCTCCTCCCCTTCAAACCCCTGAGACACAACGGCCCCCAGCGCTGTCTGAGAGGTGAAGGGGAGGGTGAAGTCGGGATTTCAGAGCACAGGGTGGCTGGTGAGCATTGTTTTCAGCTGCAGGGACACCTGTTTGGTCTCCTCAGTCCACTGCACCTGGTCTGGTTGACCCTTTTTGGTGAGGGGGGGGGGGGGGTTGATTTTGTGTTGTACCAGCTCTGTGAGCCCATGGGTGGACGAGAAGACGTTGATAAACTGGTCAATGAGCTTGTTGAGATCTTGCCGCTGGGCTGGCAAGAGATCCTTTCCCCTCCTGTCCAGGGTGCACACTTGTGGATCTGTGACAGCACAAGCAAACGCAGACACAGCCAACCTGGCCGGCAACCACTTCTTTAGGATGTTGATATATAGTTTGGTGTCTGCGCGCTTACCTGGCTGTTGAAATTCACAGGTCCCACCCACTTGAGGACTTGTCTTGTCATCCTGTGCACTTCTGTGGTATGTCTAGTTTTACTAAAGATTGCACCTTAAGTATAGTTTAGCTTTATCTCTATGTTTAGCTCTATGTTTGTCTGCGACACCTGTAGAGCTGGGCAATATGGACAAAAAATTGAATCTCCGATTTTGTAAAACAAAATTCGATTTTCGATTTTAAAACGATTATTTTTATTTTAAAAAATTTAATAAAACACTAAAGACTAGAATAGATTTTTTAAATTTGAGCAAAAACAATACAACCAAACATATGAACTGTTAATTTGGACTAAAAGTGAAAATTACTTTCGCTAACAAGTTTTTTTTGTTATTTTAGAAAAACAATAATCAATACAACAACATAAAAAACTTTTTTGGGGATTTATAAAATGCAAACTTTCACCAGTCTTTACAAGTTCTAATTATTCTAGTAAAATAAAGTAATATAACAAAATATTAGGGATTTGTAAAGGGCAAACTGCAGACTTAACTTAAATCACTTTTTATAAAATAAATAATTGTCACCTGGAAAAAAATCCCTGAAGAAAAACAATTTTGTAAATCAGTTCAACATTCAACTAACACGCTAAATAAAATCAAACAGGAGCCAGACAGCATTTTACATCTGTGTACATGGGCACAATCAGGGACGAGTCTAGGATTTTCATTTAAGGGGGACTCAGCCGCCAATGAGGGTATAATAGTAAAAAATATAAATAAATAAGTAAATAAATAAATAAAGGTTTTACTAACAGGGTAGGATGGTAAACTTATTGCAGTATTCCACTGTATTGCACAGATGTGTATACAGTATAACATTTGAGTACTGAACAAGCCAAATACAAGTCTTCCTGATCTCACACACACACACACTTGTCCTCTGATCTTCGCTCTGCGACACCGTGGTTTCTTCAGTCAGATTGAAGAACGCACAGAAAGACGGGGAGGAGTCGAAGTCTGCCACCGTTTTCGTCGCTAGGCCATTTTTAACATTTCTATTCAGCCACCCTAAGAATTCTGCGATTCTCCATAAACTCTACACAAATTCATGATTCGAATTAATCGATAATAACGATTAATCGCCCAGGTCTAGTCACCTGTACTTTTTGTCTTTGTCTTTATGTGTAGCACCTTTGGTCTACAATAAAGCTTCTTTGACTTTGACTTGACTTTGACTGTATATGGGCCCTGCTAATTGGCCAGGAACTTGCAGGTGTTGTTGGGGACCAGGAGTGTTACTTGGTCCCCTGGTTGGAACTCCCGGGGTTGGCTAGTCCAGTTGTATACTCATTGTTGGTCTTGCTGAACTGTCTTCATGTGCTGCTTTATGATGGCCCCCACCATGTCAGTTCTCACCTGCATGTCCTCAATGTAGTCAATCACAGATTGAAACGGTGATTACTGTCCCTTCCAGGCTTCATGGGCCATGTCTAACAAAGTCCCTGAGGTTGCCTTCCAAACAGGATCTCAAATGGGGTGAGCCCTGTCGATGCTTGGGGCATCTTTCTGATGGCAAAGAGGACATAAGATAGACGAGGAAGGGAGAAACTAGGATCTCCTCCTAACACCCAGCGTAGCATCCTCTTGAGGGTCTGATTGAACCGCTCCATGAGTCCATCAGTCTGCGGGTGGTACACGGACGTCCAAAGTGGGACTGCCTCAGGGTACCTGGTTGCGTAATAACATCATTACCAGGATATATTTTTGACCCCAGTCTGACTTTGGCAGCAGTTTGATGAGATGCATGCTGACTCGCTGTGGGCCAGATGCAGGAGCAGGGCGGTTTTAGTGTGGGGGATGACTAGCAGGTCACAGGGCTCTCCATGTATGTTATTAAAATATATGTTTTTACCCTGCATCACTGTCCTAGTATTCAAATATCACCTACCACACTATTCAGCTATTTAATACTTTAGAACGTTTATATAATTTTAACAAGCATGGAGGATTAAACACACTGGTGGATTTAATATAAGATGTTTAACTTACTATTTTATAATGTGTATGACTATGAGATTTTTTTCAGTTACAGTTGATAGTGGGTCATAACAATTGCAGTGCAGGGATGTTTTTGTGTTGTGCAAAATTTAATTTCCAATATGCATGTAAGTTGTCCAAGCAACCTTCACAAGTGGCCAGTACCAAGTTAGGTAGAGACTATAAAGATGTTCATGTTCATTCACATTCACATTTTTTGATGATGGTTTACTGTTAAACCCGGCAAATGCCTGCTAAAATCTTATTGTATACATGTCACCAATGTTATGAGAATTCATTAAAAAATTGTAGGGCTAGTTTACAAAAGTAGGTTTCATGTATTAAGCAAATTACTTAAAAATGTCAATAATTTGGCATTTTCTTTCACAGCAACATCCATCACAACAATAGACAGGAACACATGTTATCTACATAATTGCACAATTTGTTGCAACAAAAGTGTTACCTTAGCAGCCCCACAGTATGGCTGGAAGTGGGAAGAGTGACCCCACTGGAGGACCCAGGAATGCACAGAATCAGAGACAAACCAACGAGCAGGGGGCCTATTGGTTGAATCCTGTTTTGTTGAGCTCTTCTGCAGTTTCAATCTTCCATGTAACAGACCCTACCACACAAGAAAAAAGGACAATCATTTTAGGACTCAAGATGGTCTCTTCAGGGGCATATTGGCAGGAGAGAGGATTCTGCTTTGTATTCTTGGACCTGGGGTGGGACATAATTGAGAAACTCAACTATCCAAATGCCTGACCTAAGGTCTGTTGTTTGATGGTCTGAATATAACCCAGGTTTTTGTGATTGCTTCAAATGATGAATGGTTGCTCAGCTCCCTCAAGTATTGTTTTCTTTTTGGCCACAAAAAGGAAGTCTGTGCCCAAGGGGGAGGAAGAGGGTCTGGTTATACTGGTAGTGAGTCATTACTGTATTGCTCCATAGCCTCTTGTTGAGGGCAGGCTGGACCAAGGGAGCAGGTTGATGGCATAATCATATTGCTGAAGACATCTCTCAGATTCTGGTACCTGGGGGAAATGCAATGGGTGCTCTGGGCCAAGCAGTGGATGCCATGTCTCATGCAACAGTACCTGAGTTTAACATTTTTTTTTTATTTTTATGATCCACCAGGGTATTTGGTAGTACCTCAAATAGTAAAGGCTAAAGCAAGAGGCAGAGCCCTGAAGTTATGGAACAGACTTCCAATTAGTTTTCATGACTCAGACACAAGTCCAGGTTGAAAACATACTTGTTCAGTCAATCTTTTTATGAATAGTTTTTCTTAGGTAAAGGAGCAGATCTGGAGAGTTCATGGGCATAGAGTGTTTGGAGAACTGGAATGTATGGATGCTGTCACCTTACCACCCTTGTCTTTTTGCACAGGTTTGCTGACTGTGGAGTATTTGGACACATTATGTCCCAAGAAGCCATGTCAAATAAGACCTGAGCCAGGAGAGCCAGGCTGTTCCCTTAACACCAACAACATGTTCTAGCCTATCAAGAAGCATAGTATGACCATTGGTGTCAAACAACACCAGCAATGTGACAAAATCCTGATCAGAGGCCAGTAACAGGTCATTTACCACTTTAAACAGTGCTGTCTTTGTGCTTTTGTCTGTGCTACAAACATTTCTAGAATCTTGGAAAAGGTGGGGGGGCTGATTGGACAGCTGCTAACCACTTGTTTAACATATTTAGACACATAGCCAGTGTTAATGGACTAAATTTGATTATTGAACTTATAAGGGGTTTAGTAGCCACTGGTATTATCTGTTTAAAGAAACGTTTTTTTTTTCTGTTTAAAGAACCAATTAAATTAAAAAAAAATAAATTTCTCAATTTTGCCATCAAAATAAAGTCAAAGTCAAAGAAGCTTTATTGTCACTTCAACCATATATAGCAGATGCAGTGCACAGTGAAGTGAAACAACGTTCCTCCTAGACCAGAGGTGCTACAAATAACACAAAGTACAGTGACGCAGACAAACAGAGCAATAACATAGAGATAAAAAAATTAAACTATAATTTAAAAATTAAAATTAACCTAAAAAAATAAACTATACTTAAGGTGCAGTTTTTAAGAACTAGACATACAACAGAAGTGCACAGGAAGACAAGACAAGACAGTGCAGACAAACAACATATGCAAAGAACAGTGTATACAGTGATTGCAGATATTAAAGTTACACATGTAAACAGGATTAATATAAATATATATATATATATATAAATGTAAAGTGACGTGCGTGCAAACAGGACAATTTAGTGTGTGTGTCTGACTATTTCCAGCACAGTTCAGTTCTTTTTTCGTGCACGTGTGTTATGTATATGTGTGTGTCCGTGTCCAGCACAGTTCAGTTCTCCTTTGAGATCAGATCTTGGTTGTACGTGTGTGTGTGTGTGTGTGTGTGCGTGCGTGTGTGTGTCCAGCTCAGCTCAGTTCTCTGTTGAGATGCCTGATTGCCTGAGGGAAGAAACTGTTCAACAGTCTGGTTGTGCAGGTCCGAGTGCTTCGGTACCTCTTGCCGGATGGCAGAAGGGTGAAGAGTGTGTGTGAGGGGTGTGTGGGATCATCCACAATGCTATTAGCTTTCCGGATGCAGCATGTGGAGTAAATGTCTGTGATAGAAGAAAGAGAGACTCCGATGATCTTCTCAGCTGTCCTCACTATCTGCTGAAGGGTCTTGCGGTCCGAGACGGTGCAATTCCCAAACCCGGCAGTGATGCAGTTGCTCAGGATGCTCTCGATGGTCCCCCTGTAGAAGGTGGTCAGGATGTGAGGTGGAAGATGAGCCTTCCTCAGCCTTCACAGGAAGTAGAGACGCTGCTGGGCTTTCCTGGTGATGAAGCTGGTGTTGAGTGACCAGGTGAGGTCCTCCGCCAGGTGAAAACCAAGAAATTTGGTGCTCTTGACGAGCAAGATGACTCTTGATCTCCACGATGGACCCATCGATGTTCAGTGGAGAATGGTCACTCTTTGCTCTCCTGAAGTCAACAACCATCTCTTTAATCTTGTCGACTTTCAGAGACAGGTTATTGACTTTACACCAGGCTGCTAGTTGTAGCACCTCCTCTCTATACGCTGACTCGTCGTTCTTGCTGATGAGACCCACCACGGTCATGAGTCAGCAGAGTGAACAGCAGTGGACTGAGCACACAGCCCTGAGGAGCTCCAGTGTTCAGTGTGGTGGTGCTGGAGATGCTGTTCCCAATCCAGACTGACTGATGTCTCCCAGTCAGGAAATTCAGGATCCAATTGCAGAGGGAGGTGTCGATGCCTAGCAGACTCAGCTTCTCGATCAGGTGCTGAGGAATGATCGTATTGAATGCTGAACTGAAGTCAATAAACAGCATTCGTAGGTAAGTGTCTTTATTGTCCAGGTGTGTGAGGGCCAGATGGAGGGTTGTGCTGATGGCATCATCTGTGGAGCGATTTGGACGATACACAAACTGCATGGGGTCAAGTGAAGGTGGCAGCAGGTTCTTAATGTGCCTCATGACGAACCTCTCAAAGCACTTCATGATGATGGGTGTGAGTGCAACGGGACGGTAGTCATTGAGACAGGACACTGGAGACTTCTTCGGCACGGGGATGATGGTGGTAGACTTTAGGCACGTTGGGACGACGGCGCTGCTCAGGGAGATGTGGAAGATGTCTGTGAAGACATCCTCTAGCTGTTCTGCACACTCCCTGAGCACTCTGCAGGAATGTCGTCTGGTCCAACAGCTTTCCGTGGGTTAACTCTGCATAGAGTTTTCCTCACGTCAGCTGTGGTGAGACAGAGCACCTGGTCCTCTGAAGAAGGGATGGTAGAAGCGAGCGTAGAAGCTGTTCAGCACATCTGGAAGGGAGGCATCACTGTCACAGGCAGGTGGAGCTGGCCTGTAGTTGGTGATGGACTGGATGCCTTGCCACATGTGCAGAGGGTCACCACTGCTCTGGAAGTGGCCGTGGATTCTCTGGGAGTGTGCACGCTTTGCCTCTGTAATGGCTTGAGTTCTTAGGGCGTCCTTGTCTCCAGCTCTGAAGGCAGAGACTCTGGATCTTAGCAGCGCACACACCTTTGCGGTCATCCACGGCTTCTGGTTGGAGCGTATGGTGATGGACTTGGAGACGGTCATGTCATCAATGCACTTCCCGATGTAGCCGGTCACTGATGCCGTGTAGTCCTCAAAGTCAATAGAGTCACCGTTGGTTGCAGCCTCCCTAAACACGTCCCAGTCAGTGCACTCAAAACAGTCCTGAAGAGCAGAGATGGCTCCTGCTGGCCAGGTTTTAACCTGTTTCAGAACCGATTTGGAGCGTCTGACGAGTGGTCTGTATGCTGGAATCAACATCACAGAGATGTGGTCTGAGTAGCTGAGGTGGGGGCGGGGCTCCGCATGATACGCACCGGGAATGTTTGTGTAAACAAGATCCAGCGTGTTCGCCCCCTCGTAGCAAAGTCCACATGTTGATGGAGTTTAGGGAGCACTGTTCTGAGATTTGCATGATTGAAATCTCTGGCGATGATAAACAGTCCGTTGGGGTGAGCATTCTGCAGCTCTTTAATAGCTCCATACAGCTCACACAGAGCCTCCTTAGCATTAGCACTGGGTGGAATGTACACTCCGATAATGAAAGTGGTGGTGAATCCTGGGGTAAATAACAAGGTCTGCATCTAAAAGTCACAAACTCCACTAGTGATAAACAGTAACTAGAAACAAGCACAGAGTCCTTACACCATTCTGTGTTGATGTAAACACACACACCACCACTGCACACAGCTGCATTTCTGTCGGCACAAAATAATTCATGAAGTCATTGCTGCTGCATATTAGTGTGCACTTTTCTACAATGGTTTTACTCCTAGTTAATGTTGCTACAGTATTAAATAAAAAGATTAGAATCTTCAAATTAGGGCATAGAGATCTAGCAGCACTAAGAGATTTTCTGTAGCTCATGAGGCTTTCCTTCTATGCTAATTGAAATACTACCTATTAAGTTTGATGCAATTTCAGGTGACTGATTACTTAAAGTCAAGGGCTTGCTACACCCGAAATATTGTAGCTCCACATAGAAGGAACATAATTAGAGAGATAAAAACTAACACTTAATCACCCACCCAATTATGAGCATGGCTATTTAACTAGACAAGCTACTGTTAGAGGCAGTGCAATCATGAAGAATAACAGTCTTATTGTTGTTGGGAAGAAATTCTCCCTGTAGCTCGATGTGTGCGTATGGACCTGAGCCAGTTACCAGAAGGAAGGAGAGAGAAAAGTTTGAAAATGGTGACTGGAGCTGTTATTATGTAGCCTGATTTTGTGAGACTGCATGTGGTGTACATGTCTTGTATTGTTGGGACCTGAGAGCCTATTATTCTCTGAGCTGGAAATGTATAATCTATTTGCAGATTGTAGTGTATTCAGAAATACACTTATGCACTTATGCAGCACCTTTTCAAGGTAAATGGAGGATGTCTTTTAACATGAATTAACTATATTTATAAAGGTGGCAACAGAAAATTATACTTTTTCTTTAAAAAAAAGAAAAAGGCAGAAATGTTATACCACCAAAAAGATGAATAAATAGGCACATTACTTTTTGAGGTATTCATTTCAATTCAATTCAATTTATTTATATACTGCCTTTTACAATGGACATTGTCTCAAAGCAGCTTACAAAAGTAGAGAAACAAAGGAGGGAGAAAATCCTCACTGGGTGACACTGAACAGTAAATAATGTAAATATAACTAAATAATTCTACATCAACTAGGGGCCCATGAGGAACTATTAGGTCAGTTTCTGAGTTTATTATATTATGTTTATTATAATTCCTCGCTTTCGCAAGCTGACAGATATAACGCCAGATCTGTGATGGTGTGATAGTCCCCAAGTGGCTCTGTCCACGGCTGTCTCCTGATCACAGGCTGTCCACACAGATCCATCCACAGCATCAGAGAGCACTACCAAGTGACGAGACTCCGACCAGGGGTAGAGCCAGTAGTCATACTAGAAACTGGCAAACACTGGGAGCTCAGGAGTGGGATGTATAGCTCGACAGAGAAAGACAGACATAGAGAGAGAAAGATATTAAGTATGCTTCTGAACATGTGATGTTTAAAGACAATGTAGATTATGTGTAAAGTGCAGGCAGGGACTCTGGCAAGACTAGCTATGACAGCATAACTAAAAGGGAGAGCTAGAAGGTGACAGGCATGAAGGCTTCCCAGGACATAAAACATCTAACCACTTCACAGTCTGCAAACCTGAGCGACTTGCGAGGGTGGTAAGGCGACAGCATGCAAACGTCCCAGTACACCAAACTTTATGCCCATGAACCTTCCAGATCAGCTCCTTTACCTAAGACAAAATATTTTTTGAAAACTTGACTAAACAAATGTGTGCGCTACTTGAGGTACTACCAAATAACCTGCACCTTTTGATCGGAGTAGGCGTGGCGGATCATTAACCAATGGATCCCTCAGGTACTGTGACACAAGACCATTCAGTGCCTTATTGGTCAGTAATAGTATTTTATAATCAGTGTGAAATTTGACTGGGAGCCAATGTGGTGTGGGTAAGCGTGGAGTGATGTGTTCATATCTTCTGGTTCTACTTAGGACTCTAGCTGCTGCATCCTAGACTAACTGGAGCTTGTTTATGCTCCTACTGGAACATCCAGACAGTAAGGCATTACAATAATCCAACCTAGAGGTAACAAAAGCATGAACTAGTTTTTCTGCATTATGAAGTGACATCATATTTCTTATCTTAGCAATATTTCTGAGATGAAAGAAGGCTACCCTAGTGATCTTCCCTACATGGGCTTCAAATGAAAGACCGCAGTCAATAATCACACCAAGATCTTTTACTGCTGGACAAGATGAAACAAAGACCATCCACAGTTACTCTGTAATCAGAAAGCTTACTTCTTGCTGCATGTGGTCCTAGTACAAGCACCTCTGTCTTGTCAGAGTTAAGCAGGAGGAAGTTAGTGACCATCCAATGTCTAATGTCCTTTACACATTCTTCAGTCTTAATAAGCTGGTGTCTTTCATCTGACTTATCTAAAACATTTAGCTGTGTGACATCGGCATAACAGTGGAAGCTAATACCATGTTAACGAATAATTGCACCAAGGGGTAGCATATATAAGGAGAAAAGCAGTGGGCCTAAGACAGAACCTTGTGGAACACTGAACCTTGGTATACATAGAGAAATCACCATTTAGATCTACAAACTGATACTGATCAGTCAAATAAGACCTGAACCAGGAGAGGGCTGTCCCTTTAACACCTGCAACATATTCTAGCCTTTCAAGTAGAATAGTGTGGTCAATGGTGTAAAAGCTGCACTAAGATCGAGTAACACCAGTAGGAAGACACAACCCTGATCAGAGGCCAGTAACAGGTCATTTACCACCATTTGACCAGTTGTGTCTTTATGCTATGATGAGGGCTAAATCCTGACAGATACATTTTATGAATGTTGTTCCTATGTAAGTGTGAACATAACTGCTGTGTTACAGCCTTTTCTAGGATCTTAGAGATAAAAGGCAAGTACTAAGGAAGGAATTTATCATTTTTAGTAGGGGTTTGGTAGCACTGATCAGAAATATTTATCTACATGATTATCTATCATATAATTTGGTTTTAAATTAATTGTCTGAATTTTTTGCCTGATATCAATTTTTTCACTGAAAAAATTAATGAAGTAATTGCTGCTGCATATAGATGGTGTGCGCTTTTCTACAGTGGTTTTACTCCTAGTTACTTCTGATACAGTACAAAATAAAAATTTAGGATTGTTTTTGTTATCTTCGATTAGGGCAGAGAGGTATGCTGATCTAGCAGTACTAAGAGAATTTTTGTAGCACAGAAGGCTTTTCTTCCATGCTAACTGAAATATTACCAATTTTGTTTGATGCCATTTCCGTTCTAGTTTCCTTAGCTGATTGTACCAGGGTGCTAGTTTCTTTTATTTAATTGTTTTTCTTTTAAGTGGAGCTATAGTATCTAGGGTATTGCGAAACACTGACTCTATGTAATCAGTCGTCTGATCAAGTTCTGTGTGGTCAGACAGCGAACCAATCATGGATGATGATTCTGGGAGACTATTGGTAAATCTCTCTGCAGTAGCAGACGTGAATGTATGCTTCATACGGTAACGTGGCAAATTGCATATATCGTGTCTAAGACACATTTTAAACAAAATAAGATAGTGGTCTGAGAGAGCTTCTGACTGTGGAAGTGTGTGTGGAAGGCTTCACAACTATGCCACCGAGTCGCCACCCAGTTGCCCCTCTGTGAGGGCTCTAATGCCGGAGTTGGGGGGTTACTAACTCCACCTAAGGCATCCAGACTATCCCCTACAGACACTACACTACTCTCACTATCACTAACCCTCTCTATAGTGTAATGATGGAGGAAGAATTACTAAACATCCTACAGCTCACACACTGTACAAGCTGAAAGTTAGCCATACTTTATGATTACATACCTTTAAGTGAATTTAACCTGGATATTGAAGAGCTCCGAAGTGGGTTTCCTCCGATTGCTGTTTGAAGACTGAAAAGAAACAGAAAGCTTCTCCTGAAAAAAAGAACAATTAACTGCAATATGAAAGTCAAGATTTTGAAAACAAAATGTGACTGCATAAAATATTAGACAATATAAACTAAGATTAAAACGCTGATATAATCAAGAAACTCGCGGTAAGCACTTCAAATATCAGCTGGTGTCACCTATTGGGGAACACACTGTCAATAAACTGGAAAGTGGGCCTCAGAGGAAAAAGTTCCCTTATGCCCACACACAACTTGTATAAAACACATGCATTTCGGTTATTTCTAAGAATCCAGCTCTTGTATTCATCTGCCTGCTGTATGTGTACTCACTGTTTTATTGCTCAATAGTTTTCATACCTGGTTAATTTGACAATATGCTTTGTTTCCAGGACTCTTCAGTGATTGTGTCAGAGCTAAGAAGCTTCAGTGACAGTGACCCTTCAGCAGAACTCAATAATGCCCTTCAGAAGTAAGAAAATACACACACACACACACACACACACACACACATAGCACTACCCATATGTAAGGATTTTTAAATAATATTACAGTTCAGTCCAGAACACCTAGTCCATTTTTTGTATACCTAATTTGCACTTGAAATGGCAAAAGGATGAAATGATATTGGCCACCCATCTTCACTCTTCATGCCTAACCTGTTAGATTGCCAAGCCTGCCTGATGTCCAGTCTGCCAGAGATCTCACTCTCTCTTCCTTATGTGAAAGATATGCACCATTGTGAGGTCTTTTGTGACCTTCAGGAGTTTGCATGGGCATATGTGCTTGACAATTTCTTCCTCCCTTATGACTGGAGATGCTATTATGCTTCACAAAAGCCTGCTTTTGTGTGACACTGTGTGGTGTACATGTCCTGTATTTTTGGGATCTGAGAGCCTTTATGGCTCAAAACAAACCATTTTATCTATACCTCTGACCATATGCATTTAATATCAGTTTAGGACAGTGTCTTGTTGGATTGATTGACTAGGACATTTATCAGAGACATTGCACAACCATTGGGTGTATCAAATACAACAATGTGGTATACCCTGAAAAAGAGAGAAATCACTGGTGTACCAGACATCTATTGGGTTGACTAAAGAAATCCACAGGAGCAGGGGTGAAGATATTACAATCCACCATTTGAAGAAGACTTCAAGAGCAGAAATATAGAGACCATACCACAAAATGCAAACCATTCATCAGCAATAATAATCAGAAGGCCAAACTGAAATTCACATAAAATACAGAGATAAGCATCAAGGGTTCTGGATCCTCTGCCAAAGTGATGGAAAGGCCAAAGTGTGGAAAAAGAAAAGATCATGAACATAGGAGCTCATCAGTTAAGAAAAATGGGGTAGTTTCATAGCTTGGGCCATTATGGTAGCAGCAAAATCTACACAGACATTCTGCCTGCCAATTTATACACTTTTACAAATAAATGCATTCACACTAAGTTTGGAAAAGCATCACAAACTTTGGTAATGTCACTGGGTCACCAGCTTGATGAAGTTATTTGGTGGTCTGCTAGATGTAAATATCACAAATTGAAAGCTGAAAATCTGATTTGTTGTTTCATTCATGGAATTTTAGTTCAGTTATATTCAGAGAGGACTATATCTCTTAGATTCTAAGCTATCTCTGTTGAGGGATAAATTAGCCCTACAGAAAACAACTCCTCAAGCTAGAAATGGACTATTTATTAAAAGACTTAATTTATTTTTAAATTTCTATCAATCAGTATTGTTTTTAGCTACCTACAACAGTATATTGGAGCTGACAGTCAATTTTAATTAAAGAGTATTTACATCAAAATTGGGTGAAGGGTTGTAGGAATTAAATCATTTTATTAATGTAGTTCTCCCCTCCTAATTGGACAATAGGACAAAAAAAATCAATTGTTTTGTCTCTTTTTTGGTCATCCTTTATTTATCAAAATCTGCATTCAATGATTGCCAAAAGTCTGGAACCTACAGACTTCAACAGACACTGGATGTGTTATTTGGAGATGAGCCTAGTTACTGCACCTGCTTTTAATTTAGTGCCTATAAATACCGGTAAATTAAAGCTAAATGTCTGCAATTTAAAAGTGCATACTCGTATTCATTATTTAATTTTAACTTAATTATTATTATTATTATTATTATTCCGGTTCCTGGACTCGCTACTAGTCCTAAACGGTAATAGCTAGAAACATGGTTCCAATGCTAAAATGTTGCTCATGTTGTGCTTAAGTGTGCTATTACTTTTCACGCTGATAAGTATTGTAGTTTATTTTATATGGATTTTTAAATGTATTTTTACGGACTTCAGACCGCTACTGTGTGTGACGTCAGCTAGAGTGAGGGAAGAGTTGTTTTTTTTTTGTTTTTTTAAGGACACATCGTCTTTAAACTGTTCCTATAGCTTGAATTCTTACTCTACAGATACATAAACTACCTTTAACTTTTTAAACTGTGACTTTTGCTTGTATATTCTATTTGACCTTGTATTGCAATAGTTTAAGCAACATATTCCTTTTCACAATCACACGCATTTTCTTCTGGAAATGCAAAATTCTAGTTTTTCTGTGGTAGACAGCTAAAGTAAATGCCATGCATCGTAAATGTAATATTTCATGCCATCACGCAGTTAATTGAATAGTTCAGTACATGAATATATGACTGTAGATTTCTCTCTATATTTCATGACTCACACCCTTGCTCTAATAGACAGCTTGTCTCTGTATGTCTTCCTCTCAAATTTCAGCACATAAGCCTGTTTCAGACTCTGCAAACAATGAGAAAATTCTTTAAAGGCTTCATGACTTATTTGTCAATTTGCTGTTAGACAATGTGAACAGTTGTCAACAGAAAGGTGTGTACTACTCAGTGTTGTCTCCTGGTGTGTGTGTGTGTGTGTGTTTGTGGGGTTTTTTTTGGAAGGGAAATGAAGCTGAAGGTCCGAGTGAAAGACCTGGTGGCTGCACTAGAGAAACTAACCAAATGCAGTGAGATTCGGCACCAGCAATCTGCAGAGTTTGTGAATGACCTCAAACAAGCCAACAGGTATACACAAACGCACAAGTCACCAAAATTTAATTAGAATTTATTTATATTACTGAAGTAACCTTGAGAGGAATCAGACTAAAAAAGGGACACCAGATAGTGAGAATATAAATCATTATTCTACTACAACTGTATACTGTAGAGTAAAGCAGTGCTACGAGTTTAGAAAAGATCTTCAGTACAAACATCAAGATTCCAGGATTTTAGGATTTCAATCATTTTTAATGGCCTGGTCTTGCATCAGAAGTACTGAAGTACACTTTCCCTCCCAGTTCCCAGAACACTACAGATAGCAGTGTTTACCACCATTTTCTAGCTTTTTTTTTTTTTTTTTACATATTGTTAAGAGATTCAAGAGGAGTAAATATAATAATTAACAAAAGCCATCTAACTTAAATAGTAGGGAGCTACCTAACCTTTTTATAAGCCAAATGAAAGACCATTCTGAGACACATTTCCCTCATCTCACACTGAGACATACTTCCCTCAGTCTTCCTTCTACTTTTATTTACAATGATGCAATGATTTGTAGTGGCAGAAAACCCACACCAGAAGCAAAAGTGCCTCCTAATTCCTGTCCTGGTTTTCATAACATATATTGCTCCCCCTCCTTGTAGCCAGTCTTAACATCAGACTGTAATAGAGCAAATGCAGCCATTCAATCCAAGTTACAGATAAAATGTATCACAACCCTTTGAGTCATAACATTTTAGCGTTAAGTCTGTAATAATTAGGTTAAATGACTTATTGTATAGGTTATCCATTCTATTAGCATAGGTTTTAGCAAGACTATTAGGTTGTTTAATTGAGAAAATCCACAATAGTATTTAGGGCACCTGGAGGAGCTTCAAATGAGACACTGGAGTCAATAATCATACCACTGCACATGATGTAACTGGGTGACCACCACTAAGCTGCTTTCACTCTTGCCAGCATTCTCTGTTATATGCATGTGCACTTCTCTTCTAATTGTGCAATCTTCCCTTTCAGAGGGTTAACTAATATACACTTATAATAGGTTTCATTATTTATAATGGAGGAAGAATAGCTAAAAACATTGTACTTGAACAGATGCGACAAGACACTCTAACATAAACTTCTTGGCTTGAGTTGGCTAAACTCCTAGATACGTTGGTGTCATAGTGTGACAAAGAAGGTAGGAATAGAATCCATGTGCGGTGTTTAATGTAAAAATCCAAAGCAGACAAATCCAAACATGATCCAGGCAAGTCAATAACAGGCATCTAATAAGCACAAAGACAAAGAATAATAGTCAAGAAACTGAACAAGGTCAATACACACTACAGCTATAAAACTGAAACAAACAGCTTGGTATTCAAAAGGAACGCAATACTTCGTGCTGAAATTGCCATGAGCACGGTTTAAAAAGGCTAAAACCCGACAGTAAGCCTTAATCTGGAAGTGGCTCAGTATTTGGGTGAGGGCTCCCTCTGGTGGTTGTGTGTGTGTGTGTGTGTGTGTGTGTGTGAGGTGGGAATCTCACATTCCACTCACCACCCTGTCCTTGTGAGTGCCCTGGGGTTTGTTTATCATGCATTTTTTCCTTGATATAATTCAGGGCTATTTTTCCAATTAATCCAAAGTCCAAAACAGACACTGCAGTCATTATTCCCATCTGTTTGTGTGTATGTCCCATCAGTTATAAGCAGCTCTGAGGGGACTGATGGAAAGGAATGTGCCTTTGTCTGTGTGTATAGTATGGGCCATTCTCTGATTAGTAAGTGCTCTCTCATGTGAGGACAGTCATGAAATACTTTAAGAAATGGCTGTTCAACAGTTGATGGAATCCTTCTTCTCACTATATGTATTTATCACTTCTGCAAACAGGGGGTTGATGGATTGAGAATCCGTCCACAAGCCAAAAATATCCAGCTCAGACAGCTGGTTAAAAACCATGACTGATAAATGGTAAAATGTGATTAATGCACACATATGACCTCCAGTCTATACATTATCATCTGCATGTGACAGACATGGTAGGATTGTACAACACATGGTTATAGGTAACACTAATGTACCTGAAACATTTTTAAACACTTCTTCTTTTACAAGTGACACACACTACCATGTCAGTATGACTGCTGTGTTGAGAATGAACCCCCACCCTCATAATATCAGCTCAAAGGTCCCCCTTGTCCGCCTACCACTGACAGTGTAAAGAGGAGCTGACACATTGTAGCAACAGATAGACATTAGTTAATATCATGAAGCACAGCAACTGCTAAACAACTTGTAATTCAATTTGTCTGCGAAGATTATCAGTCATCTAGGTGATCTGAAAGTTGAGGCATGTTAACTGATCTTCTTTCTTGTTAAATCAAAGTGTTTCACTAATCATCTGTTCAGCTTCTTTAGCCTGAGGGAAGTTATCAGGATTCCACAAATTTCTATCCTTCAGGGTCAAGGATCCATTAAGTACAGGCCTTCACAGACCACATCAAGGCAATTAACACCAACATCTAGTTCACCAGAGAGAACACCAAGGACAAATGTTGACTGTGCATTTCTGATAGGGACTGATGGGAACCTAGAAATAGAAGTATACAGCAAAGCCAAAATCACAGGCCAATACCTGATATTTGACTCCTACCACTCACTGCAACACAAATTAGGAGTCATCAGGACACTGCACCATAGGGCAGAAAGCATCCCAACAGAAGCCAAGAAGAAATAAAACAGTCATCTAAAGGCATCTGTCAAGGCATGTGGATATCCTGTGTGGGCTTTTAACAAGCCAGCTTCTATAAGAAGGATGACATATAGAGCTGAGACCCAGAGCCAACAGAAAAACCTTGTCATTCCTTACATGGCAGGAGTATCTGAGAAGCTTAAAAGGATTTTTGAAAAACACCACATATAAGTTCCCATTATATCAATCAATACACTAAGACAGACACTCATACTCATCCACCCAAAATACTGGACACCAATGTAATATACAGGGTCCAGTGCAGTGAAGATTTTTCAGAGCTCTACACTGGAGAGACAAAGCAATCACTACATGAGTGGATGAACCAACACAGAAGCAACAACACCTCAGGACCAGAATCAGCTGTGTATCTTCATCTGAGGGGCAAAGACACATATAAGGACAGTAAGATACTCATCTTGAATAGAGAAGACAGATGGTTTGAGAGAGGAGGCAGGCCATCTATGTCCAGGTGGAAAATCTTTCTCTCAACAGAGGTGGAGGTCTTAGGCATGACCTGACTCCTATTTTTTCAGGCTGCTACTTTCATCCATCCCCAAGAAGATCAAGTCCTCTTGATAGGTCCACCAGGAAAGCCACACCTAAGGACCCCCCCCCCCAATTCTCACATTTTATGATCATTACCCCAAATGACCATACTCTACTTTGCTACACTCTCTCCCTTCTCGGAGGTTGTTTCAACATAACTACTCCTAACTGACTCCCCTTACTTTTAGCTTCTCCATTTGTCCCCTAAGGAGTCTATCCAGGGAGGGGAGGATCCTTGACTCTGGAGGATACAAATTTGTGGAAGCCTGCCAACTTCCCTCAGACTGAAGAAGCTGCTCAGAGTAGTGAAACATTTCGAACTAACAAGAAAGATGTTCAGCATGACTCTACTTCCAGATATCTTATAATTCAGTAATAAGCAGTAGTCTGTAAGAGGTTGGTCTTGCCTTCATGAATTTGTATGCGTGTGTATCAACAGTAACCTGGTGGCAGCCTATGAGAAAGCCAAAAAGAAACATCAGAACAAGCTGAAGAAGCTGGAGTCCCAAATGATGGCCATGGTGGAGAGACATGAGACGCAGGTGCGCATGCTTAAACAGCGCATCACTCTTCTGGAGGAGGAGACGTCACATCAGCATACCAATGAGACCTCCCTCTGACACATGACAGACTTGGATACACAATTACATACACAGCAGGACACAATAGCTCTTCTCTTTGAGATATATAATGAGATTTGTGAACATATTTATCGACAGGATCTCAGAAAACATTGGGTTCTTCTACGCACTCTGTTTGTCTACTAACTACTCAATCAGTAAGTGAGCCAAATATAGCAAATAGCATCAGTCTCACCCTGTATATCAAGTCCCATTTCTTCGTTACAAGTGACAGCTGTTAGTTCTATAGGGCACAATATATGGTGACAGCCTTGCTGTAGCCAGAATGTACCTGCCACCTTTGCTAAAAGTATTTTTAAAATGTAAGAAAGCCTATATGGATATATATGGATATACTAAATACAGCACCTCCCATCTCTTTTAATGTTTTATTTTTCAAGTTGCTTGATCTTGTTATACAGCATTTGGCTGCAAACTGTTGCAGACTTCATTTTTACAGATTTTTTTCTGAAAGGAATCTTTGAAGATTATTCATCACAAAACTATGATTACAAGTATTAACATTACAAAATGTGGGACTCAGCAACTGTAATTCTAATACTAGTACTTATACTATTATTACATTTTATACTTAATAATCCCATTTTTGTTTTACATGAAAAAAAGCGTAAAGTATTATAATAATAATAATAATAATAATAATAATAATAACAGCAAAAACAACAATGATGACAATAAAGAAAAACAATTAAAAAAGAAAAAAAAAAAACTCCCACTCAGGGTTCTGGCCCTTTTCAGTTGAAAAACCTTTGCTATAGCACATTGGAAAAAAAAGAATCCAGACATGAGGAAGGAAAAAGATGATAGTTACATAATGGACCTAAAGGAGAAGCACTTGCGTGCGATTTTGAAAGGCATGTCCAGGTGCTTAAGTTGCAAAGCAGTTGTGTTGGTAGGATAACATTCACTCTTCTGAAAATTTAATTTATATCCAGAAAAGGAGCTGAATATATCAAGAGTGGACAAGATACCGGGCAGACCATATACATAGAGCAATAAACCATCTGCATACAATGATAGTCGATGTTCAACGCCATTCCTAATGACATCCTTATATAAAGTAGAGGATCACAACAAAATGGTTCGATGGCCAAGGCAAATAGAGATGGAGACAAAGGGCAGTCTTGACCTGTACCACGTTCCAATGGATAATACTCTGAGCACACATTGTTTGAATGCTGGCTTGTGGTGATGCATCAAGTAATTTCACCCAGCTAATAAATTAATTATCAAAACCAATTTTTTCTAAAACAGCAAATAAATACTCCCACTCTACTCAAATGCTTTGTCTGCATCCATTGAGATCATAATCTCAGGTACCTTCTCAGAATGTGCTGAGTGAGTATTTAAGAGTATGAGTATTAAAAAATAAATCATAAAACTGTTTTGTTCCTCAGAAATAATACTGGGCATCACTCTCTCTAGGTGTAGAGCTATAGCTTTTACCAGAACTTTTACATCAGTATTTAACAAAGATAAGGGCCTATAGGAACCACATAAAGCTGGATCTTTATTACTCTTCAAAAAGAAGAGCTATCGCAGCTTGGGTTAGAGTAGTTGGAAGCAAACCATTTTCCAAGGATTCATAAAACATCAACCGAAGTAGAGGTGTCAATTTATTAATAAATTTCTTGAAAAACTCTACAGGATGTCCATCAGATCCTGGGGCTTTATTATACTGCATTGCTTTAATTGAGAATTTTATTTCTTAAAGGGAGACTGAGGAATCTAGTTCTAATTCTAGTTCAATGGTAGGGATTTCAAGGTAGGCCAGAAACTGATTCATAATAGTAGTATCAGCTGGAAATTTGGATTTATACAAAGAAGCATAAAATGATTTGAATGTAGCATTAATGTCTATCGGCTCTATAACAGTTACATCAACATGGTTATTAATCTTAGGTATCAAGCGTGAGGCAGATTGACATTTCAACTGGTGCACCAATAGTTGATTTGCTTCATCACTATGTTTATAGTAAGTGCTACATGTCTGCAATAATAGTTGCTCTACATCCTTAGTTGAGATGAGATGAAATTCTGTCTTAAGATTAAGATGTTTCTTAAACAGCTTTGGTCAAGGATACCAATAGCAATAGTGAGTTCTGTAAGCGTGGCCTTATGTTTTTTTATAGTAGGAGTATGAAATAATCTGCCCTCTGAAGAAAGCCTTCAGTGACTCCCAAAGATTTCCTAAATTTGTTCTGATTAAAAAGGAGAATCTCATCAGTAGAATTGGATCTAAATTCAAGAAATTTGTTAGCTGCCAACAATACAGAATTAAACCTCTAATGGGGATAGATATATGTGTGGACAGCTGAATATCGAAAAAATAGTGGTGCCTGGTCTGATATTAAAATACTTGAGTAGTCTATTAAAAAAAATCTATTCTTGAGTGTGATTGATGGACCTGAGAAAAGATGGAGAATTATTTAATTGAAGGATTACAAACTCTCCAAGGGTCAACCAACCCATTTTGGTTCATAAAGTCAGAAAAAGATTTTGACATAGCTGACTGAGAGATTGGTCATGAACTAGATCTATCTAGCACTGGGTCAAGTACACAATTCAAATCACCTCCAAAAATCAACAAGTGAGAATTTAAATGAGGTATGTTACCAAGTAATTAGTTGGAGAATTCAATGTCATTGAAGTTAAGTCATAGACATTTGTGTTTGCATTAATGTGCCTACAACCATTAGGTATCTGCCATTTCTATCAGCAATAACATCACTGGGTAGAAACTGAATATTTTTATTGATTAAAATTGCAACTATTTGAGAAGTCTCTCTGCAAAAACACTGTGTCTGAGTTAAGCGACCGAAATTCGAGGTCCTCACACTTGTTTTCCAATAAGGCAAACTATGTGGTCAGTACAGACTGAGAGTTATTCCAACATTTCACTCACTGTATCTTTGATTGCAGCAAGCTCGGCATCCAAAGCTGCTTTATCATATGCCAGTTGTATTTTCACTGAGTGTAAGTCAGCTCAGTGCTGCTTGGGGTTCGGTTTTAAAGATCTCCGCAAGGTCTTGTTTCAACGAGTTTAGCAATTCTCGCTTCATGGACTCACATCAACAACCTGTGGGACTTCCCTCAGAGAGGTGGAGCTGTGGGGTAAAGACGAAGTCCCTAGATCCAGGGTCACCACCTGTGAAGGAGGATTGTTGTGGCGCAGGTTTGGGTTTTTTTCCCACAACTCCTTTGGATCACAGCTCCTTTGGTTTCTGTGTGGTCATGGTAGGGGGTTCAATTTAAGTGAATTTAAGTCAAAACTCATCAACTGCCTTCTGACATATGTATTCATGTTTTAGTATTAAAATATAAAGGTACCGTAATAACACTAGATTGTTCTGTTCATTAAATCTGAGATGAGAACCTGACTAAACGGAGCCAAAAAATTATCAGAGAACTGTAATGCCTGTTGATTATAGTCTCTGTAGCACAGCTGTGAGAAAAATTATTAAATAAAAAATATATTGAATATATAGTCCCAGTTGCCTCTACATGTAGTGAAAAGCACATACTGCTTCACAGAGCCAATAATGTTCCTTATATGCCACACTTAATCTAAACAAACCAATGGCACAAAGCCTAACCTCAGCTCCACCTTTGCAATGAATTGGAATACTGACACAATGCCAGGTCTTCTTTCTCAAAATCAGTGGCCAAAATCACTAATGGTCATGTTTGAATGGGAACAAATCACCTAAGATCTATTCCAGAATCTAGTGGAAAAGCCTGTCCAGAAGAATGGAACTGTTACAGCACGAAGGGGGTACCATTTCTGAAATGATCGTCAGCTGTCCACATATTTTTGGGTTATATAGCTCAGTACTGGTAACTGTTTACCTGGCAATGCTGTAAACCTGATGTTATTGGGGATGCATCAGAAAGTATGATCACAAAACAAATGTAGCCACATGTGTTCCTGACCACTTCCATGAGTTGTCTGGGTGAAAGGATTTCAAAATGCATTTGATTATATTCTGTAACTGAAAATCGTCCTGAGAAGTAGTGGTCCCATCCATGAAAAAGGACAAATGATAGGCTACAAGTTTTAAAGCTTAAATAATTTTTTTTAAAATAAATTCTCTATGAAATAAGTGCTCTATATATACATTTATATTTGATTTCTATACATTTATGTCAAATGAATGGGCTTGATCATATCTTGGAAAATTGCAGTTTTGTACAGCATGATTATATAAGTTGCCTGCTGCCAGGTATCATTATTATCTAATGATCAGCTGATGAAAATGACGTTAAAACAAATATTAGAAGTGATACATGTTGATCCTGGATTATTTTTTTCAGAGATGCCTGATTCCCTGCTCCTTAGTGATGTTCTTCATGCACACAAACTCTGCAGCAAAGTTCTTCATGCACTGTATTTTCTACTAAACCAGAAAAAGCTGGTGCTTTTGCCTCTTGACAGACTTGCTTTATTTTGATTCCTGCTAAACAGTATAGATACCAGGTTTTAGGGCATCACCCAGTTTAATAGTAACACCTGTACCTCCATGCAATTTTCCAGTCAACCAGTGATGTGGCAGCAGCACTGGGGTGAATGTGATCTCAGTGATTTTGATTAAAGCCAACCTTCCTTATGTCAGCAGTCCAGGCTGGCAGTGTTGGGGAGTAACTAGTTACATGTAATGGTGTTACGTAATTTAATTACAAAATAAATGTAACAGTAATTTGTTACAGTTACTGAGAAAAAATGTGTAATTAAATTACAGTTACTTTTATGAAAATGTTAAAGATTACAAATAGGGTTACATCTGAATATTTTCTTTAAAAAACTAGGATATGTTAAATGATATTAATTTGTTGCTAGTATTTGGCGAGTGATAAAAATGCATTTCAGTCCTGGAAATTTAAAAATAATTTCATCCTGAAATCCGATAAGGGGCAAATATAACAGTTCAGTGCAAAATTTGTTTGCTAGCTGTTAAAATCCTTTCAGCATCAAAGGCTTCAATGTCGAACCTGAGGAAGCATCTGCAGGTATGGAACCTAGCCTTTCTTTATTTTATAAAAGCATATGGTTTTTGTCATTATTGTGAGCGTACAGAAATAAAAACAGACCCTTTAGTTTTGAATGATATATTACTCGTTTCTGTATAATAAAAAGTGATGGAGTGATAGCTGCTATGTGGAAAAAAATCCACTAAAACGCGTCAGCGCGTTCATCAACCTCATAGTGTACTCAAGACCTGTATTCAGAACATTCAGAACAAATTAGCTAGTCTGCTAGCTACCTTTACCAGGCACACTTCTATTTATGAACCCTTTGATGGAAAATATATAGCTCACATTTTTCCTCCTTGAAAATGTGTTGGTAATGTCAGATCTAATATAACTTAGTTATTTTAGCACTGTAGCATACATTATGATGACTCTCTTCAGATTATGTTTTTTTTCAAGGCATTGTTACTTGCCAGTGTGTCCTGTCATAGCTATGCAAAGATTTGATTCCTAAAACAGTATTAAACAATTTTTGTTGCTATGCTTTTGTTGCAATTTTTTTTGCTGTGCTTAAAATTAAATTAATATAATCTTAATTCAAGTGAGGAAAGATTTTGAAATTCTAACAGTAAACAGAGTTGAGTTCTACTGTAAGGTTAACCCTGCCTGGTATAAATGTTTAGAAATGATTTAGTTGACAATATCTGATAGAAACTTAAAAGTAATCAAATGTAATCAGTTACTTTACTTTTATAAAGTAATTGAAACATTACACTACTTAATTTATTTTAAACAGGGTAACTTGTAACCTGTTACATTTCCAAAGTAACCTTCCCAACACTGCAGGCTGGTGAATTCATTCCTATATTCAGTACAGATGCAATAGAATGGGAGATTCACACTGTGAAAGTGCACCTGAAAAATTTACAGGAATTGCATGGTGCAATCATGTTAACATAGACCACATTATGTGAATCTAAAACTTGTTTTTGGCCATTTTGAGAGCAATTGGAGCCCCTACTTTAGTATTAGTAGTGTTCCCAATATAGTGTTTAGTGAATGATACACAGACACAAAGTTCAACATCCAAAATTACTGAATTTCTGGGATATCATGAGACTACATGCTACATCAGTAATGATGCACAAGTATAAGATCAAATATCAAATACTGTAAGAAAAATAAAATGATGAGGGCTTCGAAGATCTTAATGAAGAAATTTATTGCAGCAGTGACAAAATATGAAGTATTTTATCTTCACCGGCGTCAAAAAGAACGCAGAACAAATCCTGTTCAACATTTTATACTGTGTTTCCTGCTTGTAATTTAAATGATGTTTCACTTCATATATTGATTGTAAGAACTGAGTTTCACCCAGATGGCCGGGTGATACTGTCATCTAGCCGGATGTCCTCAAATGATAATCACGGTCATGTATACCCTTTGTTCCGTGATGGTCCTTGATGTCCTGCTGCCACTCCTATACTAATAAATCTTTGGATTAAGTGTTCTAAATGTTGAATAAAGCTGGACAATGTCCATTGTTAAAAACGCTATACAAATAAACTGAATTGAACTGAATTAAACATATACCTCTATGATTAAACATATACCTCTTTTGTGAAGCTCTTTCTGATATTATTCTGCCACTGTACTACATTAGAACTACAGCCTTTTTCAGGGATGGGCTTACATTTCTGGCTGAAGCCCAGATTGATATGCCTTAGTGAGTTTGAAGTTTGAAATTGTTTAGCAACTGCTGATCTCCTAGTATTTCACACACAGCTGTCTCTAGAGTTTGCTTAGGATAGTATAAAAATTACAGTAAGCAGCAGTTCTGGAGGTAAAAATGCATTTTTGAGGACAGAGGTCAAAGTTGAATAGCCAGACTGGTTTGAACACAGTAATGTCAATAAACACCCTTTAATTTTAATTCAATTTAATTATTTATTTGTATAGCATTTTTAACAATCAACATGGTCTCAAAGCAGCTTTACAGAAGCATAGAAACATAGAAAAAAATACAGTTAAAAGGTGAGTTACTATTTATCTTTAACATTTCTCCCTAATAAGCAAGCTTGAGACAACGATTGCAAAGAAAAAGTCCCTTATGAGGAAGAAACTTTGAGAGGAACCAGGCTCAGAAGGGAAACCATCTTCATTTGAGGGATGTGGGATGTATAGCTTGACAGAGAAAGACAGAAAGATATTAAGTATGCTTGTGATCATGTGATGTTTAAAGACAATATAGATTATGTGCAAAGTGCAGACAGGGACTCCTGCCTAAGACTAAAAGGGTGTTGTGAATTGACTGAAGCAGACCAGGGGACTCGGAAGTGGTGTTCAGCAGGAATGTTTTATTGTAGATCAGAACACACTGCGTTGGTCACCAAGTCCAGTGAAAAGAAACTTGCGTTACAGTTTTAAAGGCCTTGAGTGGGCAGACCTTGAAGGTGTGACAAAACAAAAACCTTGAGGTGATAGTAGCCCTCACAGGTGTTGACTCCCCGGTATGATAATGCAAAAGCTTAGAGGTGATACTCTTAAACAAAGCACTGAATGGGAGAAAGGTCCCCAGAGTTTACTCCCCCCACTGCAGGCTAGTTCACAGTTCCTGATCACCGTCTGATTTGATCACCATTTGGTGGTGAGAGCTGGGTTATGTAAATTATTATTCAGAAAGGAATGTATGTTACAGTAGATATCAAAATATGTTTTCCTGGGAGAGCCAGAAGGTGACACACATGAGGGCTTAACATAAAGCACCCAACCACTTCACAGTCAGCAAACCTGAGCGACTTGTGAGGGTGGTAATGTGACAGCATCCAAACATCCCAGTACACCAAACACTCTATGCCCATGAACCTTCCAGATCTGTTTCTTTATCTAAGAAAAACTATACATTGACATTGAGACTATGCCTAAATCCCGAACACTAATTGGAAGGCTGTTCCATAACTGTGGGGCTTTAAAAGAAAGAGCTCTGTACCCTGCTGTAGCCTTTGCTACTACCAAATAACCTGCACCTTTTGATTGGAGTAGGCGTGGCGGATCATAAATAACCAAAAGATTGCTCAGGTACTGTGACACGAGACCATTCAGTGCCTTATTGGTCAGTAATACTATTTTATAATGTGTGAAATTTGACTGGAAGACAATGCAGTGTGGCTAAGATAGGAGTGATGCGTTCATATCTTCCGTTCTAGTTAGGACTCTAGCTGCTGTGTTCTGGACTAACTGGAGCTCGTTTATGCTCCTACTGGAACATCCAGACAGTAAGGCATTACAATAATCAGAAAGCTTACTTCTGGCTGTATGTGGTCCTAGTACAAGCACCTCTGTCTTGTCAGAGTTGAGCAGGAGGACGTTAGTGACCATCCATTGTCTAATGTTCTTCAATTTTAATAAGCTGATGTCTCTCATCTGAAGTGAAAGCTTAGCTTTCACTGGTATGCTGATGCTATATGTTTCAGCTAATACCATGTTTACAAATATAACCCAGGGTAATATAAGGAGAAAAAAACCCGAACATAACCTTGGTATACATAGAGAAATCACTATTTAGATCTGATAATGATCAGTCAAATAAGACCTGAGTCAGGAGATGGCTGTTCCCTTAACACCAACAACATTTTCTATTATCAAGGATAATAGTGTGGTCAGTGGTGTCAAAAGCTGCACTAAGATCAAGTAAGACAACACAACCCTGATCAGAAGCCAGTAACAGGTCATTTACTGCTTTAACCAGTGCTGTCTCTGTGCTATGATGAGACCTACATGATATTAGCCTATAGTTGGACAGGTCATGGTCTGTTTTTTTAATCAGGGGTTTGATAACCGCTAGTTTAAAAATATTTAGGCACATAGCCAGTGCTAAGGGAAGAATTTCTCATTTTTGGAAGGGCTTCAGTAGCTACTGGTAATATCTGTTTAAGGAAACATGTGGGTAAGGGATCTAGTATGCAGGTTAAAGTTTTGAAAAAGAAATTGGTGAAATTAGATCAGGCTCTTGAAGGGGCGTAAAACATTCTAAGCACTGATCAGAAATAGTTATTATCTACAGGATTATCTATCATTAAGCTGTTTGGTTTTAAATTAATAGTCTGAATTTTCTGCCTGATATCAATTTGTCCACTGAAATAGTTCTTGCACTCATTGCTGCTGAATATACATGGTGTGTGCTTTTCTGTTGTGGTTTTACTTCTAGTTCATTTTGTTTCATTAATAAATTAAAAATTAAGGATTGTTCTAGTTATCTTTGATTAGGGAAGAAATATGTGCTGATTTAGCAGTACTAAGATTTTTTTGTAGCTCAGAAGGCTTTCCTTCCATGCTAGTTGAAATACAGGTAATTAATTTGATGCCATTGATGTTCTAAGTTTTTTTTAAGGTTTGTGTGTGGCCACTGTACCAGGGTGCTAGTTTCTTCTCTTTAATTATTTTCCTTTAGAGTGGAGCTATGTGATGGCCCGCCATCAGCCACACAATGAGCGGTAATGTGCTCTTGCATCTACACCTCTACATCTACATATACACACACATATTCACTGCTCATTTTGCATCCTTTATCTAGTCTTTTGTTCATTCAATTGCTTTTGTATTTATTTATATTAATTTAACAATAAGACACCACCACCGGTAATTTCTTTAAGTATTTATTTATTTCACAGTACCTCATAGCTAGTTGGAGTGCACACATTCTAGTTTGTTGTACTGTATATATTTGAGTTGAAGTTACCTCTGAGCTGCTGAGGGGTGAATGGCTGGATCTGCTGCGCTGTGTTGCAGAGTCTCACTGCTGGACGTCGTTTATAAAAATCTGGCATGCCGTGTCGGCTGCAACTTTGGTTCCGCCACCTGTACCAACGTGTAGACTAATTGAGGGGGAGTAGGATGTTTGCATTTGAATATTTATTCTCTAATTGTTTTTTCTTTTTTTTTTCAATACATGTTTAATTTGTTATAGTTATTTAACTGACATTGTTAGCAGTTGTGTTGTATTTTGGTGTTTAGTGATGTGTCTTCCCCTTGTGTTTGTGAATGGACTGGTCCGTTGTTATAAATGTCTTCCTATTGTTTCATTTGGGAGGTCAGTTTTGTTCAGTTAAGTTCTCTTGAGTTGATCAGGTGAGTTTAGTTTTGATTCTGTTGGCCTCCGCTAAAGGTTTTCTTCTTGTTTTTTAATTTTTGAACTTTTTGTTCTCCAATTTGGTGTGCACATCTTGGATTTATTAAATTATATTTTGGGAAACGTTTCTTTCTATGCTCCTACATTTCTGGGCTGCATGATCTCTCACAAGCTATAATATCTAAGGTGTAGCAAAACACTGCCTCCAAGTAATCAGTCACTTGATCAAGTTCTGCAGGTTCAGATGGCGATCCACTCATGGATGTTAATTCTGTTGGTAAATCTCTCTCGAGTAACAGATGTAAATGTACATCTGGAGGTCTGTGAATAACAATTAGTGGAATTGACTCTGTGAACTGATTTTTTGTGGCTACATATGTTAATAACTTCAAACGTTGGATTTATGTCTAGATTTTTGTGTGGCACTTAGCTTATCATGAATAACTGCAACACCTCCTTCCCTGCCTGTTAGACACGGTTGATGTATATACCTATAACCCGGCAGACAAGCTTCATTTAATGCTACATACTCGTTTGGTTCAATCCATGTTTCATATAAGCATAGAACACTAAACTCCTGATCAGTAATCAGTTCATTAACAATAAGTGCTTTAAATGCAAGAAGTCTTAGCTTCAAGTCCTAGCTTCAGACCACAGGTGCTGGCTGTGCATTCACTATGATCTAGTTTTATGTGAAGCATAGACGAGTGGCGCTCCCGTGGGCGAGCCTAAGCATTAGCCTTTGATGATTAATGTACATTTGAGTGAATACAAGCTGGATATTGAAAAGATCCGAAGTGGGTTTCCTCCGACAAAAAGCCCCCTGACCAAAAAAAAAAGGTACATATGAGCTCTAAGAATGAGCATCTGTTTCTGAAACAATTTACATCAGCAGTACTGTAAATAGAAACCAGTACCTCAATCAGAATTATAATTAATTACAGAAATATGTTTAAAAGTAAAAGAAAGTGTTCTTTAAAATCTCACACACATTTAAAGTACAAAAAAGATCAAGATCAATTTGGAGTTTGTGTGTGCCCAATTAACATTAAATTTTATTTATTCAAGAAATACAATTATTTATAATGTGGAAAACTGAGTTATTGCCAAGGCTAAAAAAAAAGATTTTGTAATGACAGTTGGTTTATGAGACACACAAGATATCTTGAAACAATTTTAAAAAAAAATGCAGAACTTAAAACAACAACGTATATGGTGTTGAGCTACATTATAAATGAGACATGCCAAAATCCTGCATGCCCTGAGTGAAAAAGTGCACAACAAAACCGATAAGAAACCTATATTCTGACATATAATGCAAAATCTCCTGAATCCATTCCACTGAAGAAAAAGCAAACAAGGCATCTTGGTAAAATAAAATTAAAAAGAAGTTTTATGCTTGTTTGAATTTGAATATAATCTGTTTCATAAAACACCCCAGCTAGATCTGCTCAGCTTTTAATACAATGCTACAGATCAACAGATTCATTATGCATGAATTCATTTGTGGTTTTCATTAACTTTAAGGAAAAAAAAAACATCGCAGGATAATCTTAAAAGATTTCTTAAAATACAATTGGACAGAATAGCAAATCTGGAACACTCACACAAAAGCTAGTGTGAAATCTTACATCAGATGCCATTTGCTCCATTTTATAAAGTGAATATATTTAGCTTTTTTGTTCACAGTGGTTTAAATAGGTACATTTAAACATAAAAAAGAAGGTAAACATAAAAAACTATGGAGAGGAAATCATGGAGTGCTTCCAAAGTTAGAAAAAGTTCCCTGCATTAACTGGTGCCAAAACGGTGTGAATGCTTTGTCACTATGCATATAATAGATGACCGTAAAATTATATGAGATAAAAACCTAAAATAAGAAATGTGCATCTTGAAGTATTCAAGGCCCATGCAGTTTGGGAGTCCAGCCTTCCACAGCTGATGTAAGCATGTAAATGGAGTACAAAAATTGGGGAGAAAACTGGGGCTGTTGTCAGTTTCAAGTGATTCCACACAATCACTATGTCAGAGAAAAACTCTGTGAAGCTGTGACAAATAAAAAACATAATAGCAAAAGTCCAAAAATGGCCAGTGCACTGGTGGCAAGCCTTATTTCTTTGCCTGCTTGGTGACCATGTTACGTGGTGGAGTTACTGGACGGCTCGAGTTCTGCTTCTTCTTCTCTGCTGGCTTTAAAATCTGTGAGGAATTTAGAAAATATGACAATGGGTTCTATTAAATAGATCCTTACCCATTTACACTTTGCAATAATGTTTTTGCTGATCAGGCCATTAACATTTATGATTATATCATGTTAAAGTGGCAGATATCAAACAATACAACATTTGAGCATATGCATTTGAATGTGACTGTAACAGTCTGGTCAATCACACTGGCATCGCATGCACTTTGTACAGTATAATGTAAAGACTACAACTAAAGTGCACAAACAAATTAGAGATGTTAATTTTCCCAGATAGACATACACGTATGGATGACATTTGAATACAAGGTATAAATACACCCAGCGATCACAGATCTTCCTATGTGGATTATCATTATTTTGTGTCATGCTAGAATAGGAAAAACGTCTACCATTGTGTGTCCTATATAGTGTAGATGACTGACTGTGTGGGACTGTGTGCCCTTCCACACCTTGAAACTCTTAAAAACAAACAGAATGAAAACCCATTTCCCCAGAATCCCATACCTGAAAAGAACACATGAGGGTCTCGTCCACGCTCATCATGGCCCCAGCGTTGTCAAACTCACCACAATAGTTTGGTGCAGAAAACAGTGTAACCAACTGCCTCTTGGCAAAGAATTCATAGCCATCTTCCACCACCTACAGGGGAAAAAATGGAAATATTACAGTTGCTTCCTGCAGCACAACTGCTTGCATCCAATGAATTAGGACATTTCATGTGAACACAGACAAAATACATTGGCCAGCCATAACGTTAAAAAGGGGGACCATTCTTGGACCACTTTTGGTTGTATTTCTTGGTACTAACCATTGCATACCAGGAACACACCCAAAAGACCTTCTGTTTTGAAGGTGATCTGACCCAGTCATCTAGTAATCACAATCTGGTCCTGCTAAAGTAGTTCAGTGGCATTTATTTGCCTATTTTTTCTTCTTCCAATAAATCAACTTTGAAAACTGACAGTCATATTGCTTGCACCTTGACAGGTGCCATTGTAACATGATAATGTTATTCACTTCACCTTTCAGTGATTTGAAGTGGATCATGAAGAAAATGGTTAAAACTGTAGCCATATTTATATGGCACTAATTAGTGACTGGTAAGTTCTGACCTTGCAAATCAATATGACAAACTGCATTTTATTTATGCTTTTCAGATATGCATGGGAAGTCATGGTTCATGTGATTAAGAACAAGATGAAAGCATCATTTTCTTAATTTTACATAGACCGTAGGCCTTATATAATGAAAATACTAGATTTTTTTAGTTATATACCCACTGCACCATGTGGCTCAGTGGTAGGTTTCTCGCCTACCATGCGGAATCCCAGCCAGTGCCCCCACACCAGCCACTGGATGCAGTGCCGGTCCCAAGCTCGGATAAAATGGGAGGGCTGCGTCAGGAAGGGCATCCGGCGTAAAACCTGTGCCAAGTTGTTGTGCGGACCTGTGGGTCCGCTGTGGCGACCCCTCATGCACGTAGGGAGCAGCCGAAAGACCAACAACAACCACCCACTGCACCATGAACAGTGCTTTGCAAATATTCAACCCCTTTCAAATAGGACAACATTTACTTTAAAGGAGCTACAGAGGTCAGACAACTCCAGTCTCAAGTACTATCAGATAATGATATCAAGACCTCTGCAAGGTGAAAATCATAGTGCAAAGCAGGTAGGAACTTACCCCAACAGACTTGAAGCTGTAACAGCAGCAAAAGCTGGTTTTAGCCATTATTAATGAAAGAAGACTTGTAATCAGCATTTTTCACATTTTAAAGAATCTGCTATAAAAAATAATTTGGTTTTGAATCTTGAATTTAAAAGCATATTGGTTTGCAATAAAATATATTAGCTGGAACAATTAGTGTGTCATTTGTAATCCAGATCAATGTGATGACTTTTCATAAGGTTAAGTGTTTTTGCAAGGCCATGCAGCTATGAAAAAGATTGTCATAATTTAGTGAAGGTTGTTGTTATTGATGAAAAAGTGAGTCAATAGAGTTAGCAAATCCCATTTATAAATGCATGCACATGTTAAATGTCCAAATAGTTTTACTAACTAAGCAGTTTTTCCCCCTCATACTGATGAGCCCAACTCATCAAACAGGCTAATGGAAACTTCAACATCTTCAGCGCAAATTTGCATGAGCTAAGCCAGGTAAAATTAAAATAAATTATACACTAAATAATACATTCCAAAAGGTCACAGGTGTGCTTGATTTATAAATGGGGTCACAAGAGAAACTCTGCTTATTAGATCATTAATTTTACAAACTAAACGTGCATTACATAAGATCTGTTTAGATTTAGTTAAATATATATTAAAATATATATTAAAAAAAAAAAAAAAAAAATATATATATATATATATATATATATATATATATATATTTATATATATATATATATATATATTTATATATAAATATATTTATATTTATATATATATATATATATATATATATATATATATATATATATATAAAAATATATTCAACACACATTCAAATTCAGCGGGAGCGAGCTACAGAATACTACATGAGAAATAGAATTAAATGACCTGGTGGGCCCTGCAGATCAGGTCCAAGTCATGTTTATGGAGAAATTTGGCCACAACTTCAGCACCAAAAGTAAAGGAGACACCACGGTCATTCTCGCCCCAGCCTAGCACATCTTTATCCGGATCGGACCACAGTAGGTCACACAGCAGGCCCTGGTCAGGCACATCTGTGGGCCTCATGATGCGTCGGATCTGCTCCATGGACTGCAAGTCTGGAGACAAACCTTCAATACATAACGAGAAAAGGTGACGTGCATATATTGCGATATAGATATATTTATTATGGGTTAGATGACTAACAAGCAAATCAAAGACACCAAAATTGAGAAACCCAGAATAACATAAGGTGACGTTATTCTGTACATTTTTAATGGCTGCACAAGTTTTTTTGCAACACCCTCCTCAGTAAGTACTGGAATGGCAAGAACAATTCGTTTTCTTTCTTTTTTTTGCTGAAATGGACGATATTTCAGTTTGAGATCAAAGAGTGATTATGAGATGATAGACAGGTATTTCTTGATTGTTTAAACAATTAACAACTTTGAAAATCTACCCATGGTTTAAGCCCTGGCCTGTGAAGACTTGTTAAAAAGGATAAACCAACATGATCAGAGAGCTGTTTTTGGGATAAAAGCCAAAAAAGCCATTTTGAAGGGGGGGGGTATCGATGGAAAACTATAAAGAACAGAATGTTGAAGAGTGGTGAAGAATAGCCCAAAAACTGTCAGTGACCTCAACACCTTCCAAAGAGGATGTTATGTTATATATACCAAAAATAACTAAGAATCAGAAAGGCAGATTGGAATACAAAGATAAGAGTTTAGGATTTCCGAGACACAGATTTACCTCGACCACCTCTACCAAATTGATGAAAAAAAAACCAAACAAAAAAAAAACCCACCACAAAACAACGTGCAAAGAAAAAATGGACTTGCTCACGATGCAAAACATACAAGATCATTAGTGGAGGAGTTTCATGGCTTGGGCTTGCATGGCTGCTCAATAATCTTTACTGATGTTGTAACTCATGATGGTAGCAGCAAAATAAATTCAGAGATATACAGAATTACAAAGAAACACATCTAATCTAACTAGGAGGAACCTCATCAGGCAGCAAAACAATGACATATAAAAGCCTGTAAAAGCATCACAAAAGAAGAATGCAACAGTTTGATGATGCCAGTCACTGGCTTGATGCAGTTATATCAAGTAGGAAACATGCAACCAAATATTATTAATTACTTTAAGGCTATATTCTTTAATACTTTTGCTCAACTAAAAATTGTCTAGACTGTCACCACTGGTGCTTTTTTTTTTTTTTTTAAAGTCAATATCAGTAAAGGAAAGCTGAAATTCTGATCCATCATCTCATATTAATATTTGATCTCAAACAACTTTGCATAAATTTCTCAAATAACAAATGCTATTCAGTGCCCAACACTGCATAATGCACATAATTAATGAGGTGAGAAAACATTCTAGTCATAGACTAATCATTAATGAGAGACCATATTCATTTTAAACCCATTTTAATCAAGCAGTCATATAGACTTTTAAGCCAAATAAGCAGGAGATAAAGCTTTCTCCGAGTGTGCAAGAAAAATAGATAAATACATAAATGCCCCTAAATGTGTGATACAGCTAGAAATCCAGAACTTTTGAAAACAATACACAACAGGTATTAAGCATGATTAGAATAGGAATGCGGTGCTTCCAATGTTTCTCACAGTGACCACAAATGGTTCACTAGAAACTGAAACTTACCCACCTGAATATACAAGATGTATTCTCTGTTGTAACATGCACCACTGTTTCCATCTTTTATTGGTGATGTTGCATGCCACAGCATGCTACATAATGCAGTCCAACTAATCAATAATGAAAGTTTGTTGCTGCCCAAATCCACAAACATTTTTTAGGCTATCCATCTGGCAATTGTTTTAGCGCACACAGTCAACATCTGCTAAAGTTTACTAACATCAGCATATTGACAAAACAAAATTGGAGTAAACGACTCGTAAATTTTCACGTCTTCCTTAACCAATATAATCTCATATCAAAACACTTCATTTGGGTGTTTGGAAGGAAAGGAAACAGAATAGCATATTGCCAAAAATTTCTAAACGCTAGTTACATCTAGGTCTTGATTAGCTTTTTTTCCTGTGTAGCTCTTACTCCTGTACCTGTCTTCACACATTATTTCATGTCATGGCAGCCACACTCACCTCCATGGCAACAGAAGATCTTCTCATCCACAATGGCAGCAATGGGTAAGCAGTTGAAGCAGTCAGTAAATGTCTTCCACAGCTTAATATTGTAGCGCCTTCGGCCTAGAAAAACAAGAGTGAAATACACAGCAGTCATGGTCAGTACATTTCTGTTTCTGTTTCTATTCGAGTGCATTTTAATTAGGTTGATTAAGTGATGCTAAGCAGGTTTGTATCTACAGAGACAAGATTGCACAATAAAAATATTGCAATATCACACAACAATCCTCAATAATCAGCCACGAGTTATTTTCAACCTGCCTAAGTTCTCCCACACCACCCCACTGCTGCGTTCCCTCCACTGGCTTCCAGTAACTGAGCGCATAAGATTAAAATCACTGATGCCTGCCTACAAACCAAGAATGGACCTGTACAAAATCACTGACAGTTATTTGTGTGCTTGTGTGAAAATAAGAGGTGCACTGATGGATTTACACAGGTATAATCCAGATTATATGCAAGTCTCCAACCTTTTTTCCCCAAACCCCTTTACTGAGAAAAATTGGCAAGGAACATTCCCATGTTTAAATGTTTCAAACCCCAATCAGCATACTCACACTCATCGTAGAAACCATAGATGCGATTGATTGAGGCGCATTCATGGTTGCCCCTGAGCAGGAAGAAGTTCTCCGGGTATTTGATTTTATATGCCAGCAGAAGGCAGATGGTCTCAAGAGACTGTTTACCCCGATCCACATAGTCCCCAAGGAACAGGTAGTTACTTTCAGGAGGATAGCCACCATATTCAAAGAGCCTCAAGAGATCATAGTACTGCCCATGGATGTCACCTGCAAAGAGAAGAGCAGAATTAGGACCAGAATTTATAGCTATACTGCTATACAGCTGTACTGTTGCTTAGGTTTGACAACTGTGTGGTTTTACACACCACAGATCTTTAGAGGGGCCTCCAACTCCAGTAGGATAGGCTGGCTTAGGAAGATCTCACGAGATTTCAGACAGAGACCACGAATCTCATTCTCCTGCAGCTGAACATTCTTTCCAGGCTTTGACCCTCTCACTGCAAAAGAAATACATTCTTACATTCACAGAAAGCTAGGCAGGTAAATTTCTAGTTACAATCAACTACAATTAAAAGCTTTTGGGCTGACATAACTGAAATGCTGTCTTAATAGAAAGCCATTTTACCTCCCATCATCAACAGTATTCATTATATAATTTTGAATTTTGATGATTGATTGAAGACGATGCAAGAAAAACCATTAAACATATAAAGAAAACAACTATACCAAAAAAACTGTACACAAGCATTTTATATGCTTACATCCTCATCTGGGAGACACTGGAGAGTGTGATTAAATACAGTAATGCCTCAGCCTCCGCAAACCTTATAGTGAATTGTTTTTATGTTGAAATAAGGTAATTTATTAATAAAAAAAATAATAAACAAAATATAAACACTTAAAATGATGTAAAATGTTAATAATATATAAAAAGGCTGAAAATAAAAATACAGCACGGCTGGAGGAACGAGTCTGGCCAATCGGAATGCCTCATTCATTTAATCACGGTTGTGATTGGCTGCTGGCTATACGTGCAGTTGGGGAAAGGGAAGCAGAATTCTCCAGCATCCCAGTTCTTCGTGTGTCACTGTCCCGAGTGTTTCGTTTCGTTCTGTGTACACTGTATTTTTACAGTTTTTCTGCTAGCCCTATTATGTCGCCCAAACGCTCTGCACCTTCTAAGGCTTCTTGCAAGGAACATACATACATACATACATACATACATACAGTACTCACTATAAATGTGATATTTCCACGAATTTACCCAAAATTCATCTCGCTATATGCTTATGTTTTTATATGTTTTCTGTGTGTGTTTAAAGAGTGGGGGAGGGTCATTTACAAATTGAACAATAAGTTTATAAGGGTGGCGTCCATGTATCGTGGATTTTCGTTTATCGCGGGTGGTTTTGGAACGTAACCCCTGCGATAAATGGGGGATTACTGTAATGTCCTTTCTACAACTATGTGTGTGCATATAGAGAAATGAATATTAAAAGAATATTAGCTGTAGGTATATCATGTTTTACTAGCATGATTTACAAAATAACCAATGAATTAAAAAAAAAACCTATAGAAAACACAGTGATCAAAATTAGACAACATTAATGTAATCTAGCATGAAAGTATCACTGTAGCATGAAAGAAGACTAACATTTTTTACAGGTTTCAAAATTAGTAGGAAGTGTTGAGGCCCTTGCTTTGAGTGACTCCAGCACATCTGCAGCTATAGGACATCACTAGTTTCTTACATTGCTGTTGGTCCACTCTTCTTCACACAGTTTGGTAACTGTGGTGGGTTTCTTAGCAATAACGTTGCTGCCAAGGATTTTCCATGGATTTTCAATCGGGTTTAGATCAAGACTCTGGGCTGGCCATTTCATTATTTCAATGTTCATAGCTTCAGGGAACTGCTTTACCTGTTTGCAGTGAGACAGGGGCACTGTCTTGCATGAAAATTGCAGGCTGATTTGGAGATAATCGGGTACAAACAATCATGCCACAGTCACAAAGATCACACGTTTTTCCTCATTCTGATGCTTGATGTGAACATCTTGTATTTGCATACAAGATATATTGTACCTGTATCTGCACGGTTTTATGCACTGTACAGCATCTGACAGACAAGGAGCTGGACAAGAAGTCTTCCTGGGTTTAGTTTACAGAGACCAGAGAAGGTCCATATTTGAGGAAAGAGAGGAGAGGAAAGTGTCTATGGCTTAGTGAAAGGGTAGGGAGGAAAAGGAGTCAGGAAAGGCTGAAAGAGTGCAGGAAGCTAGAGAGGAAAGGGAGATAGAGTGGAGGTTTAGACAGGTAAATAAGAGATGTGGGAAGTTTTTCAGTAGAATAGAAAGAGTGATAGTGAAGGATACCAGGCTATAATCAGAGATGTGATGTAGGGTAGCTTGGGTGAAATACTCTGCTGTACTCTCTCAGCAACAAGGTGTATAATTCTGAAAAACTGCTGACCAGTGGCTGTTTTTTTTCCCCCTTTACTGCACAATGCCAAGTGCACCAAGTGCACAGACTGATGTCTCCAACGATGGCACCACCGATCATGCTTGATGTGATATGATGGTTGATGAAATGAAACAGCCTTTATTTGTCACATATACATTACAGCACAGTGAAATTCTTTCTTCGCATATCCCATCCTTGGAGGTTGTTAGCTTTACCCAAAGCTGCTGGTTCATATTTACATGATTTTATAGAAAATAATTGCATAAATGAGTAGGTGTTTTTTATGCAAACTAATACATAATTTATGAATGAATCAGTTTTGCTAGCTTGCTTTTTTTAAGGTGAAGCAAACCTGACAGTACAAGGATTTCACTCTTTTGAAATAAAGAGTGACAGCTAGTGCATCACACAGATTGCTTAGCTATATTTGTTGAGCGGAGCCTTTGGGAAACAGTATAAGAAAATATAAGATAAATTGTCCTTTGCCCAGCTGTGATATCAGCTTACACCAAGGCCACAGGAGTAACTGACGTCTACTGAGCCACCTGTACAAACACATATGTTGGACATAACACATAAGTCCAAGTTGTGGTATCTCCTCTTGTTTAGCTATATACTTGACCTCAGTATCTACAGTGCTTGATGGAAAGAAGTTTCTGAAGTGATTTAGATTATTTGTGGCCAGCACACTGAAGGCAAAAACTGGCACTAAAGAAAAACAAAACTTCACTCTAGCTCTTGTAGTAATCTGACTAACCAAACAAAAGAGAAAAAAATCTTCAGCATTAACACATCCTAGCTAGCTACTCTGACTAACCAGAAGCAAAATCTAAAGGCAGTGGTGCTCCTAACCTAGTGTTTCCAATTCAATGAACAACTGTACATGTGCACAATGTATGTACTGTGACATCTAACTCTGAGCAATATATGATACATGACATCGACCTGTCCACTTTTCCCTGATATATAATATGAAACCACCATCTGAAAAATAATGAAAATATGGGTGTAATGAGAATGAAAAATGGTGACAAAACAAAAAGAAAGGGGCAAATAGAAATTAACACTGTAACTGTAAAAGGTTAGGGAGCGTAATAAGGCAATAACAAAAAGACAGCATGTTGCTGTGTAATTAATTGTAATTTAAAATGATATAAGCCTTACAACTTCTTTCAACTTGAAATTATATTATAATGAATCAAATTTGTTACAGTCAAATTTGTAGCTGAAACCATGTCAGAAAAATCTGAGCTGGCAGGATGCATCTGAACTTGCTTCCATTAATGTAGCACTGAAAGCTTTTTGCTGATTTCGCACAGGACAGAAGTATGTGACTGTGTCTTCAGTAAGGCCTGTGCCAGACCTTTTAAAAGAGGAACTCTTATCCTCTGATCCCATACACACAAATCTTGCAAAAAACATCAAGAAAAATGTGTGCTTATACTTAATGAAAAGTATTGCCCAGCACTACTTCAGGAGCTCCTGAGAAAGGCCATCCTTATTGACCCAAGATATAGGGGCCGTGTAAGAAAAGCTGCAATTAGAGTTGACAATAAAGACCAGCTTTGTAGGCAAAAGTAGAAAGTAGGCAGGCCTGTAGTGCATAGTATGTCAATTAACTGCATACGGTTACACTAACAAAAATATTTTTTAAGGGTTATATTAGAGACATCACTGCTTAAGTTAACAACTGTCCTTCACTTTTTACAGTGTCTAAAAGAACTGTGGTGGCAGATGATGATGCACCAAAAAAGAGGCTGTGAGCTTCAGAATAGAAGAGCTTAAACTTCTACTCTTGGGTTACATAAAAGAATGCAAGTTGATGCTGAATTGATACGGTACCTACAGGAGGAGGCACTAGATACCTCAGCAGAGACTCTAAAATGGTGACGAAACAAGTCGAAGTTTTCTTTAAACTCCAAGATGGCAAGAAAGTACACATGCATTTGTGCAACAAGTACTGCTTCAAAAAAAAAAAGAGGCAACATTATGTTAAATGTAGTATTAATTGAGAGAAAAACAACATGCTAGTATTCCTTTCCTGTAATCTACCAATCTGTTTGAGACTGACATTTATGGACTGTTCTGTTATGGTCACAGAAATGTGACCATATATGAAATGTGCATATATGGCTTAATTTTGTAATGTGACATTTACAGTCTTTTTTGTTTGGTCATTTTGCTATGATTGTTTCTGTTATTTACAAAATCACCCACTGATAAACATAATGGTAACAAGTAGTAGGAACTTCTAATAGCAAAATCACTGTACAGTGACTGGCGACCTCCAGCTATAAAATTGCTGTAGATATGACTTTAGCATAAGCATGCCTAATGATCTGTGTTACACTTTCTGTGTCAAGCTACACATGCTATTCCTAGCCCCTTCCTCTCTCTGGACCTGACTGATCCATGCTGATAACCCTACTACTGGCTGAAATTCGCATCACTTGGAGACCACTCTCTGCTGCTGAGGAGGATGGCCTACATGGACAGCCTAAAGATACATGACATTACTGTGGATAGTACCACTTATAAACCATGATGATGGCTTTGGGCTGCAACTGATACATGTTTTTTCCTACAATGGCTCAGGACTACATTTGCTCTGATAATGTTGTACTGCAAATTGCACAGAACTTTATAACGGGAATTGTTTATAACTACCAGGTGTCGGCCAGATGAGGACGGGTTTCCTTTTCAGTATGAGTACTCTCAAGGTTTCTTCCACTGTCGCCTCTGACTTCATCATTAGGGACACCATAATATATTTTAAATGTACATATATCTGTAAAACTTTGCGACAGTGGCCTTTGTTAAAAGTGCTACACAAATGGAATTGAACTAAATGAGAAAATGCACGTACACTTAGGTAAAGTTAGCTAGCTAACCAACAGACAGATTTGCCAACAATTCAATTCAAATAAACGTTAGAATTAGTTTTATAATTAGCCACTGACATCAGAATTATTAAAGATGATGTCAACAATTAACTAGCTAGCTCTCCAGTTTATCGGATAGCTACACAGCTAATGTCTTGTGTCTAGATAGTGGCTGCAATCTCAGTGGCCATTTTTCTCATCTTGCTAGCATAAGCACAGTTCCGCTTAAGAAAGTAAATACCTGGTCAGACCTGTGGTGACGAAAACCATAATCGTTAGCTACTTAAGTTACCTCTTTGTCCTTGTGCTAAACAATAACCCAACATAGCTAGCTAAAACTAAACCTTATTTACAATAAGTGTCATTACTGTACACTTCTGTACAAGTTTTGACTACTAGCTATCCAGGTATCTGTAACTCGACAAAGACTAGGTAAATATTAACACCATAAAAATTAACAGAACAATCTCCAGTGTGGCTAGTAATAATGAGGCTAGTCACAATTGTCTATGCTAGTTTAGCAACCTAGCTAGCCAAGTCAACCAAACCGAGTCCCTACGAGTTCGAACCATTTAACCAACGAAACAAAGCGTACAAAGCATTTTTATCCAAAAATCTAGTTTGTGGACATTTCGGACTGACACAGCTTCAATCTTACCTTCTAGCAGGCGTTGTATGATGCTGTCTATGTTGAGCTTATCGATGTCTGCCATGCTTTGCTAACTTAGCTAAACAAAATAATTTCCTGTAACACACTTGAACTAAACAACAGTTAACTCCTAAGGACTATAAGTAAGGAGTTACAGGAACATCTGGACAATTTCTTAAGTGTTTCTTTTTTCCTTTATTGCTTTTTTTAACGTTTGCTAAATCTGGTCGTATCTGTGAACACTGATATTGGGGAATAGAGGCGAATGACTGGCGACTGAATCGACTCTCCAAAAATGACTCATTTAAGTGAGTCAAATGAAACAATTCACAATTGCGAATGAAATTTTGAAAACATTCGCTCGTTTTAATTACAAGATAACGAAAAGCTATATTTGCAGAATTTACTATAGCACAAATATCCATATTGTATCACATTTCAGTATGACATGACCTAATTAAACAATGTAAGCGTAAATGAATCAACAACGCGAATTATAAATGAGTCTTTATTACGACGTAGAAATATGCTGTTGGCCCAGAAGATGCTCTTAACAATGGGCTAACAGGGCTTCTTAACTCCTTAACTGTTATTATCAAATGTTTTAACGAGGACTTTGTGGTTTTTTGTAAAACCGAGGGCAACAGCACAACCAGTGGCTGTAAAAATATCTGCACCAACTTATGTCTGTCGTACTGTATCTTTTTTATTCACAATTGCTCAATAAAATGATATTTGATATTAAAACCTGTAACTCATGTGTTACCTGTACAGTAGGATTAATAGAATTGTAGCAGTAGTAGTAGTAGTAATGTTGGTAGTAGAAAGTGGTTTAGACAGGTCTCAAGATGATGAGCCAAATTTGGTAAAGATTGGAGAAGCAGGAGTAGAATTTAATGAGATTTAATGTAGCGTATCATAAAGAATGTCAGACAAGTTTCTTATTGATTTTTCTCACCCCCTAATTTCCAAAACACATGACGTGCATTTCACACTATGCCCCCAAACACATCAGCATATTCCTTGAAAATGTACATTTTGTCACTTTTCTTCAATTTCATCACTTTCTGGATGAGCCTCATTTATTTACATGCATGAATTCCCAGGATTGGTTTAGCATCTGTTGTTACCACCTTGAATTCAACTACATATATATTTGTTATTATATTTCACTGCCAAGTTACACTTTCCTTTCACAGGTATTTTGTGCACTGTATATGTAGACAGTGCACTCTTTTCCCCAAGTCTTTGCACCAAGCTGTAAGACATTGCATGGGCTTGGGCTCCAATGTCCATCTGTGTATGGTACAGTTATGTGGTATTATTTAATATGTTCTGGAGGGAGCTCTCACCGCAAACATTTGTAGTGCAAAACTAATTTTGACATAATGAATAATGTAAATGCAGCTAATCTGTTTCAGCCAACCAAAAACATTACCAATGCAAAGTGTACAGGGGTTGGACAATGAAACTGAAATGCCTGGTTTTAGACCACAATAATTCATTAGTATGTTGTAGGGCCTCCTTTTGCGGCCAATACAGCATCAGTTCATCTTGGGAATGACAGATACAAGTCCTGCACAGTGGCCAGAGGGATTTTGAGCCATTCTTCTTGCAGAATAGTGGCCAGGTCAATACGTGATGCTGGCGGAGGAAAACGTTTCCTGACTCGCTCCTCCAAAACACCCCAAAGTGGCTCAATAATATTTAGATCTGGTGACTGTGCAGGCCATGGGAGATGTTCAACTTCACTTTCATGTTCATCAAACCACTCTGTCACCAGTCTTGCTGTGTGTATTGGTGCATTATCATCCTGATACACGGCACCGCCTTCAGGATACAATGTTTGAACCATTGGGTGCACATGGCCCATCTAGCACAAGTACTGGGCCTAGGGAATGCCATGATATTGCAGCCCAAACCATCACTGATCCACCCCCATGCTTCACTCTGGGCATGCAACAGTCTGGGTGGTATGCTTCTTTGGAGCTTCTCCACACCGTAACTCTCCCGGATGTGGGAAAGACAGTGAAGGTGGACTCATCAGAGAACAATACATGTTTCACATTGTCCACAGCCCAAGATTTTCGCTGCTGGCACCATTGAAACTGACGTTTGGCATTGGCATGAGTGACCAAAGGTTTGGCTATAGCAGCCCGGCCATGTACATTGACCCTGTGGAGCTCCCAATGGACAGTTTTGGTGGAAACAGGAGAGTTGAGGTGCACATTTAATTCTGCAGTGAGTTGGGCAGCTGTGGTTTTATGTTTTTTGGATACAATCCGGGTTAGCACCCGGACATCCCTTTCAGACAGCTTCCTCTTGTGTTCACAGTTACTCCTGTTGGATGTGGTTCGTCCTTCTTGGTGGTATGCTGACATTACCCTGGATACCGTGGCTCTTGATACATCACAAAGACTTGCTGTCTTAGTCAGAGATGCGCCAGCGAGACGTGCACCAACAATTTGTCCTCTTTTGAACTCTGATATGTCTCCCATAATGTTGTGTGCATTGCAATATTTTAAGCAAAACTGTGCTATTACTCTGCTAATTAAACCTTCACATTCTGCTCTTACTGGTGGAATGTGCAATCAATGAAGATTGGCCACCAGGCTGGTCAAATTTAGCCATGAAACCTCCAACACTAAATTGGCCAGTGTTTCAGTTTCATTGTCCAACCCCTGTATATAAACTGTATGGCTGCTTACAAAGAACTGACCCAAGCATTCCATGTCAAGGCTAAACAAAGAACTGACAAAGAGCTGGAAACGCTTCCCTAAACACAACAGAGAAAAGAATCCATTGCTGGGTTGTTTAAAGTCTTTCAGTATCATCCTGGCCTTGGTTGTCATGGAGGGCAGGTGAGGACCCAAATGCAATCCGTGAAAATCATTCTAGTTTTGAAATGGAGACCATTTAGTTGAAGTTCAACTAAGGAAGACTTGTGTAAAACTGTTCATGGCAATTGCAGTGCAAAGCTATCTTCATGATTTCTAAATGGTACAATCCACAGTAACCTCATGTATCTTTATGATGTCCATGTGAAACCAGAGAGACAGAAAAAGAAAGGCAGAGAGATAATTGAATTTGAGGTAGCAGCACCTGATCAGCTGACATTTGGTCTCCAAAAAATGAAAGCATTTAAGAACATAGATGAAGGGCCATACATCCTCTTGTATCCAGATTTCTCAGCGGTGATCCATGTGCCTGGGACAGAAAGACCATTTATATTGTCTGAATATAAAAAGGAGATAGGAAAGGCACCTTAAAGGAGGTTGGTGGATCTGATTTTTAGTTCTTTTTTGAGGATTTAGTGTGGCAATGTGTTGATTTTTATTTTATTTTATTTTATTTTTTTTGTGAATACAACAACGGCAGTGGGTGCTTCTGAAATTGTCATCACAACTAGGAGCACAGCCAAATTCAGTCAGACTGACATGGTGGTGAGTTAATGAAATGCATAATTACCATCTTGGTGTGTTTGTGTTACTTTACTCTATGAAATCTATATAAAAACTAACTCCCTGCCACTTAAACAATAACAGTCTGCTACCATTGAGATTCTTTTGCTCTAAAGTTTTAATATTAACAGCTTTCACACAACCAGTTTTTTCCCTCAAGCCATCAGACTCCTCAACACTCAGGGACTGTACTGACAAACACACACACACACAATCACACACTCAATTATAAATCTGCACTTAGTTTTAGTCCATTACATTTTTACATTTCATTGGTGTAACAGCCCTTTGTTCTGGGTTGTTATATGTAGCTCTATGTCTATTTAGTGCCAGATTCCTGAAGGAATGTTGTTTCATTTCACTGTGTGAAGCTATATATGGTTGACATGACATTAAAAGCTTCTTGACTTGAGAAAATTTGCTGCATCGATGTTATAGGCCATGCAGACTTTTATTGTGCATGAAGTAAAAAGAATAACAAATCAAAGAATACAAAACATTAAAATATATTGACTATGACTAGTAAAATGACAAAACACAACATCAACAGAAGCATGAAAATGAGGTACAGAGAAACCAGACCTTAAATAGTGATGTTCATTAGGGGAAACACAGAACAGGTGTGAGTGCTCAGTGAGACATCTGACAAGGCCATTTTACATGCAGGGGCTGATGGGTTATGTAGTCAAGCCCTGATTTTGGCATAACAATGACATTTGCAAATCTCAATGTATTTTGATCATTTTTGAGAGTCAAACTAATGAGTAGCTTTATAGCAAAAACATCTAGGACTAAAGTAAAAATAGTTTGATATTGTGCAAATTTTACATAGGTGGAGATAAAGGGTTTAAAAGGCAATTATTTGAGATGGCACAAATTTTTTAAAGAATTTTCATTGTGGGACATAATTTTCAAGAGCTTGTTTTTATTGTTACAAACATGAATAGCACCCCCAGAGGCCAGTTTACACTGTAATCCATTTACAGATTACCACATTGATGCACCAGGCTGATCAGATCAGACTTACAGTTCCTAAAAAAACTTCCAGAATCTGATGTTAGTTTGGCCCCCTGTGTATGACCATACTCAGGCAGCCATGTAAGCAGTAATGGGTTTGAGCAAATTAGGCTCTGCCTCATTAGAACACATTTACTAGTGGGGCCATATTGTTTATAAACGTCAGCATGATTCTGATCTTTTTTAAGGGTCACACTCTGCTAAGTATAGTACCATTAGTAATTGTAAAGACAAAAATCCTAGGACCAATTTTAAAGTAGATTTTGAGGCTTTTTTGTTTAGAAGAACCCACAAATCAGTTTTGATTGTAGGATTCATGGTTCATGAGATACATAAAACCCTGAACAATAGTGCCAACACTGGACTGATTGGGCTCATCTAGCCTGACCAAATTTGATGTCTGTAGGACTTGAGGTTTGGTCTGCACAATTTGTTTTAAGGTGGAAAATTAATAAATCAATTAATTACTACTACTACTACTAATAATAATAAATTCTATCAATTACAGTAGGGTTCCTGCACTATCTATGCTTGGTCCCCTATAAATCCTAATAATTTAAGAAATTATACAATCACTATAGAGTGCCTCACTCAAACATGTATACTCATGCTGGTTCACTGGGTAACATCAGTTCAAAAACATTGTTGGGATTGATTATTGTATAATTTATATATCAGATACAATGTGTTATTTATGTGATATTACATATGTTCAATTAGATTCACACTCTAGTTGTGAGGCAGTATACACGTGTGAGGTAGTACACACAGATGCAGCATGTCTATAACTCTATTCTGAAATAAGATATAACAAATATGTAATATGTGGCTGAGACTTCATTGCATATTTTCGTATGATTTTTATTCAGTTGTAATGTTACACCCAAGGAATGTAAGAAATACTGGAAAGTGTGACAATGTAATCCACTCTTTCCTAGGCAGTAAAAATGTTTTATTTTAATTCTTGTCATTATCATCAATGCCTGAAAACAATCATAAACTGGTGAGTCTATCAGTTATCAATTGTCAATTGAGTGCTTGTGTGTCTTTATTGTCATTTTTGAAACTACAGAAAACAAGATTTAAAAAGTTTATAAAGACTAGCTTGTCATATTTCTAAAAGCCTCATAACTAAAGTGCAAAACAATATATCAAGTTTGTTGAGCCTGTTCCAGGGTCTGGAATGTTTTTGTTGAGACCCAGTGAATATGTTTGGAGACTGTGGGTTTTCCCCTTATAGGTCTAATGTGACCTTCGCACCTGACGACCAATCTGAGCCAGTTGTCCTGTTCCCATTTTGGATCTGTGACTCACTGGTGTGCTGAGAGCCATTTAATTATAGACATCACAACATGCCTGCAGGAGAGTAATGCGAGAAGAACATGGGATAGAAAGAGATAGGAGGGGATAGTATAATAACTATGTCATACTTATATATCAGTAACAGGGACAGATTTGTTTTCTTCACAGAGGCTATGGGACAGAAACAAGTCCTGGTAACAGATACAACTTTCGGCTAACACAGAGGATTACTATGATCTGTTAAAAACAAACAAGGAAGAGGAGGAAGTTTAATTTAAGAATCCTGTGAAGGACAGAGGCGAGAGTGCTCCAAACTAACAAGGCATATATACAAGAATTCGGAATTCCACACAGGATGGCTATTCTTTTCAAGAACGAATGAAACCTTCTGCTGACGACAACGGTAAGATTTTGCCTCAAACAAAGTGGAAATGTGGCCATTAACAGACAGGAAAGAAATGTATTTGGAAATGTCTGGATAGCAGAAACCCTACTACTTGGTCTGTGCAGCTTGGAGAAAGGAACACTTTCAAAGGACACTTATCTACTAAAGTGCTGCGCCAAATTTAGCACAATGGAAATGCAAGGGACAGACAATGGAAAGTTAATGACCTGCTTAACTCTGTCCGATTTCATAGATACTCCCAATACAGAAAGTCTAGTCAGTCCAAGAGAGAATGACTATGTGCTTCTTGAGACCAATGACATCTCATCAACTTCTCAAAGAGAGAGCAGTAATATAAACAGGGACAAAGGAAAAAAAGACAATATGAATGAGAAAAGAAAGAGGGATGAATGTCAGTCTGTACAAATCATGAATGTGTCAGAGAACCATGACTGCAGTTTGGGCATATGTAAGGAAAAAGAAGTATGTTTTACTACAGATGCATCTTGGAAAAATCAGAAGGGCTACTCAAGCTGTTCACAACAAGAGACATCTGCATCATTTGATATAAGAAACTGTGACCCTGGAGCTATTACAGATCTTACCAGTTCAGATAAAGTTCTGGTCCAGTTAAAAACTGAGGGAGACTATGAGCTTAAACAGTTAAGCACATTCCACTCAGAACTAAATCAAAGCAGTGTTTTGACTGATCATGAAATGATCACACTCAAACATGGAAAAGAGACATCACCATTTATGGAAAACTACTCAATGAACACATCACCTGGGTATCTAGATGAGTTGAGTGATGAAGCTACTTTGGAATCTCACATAGCCAAAGTGCAATTGCTTGAAGGATTAAGGTTGTGTGGGAAAACAGACAGTGAAATAGATGATCAAACAGCTACTTCAGTAGATAATAAGATAGCCACTGATAGAATCCTACATCAGGAAAGCAACAGTTCTCCATTGCAAAAGTTTAGTGTACAATCACAAGTTGGAACAGTAGAGGTACCCAAGAAAAGAAGACTTGAGTCAAAAACAGACGTGAATGACAGCAACACAGGTAAGACCTCCCTTCGTTAACAGAAACAACTAAATAAAAATTACTTACAGAGAAATGTACATATGCTGGGAAAAAGCAGGTCTGCTTGCATTACAAAGCTTTAATTTTCCTAGGTAACATAAGTAACTCAATACAATTTATTTCTTTTCCAGATAATGTTGATGAAAGAGTGACACTGACAACTTCCTTGAAACAAGAAAAAGACCCATCCTATTTCGCTGCTGTCATTACACCACCAGCCCAAATTAACATATTACCTGTAGCTGAAACTGAGATTCAGAGCATGATCTCAGATAGCTTGGTTAGAGATACCCCAATACAAAAATCAGCTAAAAGCAAAGGACCACCACCACCAGTTCCAAAGAAACCCAAAAATCCTTTTGGTAAAGATGCTAACAATGCAGTAGACAAGCCTCGGCCATATTCTGAACTTCTACAAAAAAGCATCAAAATGAGAAGAAGAGAGTCAGCATTGCACATCCCTGAAGACAAGTTGCCTCCAGATTTAGACTTGTTGTCTTTTTGTACAAGTGCATTAGACTCACCATCATATATGTACATAACAAGAGGGTTTGTCCCTGCTTTTCAACCTGAAGTAGATGTTCCCACAGTTTATCCAGATTTAGATGGTGAAGATGTGGACCTCTGGACAAGGTTGGACATATCTCAGATAAGACACATATTAGAAAAAAAAGCAAAAATGAAAGGCCCTCCACCACCAATACCAAAGAAGTCACTAAGTCCATATGTTGCCAATGAGAGTGATAATGTCTTACCAATCAGTGTCTCAATATTGAAAGACACAGCAGACATTTTAACATATGAAAGTTCTGACTACAATCCATATATGTACAGAACTGTGCACGAGCAGGATGCAAAAGCAATCTTTGATGCAGACAGAGACAAATTACTAGTTACTTGCACCAGCTCTGATACTTTGGATGACAATGTTTTTTTGAGATTCAGACCAGAACTCATTAGACAAACTAATAATTTGCATGAGGACAGGACACATCAGAGCAGCAGCGCTAATGTTGAAAACCATGATGTTAAAGTATTGGAAATGAACAAAACTTCTCATGTCAAAAAGCCTTGTCAAATGGAAAGGAGACTGTCACCAAAGAAAGGTGAGTACATTCTCTAGACTTCCTTGCTTAATAAAATAAATTGATGAGGGGTGTGTTATAGGTAATTTCTAAGAGAAATGTGCCAAAAGAAAAATGCAAATTAACCTTTGCCAAGTATAGTTATCAATCAAAGTAATCAGCCAAACACAGAGAACACAGCCAGTGCTAAACAAACAGCTATATGAACTACAATATAAACACAAATATATAAATGGAAAACATTTTGTATCATCATTTCATACATCATTTTTTCTTGTTTTCTCATTCTCAAATAAGGTATAGACACTGTTAAAAACTAGGTATTTATTTAGATATAGTTATCTAAGAATTTATTCTGTGTTTTTGGTGCTTGGGTGAATATCTACACACACTTGTAGATGTTTGTGCATCTTTTTTGTGTCTTTTTTTTGAGGATAACAACTGCTAATCAGTCATTTTATTCATAATATGATCAATTCAAAGTTCAATTTAATACAGTACTGTTTATTTTTAAATTGTATACAGAAAAGATTTATAATTCCTCAATCTAGTGCTACCCAGTTGTGTGTCTGTGTTCTCCTTTGAGTCTGATTTTTCTCAAGGTTTCTTCCTCTTAAAGCTAATTCTTGCCATTGTTATCTCATTAAGAATCACTTTTATCAACACAACGCAAAATCCTTGAGAGGTGTATATACTCTATATACACACAGCAATTGGTTCCTTCTACATTAAGGATCACAACAGTATATGCCAACTCACACAACTCACTTTTTCCTCTGAACTCCCAATGCTGATTGTAAATGAGTCATGCTTATGAAGTAGAGTCTCCGCCCACCTAAAGCATACCAGCCGATAAGTATAAATCACAGCATGCTTCTACAAAAAGGTATGACATCATCATATCAATCATATCAACCCTAAGCCCAGGGTTTTGTGGACCTGCTCTCTTTTGTCACAATTCAGATGGTCTGGGCTTTATCAAGGTTCTCCAGGGCCTGTTCCCAGTATGTCTCCAGATGGTCTCTCATCTGCAGCACATACTGGACAATGTCTTGCTCAGCAGAAATTGAGGGTGCCTCCCAGGTCTTCTTCAGCAGCTCCAGTGGCCCTTGGACTGGCCAGCCATAAACCAGCTTGAACGGAGAGAACCTGATAGAAGCCTGGGGGACCTCTCAGTAGGTAAAGATAAGAAATGGTAGCCATCTGTCCCAAACCTTACCAGTGTTGCTGGCAAATGTCCTTATCATGTTCTTAAGGGTTTTGTTGAATTATTCCACTGGTTGATCTATCTGTGGGAGATATGGGCTGGTTTGAATGTGGTTGATGCCAAGCTGTCGGTGGAGTTGTTTCAAGACGAGAAGTGAAGTTGCTGCCTTGATCTGTGATGATCTCATCTGGGATGCCAATTCTAGAGTTGAGCAAGTGCACTGACTATCTTAGCAGCAGTACTCTTGCTTAGACATCCTCAGGGTACCAGATCATACCAGTATATATTGGTTTCCAGTACTGCATCTCTCTAGTGGTCCAACAATATTCATGGCAATCCTCCTGAAGGGTGTGGAGATCACTGACTATTTATACTATGGAGCTCTGGTTGATCTGCAAACAGCACTTGTTTTCTGACAGACAAATACTGGAGCAGTATTTGAGTGTATCTGAGTACACCGATGGCCAATAGAAACGGGAACTGACTCTCTGGTATTTTTTCTGGTGTTCTAGGTGCCCTGAAATTAGTCTACATCATTCAGGCACCATAAGATGCTTAAATAACAGCTGTCACATTAGAGAGCATAATTTTTTTACAAGACACATTTCCGCATCAAGGGTCATAACTTTTCTATAATATTTCTGTATTTGGCACAGCCAACATAATTTTCTCAGCTTATAGCTGCCCTCAATCAGGCTATGGTCAAAGTCTGATAGAGGTTACAAACCAAACTTCGCTTTGGCCTGTGTTAACACCAGGCAGGACACTGTGGTTACAGTGACATGTTTTTTTCCCAGTAGGTTATTTAACACCCATATCCCACCCAAAACTATGTCTGCAGGCAATCTTTCCAATTCAATTTCAGTTTCAGTAGAAATCATTCAATTTTCACCACCCCAACATTTATTATGCATAATTGTTCATGTAAATTGACTGTAACCTCAGCAGTAGGATACTCTTTTAATTTTTTTTTTTTTTTTATCTCTGGTATATATAGTTAATCAGGGTTTCAGGGACATTACAGAGCTTCCTGTGACTATCAGTGCCATTAATGGTTGACCATTAACAGCCAAACAAAGCAGCTCCTGACATGGCATATATGGCTGAACAATCACTTGGAGAGGATCTCCATCTGGATGGGAACTCACCGGGTGTCTCCCAGCTGACATCACCACATTTTGATGGAATGGAATTCCAAAAATATAACAAACATCTGTGTAAGCGTAGCTGTAACAAAAAATGCAGGAGCAGTGGAGTAAGTATCCATATGCAAAGATTTATTGAAAAAACTGGAGCAAACCAAAAATACAGAATCCAACAGGCGAAAAACTGATAAACTGAAAACTTGGTCATACACAGAAAGCAAAGACGAGCAGAGAAACAAACGGCTTGGTAATGCAGAACTAACTGACAATACTTCTCAAAGAATATCTCGTGTGTGTGTGTGTGTGGGGGGGGGGGTGTGCAGTGTATATGTCCATGAACATATACTGTATACCAGAGTGTTGGAGTTCTAAAACTCGGGCGAGGGCTCCATCTGGTGGCGAGGCGTGGAAGATGCACCCGATAAATCTACAGTAGCCTAAAGAATTTATTTGAGTCAACTAATATCAAATGTCAAATTAAATATATATGTAGTAATACAGTAAACAAAAAGTAAAAAGTAAAATCTACAGGAGTCAAAATATTTTGTCTTATTATTTTAAAACTCTTTTTTTTTCAGACGTAACCTATTACTGTACCTCTTCTTTTATAAGAAGGTAGTGTTATATTCTCACTGCTATAGCACAGGTGAATAGTATGTTGTAAATCTTGCACAATGTAAAAATGTAAATTACTTTATATAGTAATCATTTAATTTAGTTATATTTGCTAATGCCATGGTGGCACAATGCATAGAATTGCTGCCTCACAGCTACAGGGTCCTTGGTTTGAACTTGGGTTACTGTCTGGGTTTTGCATGCTCTATCAGGGCTTGTGTGGGTTTCCTCCAATGCAATTAGGTGGTTGTCTATGCTACATTGTCCTTAAGTGTGAACAATTATGTAGCAAAAGACCCCTCCAATCATACACTTCACTGTGTGTCTGCCTTATATGCTACATATGCTGCTCACAATCCTTACTATAGGCTGTTATTTCAGCTAAATGTGCAGTGGCTTATGTGCTATAGGGCCATAACACATGGGGCATCATGCGGACAGAACTGTGACAAATTGGTGTTAGATATTGGTGTACCAGCATTCATTATTGGACTCATTTCCCCCAGTTTGACCTGAACAACCTTTTATGTGTTCACGTAAAACATCCAAAAACTCAGATTGCAATTGGGCAACGTCTGCCCTCTGGGATGGAAAGATATGGTTTGGGATCAGAGATCATTCATCTCTCTCTGACACTGCCATCACTACATCAACAGGGACTGCTTCCCTCTATTGTATGAGGGAGTTAAGTTAGGATATCTGCATGTTTCCCCAGTCTGTGCACAAAAGGTCATAACTTCTTCCACTCATTTAATTTCCCTGCAGCATTTCAAACAAACAAATCTGTGTAAATGAGTTGCCTGTTTCAGTGTCTTAGCCTACATGACATAGGTGTTCTTTAACAATAGCCAAATGTCAAAAGGTAAGCACTGCCCCATGTCCTACCATTTGTCTATGTATTCTGTCCTGGGTCTTGTCACCTGGAGGTGCTACCATCTTGTCACTTACCCTCACCTGGACAGAGTCACACATTGTGTGCGGATGAATATCCAATGCCAAGGTGGAATTATCCACTCCACATTCATCTTTCAGCACATTTCCAATGTCTTGCCTTGTATCAGGCAATAGAGAATCTGGGTCGACACACTGCCTGAATCCTTGAAGAGTTGATGTATACTTCTTTGAGTACATACAGTCACTTAATAGGTCTACTCTGGATTGGGAGCATCTGCAGATGGTACTGGTCAACAAGATAGATTGATGGTACTGCACACACTCAGATGTTTTAGTTGGCAACTTGCTGATGAACTATTCCAGTGTCACACACATGATCTTCTCTGGATGGGCAGGGTCCAGTTGTAGCCAGCATTTTTAGGAGCCAATCCTCCTCCTCTAACCCCACTGAAAAAGGAACCTTTGACAATAGTCCTCTGCCCATATTCTGATCTGCTCAAGCATGCCTCTCTGTAAAGCTGTATAATTCTGCCTGGCCTCTTCCTTCAGATGGGCAGCTTCTTCTCTACCCTTAGTTATCCAGACCCTGAGGCAGTAGCCTCAGACATTTCCAGGTATGCCTCAGCGGCACTCTGTGGTGCCATCCAAGCGAGAGAGCAATGAGGATTCAACTGTAGCATTTAGGTGGCCTACCATTTCATGTACCAAATATCTGAGATTCATAGTGAGGTAGAGGAAAAGGAGGAGGTAAGTAGGGTCTGGATGGAAGGTCTGCAGTTTGTTGTTTATGACTTGCAAAAGTCTCCTTTTGCTGATTTTTCTAGGCTTTTTTTTCACCAGTGTAGCCAAAGACAAATTACTCAACTGTGTGTGTGTGAGAGACAGAGAGAAACTTGTTAATAAACATTAAGCATAAAGCACATAAGCAACAGGCACACTACATTAATTTGCTCACTCTGCAGACTCCACCTATACCACAACCCCAGCCTGCCACTGGCATTGGACTGGCATTCCTTCTGGGGTGCATTCTCTATATTTATCTATTAATGAATTTATTGATAAATTACATTTGATCATTTTAGTTGTTTTACAAGGTACTGTCCATCTTGGCAGGGTTTCCCCAAAGGGATAAACAGAAGACTGTAGGTGAAACAATATCTTTACTTACTTATCCTGAATCTGCTGGTAATGGACCTACTACTCGATTATGGTTAACCAGATTCAGCAACTACTGCTGTTATTGGTTTAACATTTCCTGTTCCAAACATTTGAGAATATCAGAGTTTTGCCAGTGAAGAGTGTCTTTTAGATGAGGTCTGGAATATAGTGCACATCACTGTGGAGGAGGGGAAGGGTAGAGAAGCAGAAAGGGCGTTGCTCTATTTCATTCAGATAAAGGAGAAGGGGGTAAAGCTTTTTATCTAACAGTAATACACTGGAGAATTTGGCCTGGGAAAAACATCAATGTTTTGATTACCTGTTACTTGGAACAAGAAACATTTCTATAAAAGGTAAGATCTTGTTATTGCCGTGTTTATTTGGCAGTACACGCTCGATTTATCAGGCATCACTGATTTACAATGTATGCACCGGGACATGATGTGTTACGACAAGCTTGTCTATGGCATTCAAATCATTAAGAGTATTTTGTGCAATAATAGAGCCAGCAGTAATTTCACCTTTTATCAGCACACTGTTATTTATAGCTTTGTATATTGCCGCGTTAATTAATTTTATTCTCCACCATCTCCTATCCCGGGTGTAGCGTAGTGTCATTAGCTAAAGCTAGCATCCCGCAATGACATTTATCGCCAACTAACCACACAAGAAAGACACAATCATCGCCAACCTGATCGACATGATCATTTATATACTGGAATCGTAATAACTGTTTCAATGTATTTGTTCATAACAGAAAGACAGATGTGAGTTCACTCAGGACGCGCAGACACAGCAGCAGCTCAATGCAGCGCATTCATTGAATTTTTCTGAGACTGGTCTTTTCGTTGTTCTTGTGAAATGTTCACCTTCCACTGTTAATGTCTCCTTCCTTAAAGCGAATGTTTTCATGATGACTGAAAGCTAGCTGTGAATCGGCACACGCATCATTGTTAATGCATCCATACAGAGGCAAAGGCAAAAGATCTGCAGGCTAAACACAGCCATAGAACTGGATGAAGATGTGGGAGGGGGGAAAAAAAAACACACAACAATTTTCTAGTATAAGATTACTTCAGCAGCAAGGCTGAGAGAGGTCAGAACACCCTGGACAGGCTTCAGGCGAAAAGATGAATCTTTTAGCTGTATAATCATCATATACTTGCACTGTTTTAATTTAACTACAAATTTGTAAACATATGTTTGTTTATCATTACTCTAACTTGGCTAAGTTTAAATCAGCAAGAGCACCATCATTCTTAGATGAGGATGGAGCACTTTAGGGGTTTTGTTTTATGTGGTGTTGAATCATGTAATCATTAAGAACTGCATAAAGCTCATTAAACTGACAATGCACATACAGTAAAGGTTTTTATTGATTTTTATTGAATACAAATGATGATCTTTGTAACTAAACAACTAAAGTTGATTTGTCTATAATCACAATAACATTGTACACTGTTAACGCATGTGCAGTATAGCAGATTGTGTCTAATTATGTTTATTTTTATTATCAATATCAGGAAAACCTATTGACATTTTACATTACAGTTTACATTCAGTAGACCAAAGAAATTTAGACATATAATTTATAATATTTCTGCTGTAGTTTCATGAACTTTAATTGTAATTTTGCCTCTGTAGGCCACAGTAGTTTTTAAATGAAGAAACCAAGAAGTAATTTACATCTAGACCTTCTGCTTTAATTCCAGGGGTTTAAGATTTAATATATTCCATTAACCATTTTGGAATTACAACCAAAAGTAATTGGACAAACTAACACAACCATACCACTGGAACCCAATTTGGAACCCAAATTTCTACCCTAGAGATGCTTTACCAGGCCTTTACTGAAGCCCCTTTTTGTTACTGCTTTCTGCCTGCATGCTTAATTGAAAAGAGTATTAAATGTCTTTGCCTAAAGAAACTCTTGGGTTACTTTTGCAGTGTGTTTTATCAATCTGTACTGTGAGGCACAGTCCTATCAGTATTGTAGCATTTGACTGACTCTGAGTTTACCTCTATATGCCTCAGAATTTATCCTGTAACTTCTATCATTAGACAAATCATCAAAAAACACCAGTAAGCCAGTTCAATTGGCAGCCATACATTCCTTCCTCAAGCTTTGGATCATGAGGCCTTTCTATTCTTCTCCATAATGTTCTCTTCTTATTAGTCTGGTACAAGTTAATCTTGATTTCATCTGTCCCAAAACATTTTTGTTCCAGAAATATGCAAGCTTTATTTATTTATTTAGATGTGTTTAGTGACAGAGGAAACAGGCCACACCTGGCCAAAAAGCTGATTATCAATCAACTGTCCAATTAAATGTGAGCCTTTGAAAATGGATGGACCTTGTAAACAATGGCTGCAAGTTAATGCAAGTTTGTTAAACCCCTTGAATTAAACCTATAACTGAAGGCTATGATCAGCTGGTTAAACAGGTAGAAACTTTGCAGTTTATTCTGGCCACCCTCTAGTCAAGTAACTGTTATAGAATGCCTCAGATTTTACCCATCTGTCAAAAATCTGAGAGGAAATTGTTTGCACTTTGCTGAGTTTAGTCTTGCTTAAATAATATCCAGGGAGAACCTGAGGAGAATTAACATAAATGTCTCTTAAATGGCTTTCTCTGATCTGTTTTTCTTTAGAGATGATCAGGCGTGTGGTCCGGCAGAGCAAATTCCGCCATGTTTTTGGCCAGGCGGTGAAAAACGATCAGTGTTATGATGACATCAGGGTGTCACGGGTCACCTGGGACAGTGCCTTCTGTGCTGTTAACCCCAAATTTGTTGCCATCATTGTGGATGCCAGCGGAGGTGGAGCCTTTATTGTCCTCCCTCTACAAAAGGTAACATGTATTTCTAAATATGCAGTTTAAAAAAATCCCAGAATTCCATTAGATTTTTCAGGTGCACTCTCCTGTTCTATCACCTCACAGAAGTGCTGTATCGGATTCAAATCTGGTGATGGCAAAAGCCACTAAATAACACTGAACTCATTTTCATGTTCGTGAAACCAGTATTCGACAACTTTTACTATTTGACATGTTGCATTACCACACTGGATGATAATGAAAAAAGAAGTGTACACTGTGTTGATGAAGGGATGCACATGGTCAGCAACATGACTGGAATTAAGGAGCCCAAATAAGTGCCAAGAAAACATTTCTCACACAATTACACTACCTCCACCAGTCTAGACTATTGTCACAAGGCAGTTTGGGTCTCAGCTTTCTGTAGTTGGCTGATAGAAGTGGAAACTGATGTAGTCTTCTGCTGTTGGTGCCCATCTGCCTCAAGATGAGTGAAATGATGCTATCCTGCTCACTACAATTGTACAGAGTGGTTATCTGAGTTACAGTAGTCTTTCTCTCAGCTTTTTACCAGTATAGCCATTCTCCATTAATGTCTCTCATCATCAATGTATTTCCTCTCTCCCAGAACTGCCTCAATGTTTTTTTCTTTATTGTACCATTCTGGGTAAATGCTATAGACTGTTATGCATGAATATCCTAGGATACCACCAGTTATAGAAATGCTTATTGCACCAGTAAGCATGACACAGTCGAAATCAATGAGAGCACACATTCCCATTACCCAGAGTTGCTGGCCTCTATCTACTTGATTTTATGTGCTGCGATGCTGCCACATGATTGCCTGATTAGATAACTGCTAAAGTGTTCAGTGAGTGTATGTTTATATGCACACACATACACTCACCGGCCACTAGTAGGAACAACTGTACACACACTCCTTTAAGCAATGAGCCAATCCTCTATCAACAGGTCAGTAGTTTCAGTTGAAAACTGGAAAAAGACCAGGCAATGTAGCCTGTGTACGACCCTCATTTAGAAAATTGGCGGGGCCTGTGTTTATATATATATATATAATTACATACATACTACTTCACTGAAGGGACAATGGGTGGCAGAGAGGGAATTATGGCTATGGCCAAACCCAAGCAAAAAGCTGACATGGCAGCCTCCCTAACCAAGCCCAAGCCTGAGATAGACATCATGAAGGACATTGTCATCACAGCTCCTGCTGACCATTGATGACACACTACCTTCTTTTACTAGTTTGTTTCTGCCTGCCTGAAAGCTGACCTCTATGAACTTTGACAATGAATATTGGACAATCTCAATAAATATAATGAAGATACTAATCCAGATCTTGCTTTATCTCAATGATTCATGTGCTTTTGGTTGAACTGTTTGCTTGCTTGCTTTCTTTTGCAGACAGGTCGTATTGATAAGGCTTACCCAACTGTCTGTGGACACACAGGCCCTGTGCTGGACATTGACTGGTGCCCTCACAATGATCATGTCATTGCCAGTGGGTCTGAAGATTGTACTATAATGGTATGATTTATAAAGTGTCTTGGAATGTAATATGAACACAGTAGAAAACTTTGTTAGCATAATCCAGGCTGTACAGAGTAATCAGATTTATGGTGCTATACTGCACTTTTTTATTGTCTCCTCAGGTGTGGCAGATCCCAGAGAATGGCCTCACTGCTCCAATTTCAGAGCCTGTTGTGGTGTTAGAAGGACACTCCAAGCGGGTTGGCATTGTGACATGGCACCCCACAGCCCGTAATGTCCTCCTCAGTGCTGGTAGGCAACCTTCTTGGCACACTTAAAGTTTTTTTTTTTTTTTTTTTTTTAAAGAGTTTTGTTGGAGGTTGTAAGGTTTTGGGTAAATTGGTTGAGACTGAAATGCTAGTACAAGGATAGAGACTAATAGTTTCAATAATAGAAGACTTTGCTTTCTTAAACTTTGAAAAGCCTTACTCTTGTTTTTTCAGATTTTAAAATCTGAAAACTTAAGGCATGAATAAGGTAAATATTACCCCAACAATTTAAAATCTTAAGGTAAATCTTACCCCTAGCAGTTTTAAAACAAAGGGGAAAAACATACATAAAAATGCAAAATTATTACATTTTAAACAATTATTTAATGTTGTATATAGATTGATATTTGAAATTTATATTCAGCTATATTTGTTGCTCTATACACTTCAGAATTAATACATCTCCTTCTGTCAGCATTCACATCATCAATAAACACCAGTGACCCAGTTCCATTGGCACCCATACATGTCATACATGACACTCCCTCCACCATGTTTGACAGATGATTCTCCTTATTCTTCTCTTCCCATCATTCTGGTACAAGTTTAATCTAAACTCTTGTTCTAGAACTGGGAAGGTTTTCTGGTTGTTTTCTAGCAAATTAGATTAAAGTCAAAAGGTTTTTGGGAAAATGTTTAAGAAAGAGATGTCAGTACAAATGATAGAGACAAATAGTTACAGAATGGCAATAATAAAGATTAGATGAACTGTACATTTATTGCATTAAAATATGTATTAAATGCTGTGCATATATTTAAAGAATCCTGATTAAAAGATTGCATTTTCTAAGATCTTACAGATTACCGGGTATTTCTTATAGAATATCTAGGCCTGATCTAAAATTATGCTACAGGAAATGAGAGCAGCACCTCCAATGATGAATACAATTCAGACATAAAATGCCAGACTTGCCCAAAAAAAGTACTCCAATTATTTATGAGCCCACAGTGTTTTCCTAGCACTTAGATATCCAGCAGTTCAATACCTTAACCAGTTGTAAGGAACATCAAATCATCGGGTCAGAGAATGTCTTTAATATTACTCATAGGAGTTTCTGACTGACAAAGGTTTATACCAAGTCTGTTGTTAACATCAGGGCCCTATAAGGGCCTCTCAAATTTATCCACACAAACCTTGCAAACCATGTATCCATGGACCTCACTTTGTACACAGATGCATTTTCATTCTGGGCTATGTACCTTAGTGAACTATGGCAGGCCTTTAGTCAGAGAAGCAGCCAAATGGCCAAGGGTAACTGTGAAGGAGATGGAGAGATCCACAACTTGGATGAAATAAGCTGTTCACCATGTGACAACTATAGCATTAGGCACCCAAAAGCTGGAATAGCAGTAAGAGGAAAGTAATTACTTAAAGAAGCCATGCAATTCTATTTTGACTTCTTGTGAGGATAGTTTTATCATCTCGAGCAGAGAAAATGGTCAGGCTGTAGCAAGATATGAGAATTGCCATTCACAAATTCACAGTAGTAAAAAAGCAGAGTATAAAAAACTAGAAAAGCAGTCGGCAAAGGGAAACAGATACAAAGACAATGAGCAGAAAACATGGTCAGTACAGAGGCAAAATTCATGTAACAATAGAACAGTCAATGTGGCAAACAAATCCAAAAAACACAATCCAATTAGTGAGAGAAAACTGGAGAAACAGAACAAGGTCATACACATAGAAACTCACAGAAAACAATGAATTGTAGATACTTCACACAGACATACAGTGTTGAAGTGTTTTAAATGGTTTTTACCCAGAAGTCACCCTTGACCCGGATGCTGTTCAATTTTTGTGAGTCTCCCTCTGGTGGTGAGGCAGTATAACTGCAGTTGAGGTTGTTGCATTGTGTCTACAATAACACAGAATGGTCCAAGAACTCTGTGTGTGTTTTTAATTACTGCTCATCACTTGTAGAGTTGTGACTGTTAGATGCAGACCATTTTATTTACCCCAGAAATTCACCACTGTTATTATTGTCGGGGTGTACATTCCCCTGAGCGCTAATGCTAAGGAGGCACTTTGTGAACTCTATAGGGCTATGATATATAGGAATGCTCATCTCAACTGACTGTTTATTATGGAAATTACGCTGGAGAATTCAACCATGCAAATCTCAAATCAGTGCTCCCTAAGTTCTATCAGCATGTTGACTTTGCAACAAGACAAACATCCCTGTTGTGTACCGCGTGGAGCCCACCCCTGCCTCGGCTACTCGGACTACATCTCTGTTATGCTAATTCCAGCATACAGACTGCTGATCAGGTGTTCTCAGCCGGTTCTGAAGCTGGTTAAAACCTGGCCAGCAGGAGTGATCTCTGCTCTCCAAGACTGTTTGCACTGACTAGCACATGTTCAGGGATGCTGCAACCAAGGGCGATTCTAGGTTTTGACCAGCTACATCATTAAGTGCATTGATAACATGATCACCACATGCTCTAACCAGAAGCCGTGGATGATTGCAAAGGTGCGTGCGCTGCTGAAGTACAGAGACTCTGCCTTTTGAAAGAACAGCAAGGGTCAAACTGTCCTGAGCAATCCGAGAGGCAAAGCACGTGCACACACCCAGAGAATTCACAGTCACATCTGGCAAGGCATCCAGGTGATCAATACCTACAGGACAACTTCCCTCCCAGCTTGGTTCAGAACAAATCAAACAAATATTAATTCACAGAGACTTTAACAGCAGAAACTAAAATGGCTTTTTTTGCTCCCTGACTATTGAATTAAAAACCTAGGCCTGGGTCAGTGTCTCACATCAAAAGTATGTCAAAAATTTTTTTTTTTTTTCAAATTGAAATTCAAATTTTATTTGTCACATTCAAAATCATACACAGTGCAACAGGTAGTGAAATGCTTTTTATAACTGTCCTTGTTCCAAGAGAGAGATAAATGACGTTAAAGAAAAATAGAAATATAAAAATTAACAAGTAGTTGAAATATGTAAAAATTATAATATTAAAAAATTATAAAAATATTTTATATATTAAATATTATACATATATTATATTAAAACATTTCCAGTGTCTGTCATATTGCCAGAAGGCTAGACTTTTTCTGATTATGTTTCAGAAGTGAATCCAAATAATCAAACAGACCTTTGTACTTACAGTTTATTTAAAATATGCATACATTACACCACCACTGCAGGTTCTAAGTGCTGATTTGAGAATAACATTAACTGTTTAGATTGTAGCTTTTTATTTTGTGTAAACATATCTCTGTCCACAATTCCCTTTTACTCCTAGTGAACCATGGTTGTCTGGGCATGGCTCAAAATGACGTTATAAGCCTGTTCTCCAAAGAGTGCTGTTGTGCAAACTTTTGTCTTATTGTCTTAACAAGAAGAGACTCACCGTCTTCACTCAGTGTATGTTAGCTCTGTGTCAGTTGCTTTAAAGGTTATTTTCATCCAGGCTGCACTGTCCACCAAAACGAGTTTGAGTTAAATGAAGTTAAATGAACCTTTTGATTAGCTAAAGTATTGAATTCTATCAATATGAATGGAAATCATAGACAATTTGCAGCATTTCATTGCTGTATTTTTAACAAAATTGTAAGGTAAGTTTAGCTTCAGCAAATGCCTGTGCTAGAAAATTATGCAAAATGGACAACACATTTTTGTTATTTTACTCATGTGAAAGATGCAGTCTTGCATGCTTTTGTTATTACATTTACAGATTTTATTACAGTAGGAACCAAATATTTTAACAGAATTAATATAGCTGGTGTTTTTTGTTTAGGATGTGATAATGTGATTTTGATTTGGAACGTGGGCACTGGTGAGGCCCTCATCACACTGGATGACATGCACCCAGACATGATCTTCAGTGTGTGCTGGAACCGCAATGGCAGCCTCATCTGCACCGCCTGCAAGGACAAGAAAGTGCGCGTCATTGATCCACGCAAGGCCAAGATCACTGCCGTTAGTAGCACAAAGTTGATCATGTTGATCATTACTTTAATATATTAGGCAGTATGATTGTAGGCAGTACCAAACTCTTATTTTCCCTGTTACTGGAATCTTTTGTATGTAGAGTAAAGGTTTAAAGGTACATCAGTGCTCTTTAAGATCTAATTATATACATAAAATAATTTTATAACACATATTTTTCAAGATACAAAAGATGGCCCCTTGATGGAACCAACCAAGTGACAAGGAAAGTTATAGCTTTTTTTTATTTTGGAGAGAGTATGAACTATTCTTTGAACACTGTCTAGATTGTATGAATAACTATTGAAAACAAGTAGTATGAAAATGATGAAATAGCTTAGTGGGTAGGACTTCTTGTCTCCCTCTAGTTTCTTCTTACCTCCTTTCTGTGTATTTTACAGGAGAAAGATAAAGCTCATGAGGGTGCACGGCCTATAAGGGCAATCTTTCTTTCTGATGGCAACATCTTCACTACTGGCTTTAGCCGCATGAGTGAGAGACAACTGGCCTTATGGAACTCGGTGAGACCTGAGAGACACCCCTCTGTGATGTACAGCATAGATGTATTGTGTAATCTATGTAGTGTAATGTAATCTATGACAAAATGAAACCCCAGCACTCTGTCTGAGAGAAAAGTCAGGAGAAGGCAAATACCCAACCCCCCAGCTCCCAATCTCAGGCAGGCTGCAATTGTTGCTGTCAATTTGGGGATGCACCTGTTCATGGCCAAAGAGGAAGCACAGATCATACTTCTAACTATCCAGTTGCATTCCATCTTCGGTAGTCCCATGGTCACCTGCTGTCCACCCAGATCTATCCCCAGCAGCAATGTGCGCCACCAAGCGATTCCAACCAGAGCAAAGGCATCAGGATGGATCATGCAGGTCCAGAAAGAAGAAGCAGTCACACTGGGAACTCAGAACACAGAGCCTGGGAGTGTCATCTATAGCTCCACCGAGAGAGAGAGAGAGAAAGAGAGAGAGAGCAAGATTGAGAGAGAGAATTAATGAGAAAAAAATAGAGAGAAAGGGAGAAAAATATTAGGTATGCATGTAATCATGTTATAGTTAAAGACAATGTAGATTATGTGTAAAGTGCAGGCAGGGACTCCGGCAAGACTTGCTGTGTCAGCATAACTAAGAGGGAGAGCCAGAAGGTGACAGACATTAGGGATTCCCAGGACAAAAAGCATCCAACCACTCCACATTCAACAAACCTGAGTGACTTGAGTAACCCCTTAAAATAGACTATATGTTAAAATAGAATTAATTGCCTTAGAATTGTGCAAATGTGAGAGTTTTATTTGTTGACTTGCAAACGTGCAGCAGTGAAAGTGCAGGTAGGTGAAGTTTGTTGTGGTTGATGGAGTGCTCTGTGGTGTGCAATATCCTGGTGGAGGCTGGGGGGTAAAACCAAGAAGGCTGGTGTGGTGCAGCAAAGTCATGGAAAATGAAGGAGGATGGAGGATGAAGAGTTGAAGCTGCCGTTTCTATTTTTGGCATGCTCCAGTCGCCTTGGCCAGCCATGTGCTCCTCGGCTGTCCAAAACTCCGTGGGTACTGAAGTGGCAGGGGTCCTCATTCTACTGCAGCATATTTTTTCTTGGTGGGGCTCAGCTTGTGGCTGATATAGAGGATTAGGTGCTCCTCCTCTTTGAAACTCTGGGACAAGATGGCCAGCTGGCCCTTGTTAATGAGATCTAAGAGTGGGAGGCTATAGAGGAGAAGTTAGGCACAAACCAATAATACTAACCTGTTAACACCAAAAAGGCACGTACCTGATTTTTGGTGGTATGGTGGGGGTGCTTGCAAATAGCCTCCACTTTTTTGTTTTACAGCTTAAGTAGGGCCCAGACAATGTGGTACCCCAGGTGCTGTGCCTTGGTCAGCCCCAGATTACACTTGATGATAACACTTGCATGAGTTGGCCGTTAGCCCTGCCTTTCAGAGCCTTTCCAGGAACTCCCTCAGGTGGTGCAAGTGGTCGGACCAGGTGGAGGAGCATATTACCAAACGTTGGCAGATGTGCCTCCATGTCGTTGTCACTGATCATCTTGGAGAGGAGTCACCAGGCATCTCGGCAGGGGACATGGAGAGGAGAGGTGGCAGTGAGGGAGCATGTCTTTAGAGCCATCAAATATAGGCTCTGTGCTAGCTCCTGGGTCACGGTCTGTTGCTGGAGGCTGGACTGATCATCTTGGAGAGGAGTCACCAGGAGGTGCTTCAGCATGTGCTCCATTCCGGTAGCATGGAGTGTTCTGTGTTCATGCCATAATACTCAACCAGTGTAGAGACTTGCGCAGAGAGGACAGAACACAGACACCCCAGAGACAGGGATTGTGCAAATAATTGTTTTTATTTGGTGCAAACGTGCAGCAGTGAAAATGCAGGTAGTTGGTGCTCACTGTGCTTAATAGGGTGCTCTGTGGTGTGCAGAATCCCAGCAGTGAGGACCATATTTATATGCATGAATGATATCATTAATAACCTGTAAGTAATGCAAAAAGCAAATTATTTTGATTTTCTTCATAGAAACCATGTTATTCATTAATTCTAGCTTATTGAAAATTCATTTTATGCACAATTTAAATCTGTTTGCCATTGTATGTGGATCTTGGATAACTATAGGCTGTGTTTGTATTTTATATGAGGGTTGCTTGGGGAATTTTTTTTTTTTTGCACAAAAAAGTGCTACTGGTTAGAAGTTTTTCCACTCCCCAACAGCTGTTTCATTTTGATGTTATAAAAGATGATTCTTGCATCAGACGTAGTTTTGTTTATTACATGAGATTGAACTATTGTGTACTTTAGGTGTCAGTTTATAGTATGTTTGCCATATCACATGCATGAACATTTATCATTGCATTTAACTTGCAGAAAAACATGGATGAGCCAATCTCAGTACATGAGATGGACACCAGCAATGGCGTGCTACTTCCCTTCTATGACCCAGACACTAACATTGTCTACCTCTGTGGAAAGGTAGGAGAGCTGTACAAGTATAATTTAATTACAATGTCCAAATGGTTATATATATTGTCACCATCTTTCCATTCTCTCAGCCTGTGGATAAGCTCACACCAGTTTCTTTGTGGATTTCAATTTGTTTCCAATACGTTACACCATAAACACCTATACATTGAATTATTATTTATTTGAACATTAGAGCTATTTGGCCCTGTATGGTGCTCACACACTTGTTTTAAAAAGGCTGTGTTGAATTTAGCAATATATAGACTAACTGTGCACTTTATTAGGAACACCAGTACACCTACTTATTCGTGCAATTATTTTAATAATCTGAAATCATGCAGGTAAGGGCCAGCAGTTTTGTAATGTTAAATTCAGAAAGGGGAAAAATATGATCTGACGGATAATGACTGTGGCATGATTTAGCAACCACAGATCAACTGATAAGCCTATTGGAATAGGCCAGAATTCCCATAGATGGTGTAAATTAATTGCTTCTTTCAGAAAGTAAATAAAATAAAATGTACTCAAACATACATGTTTTAAAAAGCTAATAAAATTATCTTTCAAATTGTGTAGGTTGAAAGTGAACTTTGACATTTAGAGAAAAACTTTTTTTTTTTTACGAATGAAACCATCATTTGTCAACTTTGTTATGCATTCCTATTATCATAGTTTAAGAATCTGATGCGTAGTTTTGTTTATTGTTTTGAAGAACTAAGGCATTAGTTATTTCTTTTAAATCTTTTAAATCTTCATGCTCTGTAATGTAAAAGTGATGTGATATTTTAAATGTTAAAAAATGCAACTTTAATACTGTTGGAATTGTACATAGTTATTTTATTGCTATACATATTACAAAAGTATCAAAATTTTATAGAAAAATAAGTTAAAAATTATATATGTATATCTTAATGACATGTAGTCATACATTACAAATAATTGCAGAAATGGAAAGAGCAGGAATAAATACCAAATGTTATGTTCATATTTCAAAAAATTAAGATTTAATTTAAAGAAAATTTATAAATAAACTCAAGGCTAAGAATTAGCTTAGGCAGACCATGGTAAGGTTGTCCTGATCAGGCATTGTACTGTAGCCAATGAGGAATGATGTGAGGAAGCTGAGATGATGTGATTTAAGAAAATAAGTAATTTTAAGATCTTAATTTTAAGAAAAAAAACGACAAATCAGTAATTTGTCTCTGTGTGGAAAGAGCTGTAAAGACAGGATTTAGACCTGAATCTGTTGGTTTGGAACCTAGATAGGCACCTAGTGCAAGGCCATAAAAAAAGAAAAGAGGAAAAAAAGTATGGCACTACTCTGGGATTAGGTGCATTAGGTGTCTTGTTTGCAAGGTTTAGGAAAACCTGCCACCAAGAGCTGTGTGTAGAGACTCTCTGGAGAGAAAATCAGGTCAAAGGGAAAAAAGAGGCCAAAGATAGAAAAAGAATAAGGAAAATAAAAACAGGCTTTCTAACACGGAGACTGCCAACATTATACTGAAATAGTCATGGGCAACAGTAAATCTAAGACAAACCCATTAAATGCATTGAAAGTGTCATCACTGCACCCAATGTGAAATTTGAGTCTGTGTCACAGATGTTGTGGTGTGTGACTGTGTGTCAGATTTAGCTTGAGACAGTTATATGCATAAAAAAGTAGTTTAAAACTGTGGAGAACAAAAAAAACATCTCAGAGACAAGAAATCAAATGTTGAATTGGATGAACTACATAAGCAGAAGGCCACATTGGGTTCCACTTCTGTCAGCCAAAAAAGGATTCTGAGGCTACGGTGGACACAGACACAGTAATATGGGACAGTTGAAGATAAGAAAAAAATCACTCTGTCTTTATTCAGTCTTGCTTTGGTGGTTTTTGTGTATGTGATGGATTGGCACCTCATCTTGTGTCCCAAGTCCTCTGGGATAGGCTCCAGGTGTAGGATAAGTAGTACAGAAAGTGGAGGTAGTAGGAGTATAGGTGTTACTGAGTGCTCAGTGTAAATATGTTGTTTCTGACACTGTTTGACACACTCTTTTCTATTTTAAAATTGAACAACAGAACATCAGAGCTAAAAATTGTAGCAGCAGCCATCTTGAAACTGGCTTTTTTTTTTTTTTACCATGCATGTAAATCTAAAGTGGAGCAAAGGCTTTCATGTCCTTTCAACATGGCTTTCATAACTGTCAACATTTTTTTTTATCTATTAAGAAATTTTATTCAGATTTTATGTCCTTCCATAATATACCCCTTCTGTTTATGACAGAAACTTAGCTTAGACCTGGAGAAAATAGGCACGCTGTTGAACTGTCTACATCCAACTATTTGCATTTTAATTACTTAAGCCAAACTAACCAAAGTGGTGGTCTAGTAATTTTGAGTTACTAGAGTTCTATTGTGGATATTTTAGACATCACTGAGTATTTGTTTTTATTTATTGTCATGCAGCCAACCCACAGTCATAGGCTTTATAGTTTTAATAGTTTAGATTCTGTACATTCATTAAAGATCAATGTCATGGATAAAAAATGACATTTTAAAAGAAAAAATATATACAATGTTGGTTAGTTACATTGTAATTGTAAGGTATTAGAGATTTCACACATCTGAAATAGAAGAAAGTGTAAATAAAATGGAACTAGCTATACAAGGAAAAATAAATCGACAAATTATAGAAAAATATAGCATATGAGAACATTACAGTGACTCATGGTGATATGAATATTGTCACGTCATACCGGGAGGCTGAATGTCAGAGGGAGCCCTCTCCCGAATTCTGATCACACGCTTCTGGGTTTCCCACGGACATAAAAGAGACATGCTCACTTCACTCTATATGAAGTATCGTTCCCGTGTGTTCGTACCAAGCTGTTTTCTACATTGTTTGATCTGGTTACTGTGTTTGACCTCGTTTCTGCTACCTCGTTTCATGATTCTTGCCTTTCGATTTGGATTTGTTTGCTGGCTCTCTGATTTCCTGGTTTGACCTTTTGCTTCGTTTCTGACCACGTTTTTGCCTGCTGTGTTTGCTCAATAAATCTGCATATGAATTCCAATACTTCCTCCTCCGGCAAATCATTACAGGATACTTCGCCTCCTACGAATCCAGCGGATTTATGTGCTATTATCATCAGCCAAAGAGTGGTCATCCCTGGATATCAAGATCAAATCGCAGTGCTTCAGAATGCTAACCAGCAGCTCCAATCTGCAGCTCCCGCGTCGACATCATGCGGAGAAACTTTGCACATGGCTCTGCCAGAGAAATTCGACGGATCTGCTACTTCGTGCATCAGTCGGATCTCTATGGTACGGATCTCACCAGGTGTGCTTTCATGCTCTCTTTACTCACTGGAAGGCACTTGATTGGGCTTCCGCTGTGTGGGATAGCGACCCTCAAGTTAAAACTTCGGCTAATTATTTCGCTAGTCTGATTCAGGAGGTGTTTGTGTACCCAGAGGGTGGAAAGCACATTTTGCTACAACTCTTGGAACTACGTCAAGGCAATAAATCGGTAATAAAACACACCCTAGCAGTGCAGTCCGGGTGGAACGAAACATCTCTGCTAGCGGTATTCAGGGAAGGCCTACACCCTGCGTTACAGGCTGATATGGCATGCCGGGATGCTAACATGACCCTCTCACAGTTAATTTCAACAGCGATTTGTTTGGATAATTTGAGGTGTCAACACCAGCCTAATCCATGCGCTCACTATCAACTACGCCACCATTTTGACCTCCCTGACCCACGAGAGCAGCTTTGAGCCCATGCAGCTAAGCCGTACCCGTGTATCCGAAGAGGAAAGCCAGAGGCGTACCCAACAGCGGCTATGCTTCTACTGCGGACAACCCAGTCACCAAGTGTACCGATGTCCCGAACGCCCCTCCAAATCCCAGGTGAGCACAAATAACCCAAATGTTCAAATTTACCCTACCTGCTATGTTACGCCATGTTCCTGATACTGTTCCTGTCTCGGCGGCCTTCAATCTCATCGACCAAGAACTCATGAAGAAGTTAAACCTCCCCACCATACTCTGTACTCCACTGCTACGAGTGACGGCCGTCAACGATCAACCCATTGGAGAAGGATATCTCACACCTCAGACACAACCTCTGGAGTTACATGTTGGACTGTTTCAGCTTGTAAAGCTCACCTTCTACCTCATATCTTCTCCTGCTAACCCCATCATCTTAGGCCTTCCATGGCTCCAGCATCACAACCCTCAGATATCCTGGAGGGAGGGAGAACTGAAGTGCTGATCTCCTCAGTGCATCCAATCCTGTTTTCACTGCACCGTGCCATGACCATGCCTCATAACCTCTGTCAAGAGCCCCAGAACAACCGAAACCATATCTCTGCCCAGGGAATACAAGGACTTGATGAAGGTGTTCAGTAAAGAGAAGGCCACCCATCTTCCACCTCATAGCCCCTGGTACTGTGCCATTGAACTTCTACCCAACACCATGCCTCCCAAAAGCCGGATCTACCTCTTATCTTTACCTGAGAGCCAAGCCATGGCGGAATACGTGGAGGAAGCTCTCGCTGCAGGGTATATTCGTCCCTCCACCTCACCTGCAGCAGCGGCTGCCTTCTTTGTTGAGAAGAAGGATGACGGCCTCCGTCCATGCATTGATTACAGGGGCAAACGCTATCACAGTTTGTTACCCCTATCCGTTACCTCTGGTCCCAATTGCCTTATAACAATTACGTGGGGCTAAAATCTTCACCAAGCTAGAAACAGCTTTTCACACCAGTAATGGACATTACGAATACCTAGTCATGCCATCTGGATTAACTAATGCCCCTGTAGTCTTCCAGTACCTCGTTAATGAGATTTTTCGTGCTGTGCTCAATCGATACATCATTGCTTACATCAACAATATACTGATCTACTCGGACTACCTCGAAGCCCACATCCAACATGTCCACAATGTACTGCAATGTCTACTGCAAAACCGCCTCTTTGTGAAGCTGGGAAAAAAAAGTAAATTCCACCAAAGAACCATCACCTTCCTCGGGTATGTGCTTTCCTCAACAGGGGTTGAGATGGACCTTACCACAGTCCAAGCCATCACAGATTGGCCTGAACCGGCCACTATCAAGGTACTACAGCACTTCTAGGGGTTTACCAACTTTTACAGAGGGTTCATCAGGAACTGCAGTACCATCGCCAGTCCACTTACGTCACTTCTCAGGAATAAACCTTAGAGACTCAGTTGGACTGACTCTGCCTGAGAGGCATTCTCAAAGCTGAAAAACAGTTTCACCACAGCCCCCATTCTCCATCATCCTGACCCAGACCTCCCATTTGTGGTGGAGGTCGATGCTTCAAGCTGTGATATCAAGGCAGTTCTCTCTCAACGTAACGGAAACCATGGAAAGTTACACCCCTGTGCCTTTTACTCCAGGAAGTTAATTGTGGCAGAAGCTAACTTCATTGTAGGCAACAGGGAGCTACTATCAATGAAGGAGGCTCTAGAGGAATGGCGTCACTGGCTGGAGGGAGCTCGTCACCCTTTCCTCATTCTCACTGATCATCACAACCTGGAATATCTATGGGGGGAAAAATGACTGAACCCTTCACCAAGCAAGATGGGCCAGGTCCAGTACTTCCCCCTCTGGCGAATAATTACAAATATTTAGACTGTTTATGAATAAAAAGAGGGTGAATGAGGGTGAACAGGGTGAGTCTAGGTTTGGCGGTTACCAGGTGAACGGTACTTGCCTGACTGCATTGTGCCAAGTATAATGTTTGGTGGAGGGAAGATTATGGTGTGGGTTTGATTTTCAGGGGTTGGTCTTGGCCCCTTAGTTCCAGTGAACTTAAATGCTTCAGCATACCAAGACATTTTGGACAATTTCATGTTCCCAACTTTGTGTTTGGGGATGGTCCCTTCCTGTTCCAACATGACTGCACACCAGTGCACAGAGCAAGATCCATAAAAACAAAAATGAGCAAGTTTGGTCTGGAGGAACTTGACTGTCCTGACCATAACCCGATAGAACACCTTTGGGATGATTTAGAGTGGAGACTGACCTAAAACAGAACCTTGTGGAATACCGAACATAACCTTGGTATGCATAGAGAAGTCACCATCTAGATGTACAAACTGATAACGATCAGTCAAATTAGACCTGAACCAGGAGAGGGCTATTCCCTTAACAACAACAACAACATGCTCTAGCCTATCAAGTAGAATAATGTGGTCAGTGGTGTCAAAAACTGCACTAGATCAAGTAACTCTAGCAAGGAGGCACAACCCTGATCAGAAGCCAGTAACAGGTCATTTACCACTTTAACTAGTGCTGTCTTTGTGCTATGATGAGGCTAAAATATTTCTTTCAAACTAAACTGAGACCAAAACTTTGGAACCCCCAAAATTGCAGTAAGAGGGCAAACATCAATACTGACCCTGATCACTTCAGACATAATTGTAAAATATGACCTAATGAACTTGGAAAACTGACTTGGATGAACGTGAGAAAATGGAAACCTTAGCTTGAGGGTTAAAGAATCTCCAAACGTCAACACAACCATTACTGGACAAAAACTCTGCTATTGATCAAAATTTAAACATATACATTGACAAGGAACAAAGGATTTTGTAATAGTGTGCCAACAATAATCAAGTACATTCCATTTTTATCAGCTATTACCTTAATAGCAGAAAATGGTACCCTTTGATTAATTAATATTGTATCCGCTTTAGCTCTTGAATTGAAATTTGAGTGAAAGGCTTTTCCTACCCTGCAGCATTTAAGCTTAAAACTTCTCAGAGGCGTCTCCTGCAAAAAAGTAATATCGGTATTTACACTTTTCAAGTTTGAAAAAATCTTTGACCTTTTGAAGGGATTGCTTATGCCTTTAATGTTACCAGTTAGAAATCTTATTGTGGAACAGACTGGGTTAGGCAAATAACCCGAGGAACTGGCCATTTACAAATCAACTGGAAAAAAATATACATGCAGAGAAACGCACCTTATTTAAAACGGAAAAAAAAGAAACACCCACACATTATCCAACCAACGTGATAAATCTCACCTAGACACATCCCCAAACAACTAGTGCTCACTAGTTAGAGAACATAAAAAAAAGGTTTTGTATGCGTTTACATCAATTTAGAAACAGTAAACAAGATCAACTCATATCTAGACACTATATTCCTTATTTGTTATTTGAAACTAGGTGTGTTCCAAGTTCACCCATCCCACTAGACTGGTAAATCAGTGCAAGGAATATTCCTTTGGTTTTTACATACTTATGTCACAGTCATTTACATAATTATTTAGACATTAACAATGGTGTTATTTTACCACAGTGTATTAGAGTTAAAATTAAATAATGAATATTGGTTCAAATTGGAGACTTTCCAATTTGAGTGTATCCAGAAACTGTGGTAAAATTACAGCACATTGTATATGTTAATATGATAATTAGCTGTCCATATTTTCCATGGCCAACTATGTATGTTATGTTCCATGGCCAAATATAACATTAAAAAATGAACTGCATTCAGCGTCTTCAGGCCACATTTTCTGCTCCCCAAATTTTTGGGTTGAAAACCTTAACTAACAGCTTGCCTAACTTGGCAACATTTGTCTTTTCGGAGACAAATTTCACAAAGAGAGACATTCAAAAAGATAACATTTACATACATTTTATTTTTTGCTAAATTATTCAGCCAAACTGTACATTCTTTTTTTCTTTACACAGGGAGACAGCAGCATCCGCTACTTTGAGATCACAGATGAAGCACCGTATGTTCATTACCTTAACACCTTCTCCAGCAAAGAACCACAGAGGGGCATGGGCTACATGCCCAAAAGAGGCCTAGACGTTAATAAGTGTGAGATTGCCAGGTACATAGCACCATAATGTTACAACAGATATGAATGTTGACCTAGAGGAACTAAATTTACTTTGCTTGAATAATTCCTTTGGATTGACTAGTGTAGCCAAACTAGACATTACTCCTCTGATATTAAAGTTTCCTTAATCAAGGAGGGTTTAAAATACTTTATTTACCTAGAGGGCCATTGTATTTTTAGGGCAATTAACACAATGTCTGAGCAAGCACACTTCCAGATGATTCAATTTCCATTTTGTGGACATTGGATTAATTCCTTCATAGTGTATGTCGTGGATCTGTTTGGTAAGTGCTTCCAGTAACTGCCAATGGGAGGCTACTCTGGTTTCAATGGGAAGATGAGAAGATTGAAACACAGTGTGAGGATCCATGTGCTGAAATCCATAATCTAAATATCAAAGTTCATAGAACATGTGTAACTGCAGGGAAGTGTATACATTTGACTTTATGTTTAGTTTTCACAAGCCAGCAAAAACCCTCACTGGATAAAACCAGATTCTCTTCTCATATTATTTGGCTCAAATGTTCTGCTTTAATTAGAAATGTCACAATGAGAAAGAAAAAGACATTTAAATGTCCATTTAATTAATGTCATTATTAAAGCTGATCTTTATTTCTGTTTGTTGTATGATTTGACATGAACTCATCTTTATATTTAAAGGTTTTATAAACTTCATGAGAGGAAGTGTGAGCCGATTATCATGACTGTCCCAAGAAAGGTACTACTTAATGCAAATAAGTAATTGTATTAACATGAACTATTACTGCAAAGAAATGCATCATGAACAGTATAGATTTTTATATTTAGTCAGCATGTTAACTAGCATGCCAGTGCCTGCCTATTAACTACATGTATGTGTGTATGTATGTATCTGTATTTATGCACTCACTGTCCACTTTAATAGGAACACTCGTACACCTGCTCATTCATGCAGTTATGCAATCATCCAGTTGGGCTAGTTTGAGCATTTCAGGAACTGTTGATCTCCTGGGAATTTTGCATTCAACACTCTCTAGAGTTTACACAAAATGGTGCAAATTTGTGTGGAAGTTGGGGAGGTGCAGAAACACCTTGTTGATAAGAGAAATCAGAGGAGACTGGTCTGAGCTGACAGAAAATCTATCACAGCAGTTCTAAACCATTCCTGAAGAAAGCTGTCATTGTGAATGAAAGGGTTCTTCTCACCTCATTCATTATTTTTTTATTGGATCTGTAAAACTGGTAGGCCACACAATTTATGTGAGAATTTGTATGCAAAAGAGATTGTTTCTGTTATGTGTGGACAAAGTGCTGCAGATTAACATTGAATCCATTGTCAAATGATACTGGAGCAAATAGCAACATATGTGAAAGGACATGAAAATCATGAACATTAAACTGAGCATATGTCTTTCTCTCCAACTGTATTGACTTACTTTATATTTGTTGATGCAGTAGTATCTTATTACAAAACCTACGATTGATAATATTTTTTTAGAAATAAAAAAGTGTATAACATATAGATACTTTTGTATTTATGTAACACCCGCAGTCAGACCTGTTCCAGGATGATCTGTATCCGGATACAGCTGGACCAGATTGGGCCTTGGAAGCAGAGGAGTGGTTTGAAGGCAAGAACGGTGATCCTATTCTAATATCACTCAAACATGGCTATGTCCCTGGCAAGAATCGTGACCTCAAGGTGGTCAAAAAGAATGTTCTGGACAACAAGTCACCCAAGAAGGTGGAGGAGACATCAGCTCTTCAAAAGCCTGCCTCTCCTCAGCTCATTAGAGTAAGTATTGAGTAATGCTGTCATGTAAAACCATCCATTAAGTGAGTGTTCTTCCCCAAACCATTAACATGTCCTGTACATGTAATTTCTGTATACATTGCAATTGTATGTAATATCAATTTTAAACCCATGTCAATGAAAAAATGCTGCACATCAAAAATTTCTGTGAGCTTGATGATTACTGTAAATCATGTATACTTTAGAATATTCTCTCCTCTTTTTGTTTACAGAAAAATGAAGTGAAGTTGGAGGAGCTGCTTCGAGAAGTGAAATCTCTCAGAGACCTGGTGACACTTCAGGACAGACGAATCACCAAACTCGAAGAGCAGTTGGCCAAAGTGGCATTCTGAGGCGCAGCTACAGGTCTGAGTCACCATGTCAGAATATGAAGAGATACAGAAGAGATTTCAGAGGGCCAGTCACTGCCAAAAAAATCACAATTCAACTTGATCATTCCACTTGGTGTTTTTTTCTTGTGACTACGACTTGAAGCAACATTCCAATAGGAGCATTTTCATCTTGCCTCCCCTGAGCATTCATTAAGGAAAAAACAGATTCATTTTTGCTTTGTGTTGTGTTTTTTCATGGTGCAGTGGGTTTATCTGATAAATATTTCAGATTTTTAGATTTCATGATTTTCTTCCTTTTTCGCTTTTGTAAAGTTGTGATCTTTTGAATTCTGAAAGTCCAGAGTGTATCAGTATTACTATTCTGTTTTTTTTTCTTTGTGCTGCCATATGTGAGGTGCATCCCACCTGCATATTGTTTTGCTTTTAATTGAATCCTTTTACTGGCAGGACTTCACTGTCTATTAATCTTTTGAAGACTGGACAGTAGGAAGGTTTAACCTCACCCTGATCTTCTCAGCTACAGAGGTTAAACATTATACGATGGACACAGAAATGAATCAGAATTTAATCGAGTATTAACTGAGGGTAAAAAAAAATCTAGCACAAACAAAAACACTGCAGGTAAAAGCGCCATTGAACAGTGTAGTGCCTAATTGAGAAGCACTAATCATATGCCACGATTCCTGCATTAATTCCTTGCTGCTCACTGTAGTATATTATTATTCCAAGCTGTCAATAGCAGGGTGTGCTAATTATAATAAATGCATTACAGTTAGATGATTTAGATGATTTTGATATTTAGCAAGTTTTCCAAAAGCAATAAAGCAAACATGTATAAGTGAGAATCTAAAATTTTCACTGATCTTCTAACTCTGATCTGTGGTTGTTTTTAACTGATTGGACTCCCAGAAGTTAATTTGACTTATAACTTAAACATAAAGAGATATCAAATTAAAGCTGTAATCATTGGCCTCCTGAAGAAAAACTATTTAAATACTACTGCTACAGATTTGTCAAATTTAACTTTTGTTCAATTACAACTCACCTGCTTATTAATAGAGCTGTCCAGCCACTTTATTGATTAGAAATGTAAGTACAATCAAGCCTATAAATATTTGGACATTAACAAAGTTATTGCTATTTTAGGGCAATAACTTAAGGGCTCAAAAGTAATTATATAGTCGGATGCTCAGCTGTACCATGGCCAGGTGTGTTTTTCCCTCGAATGTTCACTTACAAGTAAGCAGATAAAAAGTCTAAAGTTAATTTCATGCATGGCTTTTGCAATTTAAATCTGTTACTTTTACTTCTCAGTACATAGACCATTTTAATGGCTATTTGTGGGTTTATGGAGGTGACGTCTATGGTCCTTGAATGCTTCTGGTTAGTTGCACACTTTCAAATCATGGGCAGGAGGCTGTTTATATGCATTGATATTACAATTGTTTATTTAATCATGCAATTAAAAATGTCAACATTCAAATTAGGAATTTAGTGGCTATTAGGAGCATGTTATTTAGACCTGTAACAAACTAACTGTTATCAGCAAATATCTTCCTTACCTTCCAAGACCTAAAAACTTGCTTGGTGAGACTGGTGCGAATAGAAGTAGAGGTGACAGGCTCCCTACTCTGAACTGCTCTTTGTCTGACCATCTGAAAAGTCAATATCTGCCATTGGTTTCGGCTCCATTTAAAACAAATTGGCATTATACATGTACAAATCTACTTTAACTTTTATTAACAATTAAATATTGTATTTAAAAGCAGCAACAATTTATGCATTAGAATTTAAAAAATAAAAGACACAAATGCACCTTCTTGTTTATTTACGACCCACAGTCCCAGATGTCTCAGATGCGCATTTCAACCCTCTCACACATGCTGTTCCACAGCAACAAGGATTACATCCCAACAAACCTCTCCTAACCTTTAGAGACAATTCAGAACGTAAAATAATTGTTTGCAATAGATAATAATGGCACATGATTATATTACTAGCATACAGTTAGCAATGTAATTTATTTTTTGCATAGTTTTACAGACTGACCAGCTATGCAAGGGCAATGTACACTAAGAATCTCCCCATTCAGCTAAGTGACGAATTATGTATTATTATTATGTAGTATTAAGTTTCTGACACTGTTTGACTTCAGTCCAACTTCAGCACAGACAACACAAATGTCGTCCACATTGTACAAGCAGATGTTCCCAACTTTTCTGCTTAGAACATAGTTATAAGCATCCAGACTGCGACAAGTTTATATAGCTTCTCTTGTATAGATGTACTCAGTTTCAAGATAATGATACACATCTGGATATGTTACTTAAGGTAAACGGTTTAGGCTTTGATGCTTATTTAGAGGGTATAATTCATTGTTTATTTTGTGGGGTTTTTGCAAATACCTTATCCTTTCAGTTCTTAAAAACAGAACTTAAAAATGATGCGCTTGTTATATTGTTTTGACAGATCTGTGATTTAAAAATGTCGCCACTGGAAATGCTTCAGGACCAGTGATGTAACTTTTTAAATGCTTTTGTTGTTCTTTTGGCTGCTCCCTGTTTGGGGTTGCCACAGCAGATCATCCGGTCTGCATATTTTGATTTCATACAATAACATAACCATTTTTTTATCTGGGCTTTGGACAACTTTTTAAATGCTTATAATAAGCTTTATCTGCTTATATGGGAATAACACACTTGGCCATGGGACAGATTGGCATCCATTACTTTTCATCTCTTAAAATAGGAAGGAACACAAAAAAAAATGGTGTAATTCCTACACTGTTCAATATACTGGGGTAGACAGCTATAAAAAAAGAATAACTTTGTCTAGATATTTATGTACCTCACAATATATTCAAAAAGACTACAATGTTCAGGTGCTCTACCTTACGCATTATTTTCAAATCATCCTAAACTCATAATAGCAAAAAACTCTCTCTTCTCCAAGCTGATTTTTTTGAAAACTTGATTTTCATAAGGCAGTGGCTACCAACTGGCTCTCACACTTGTTAATGATATGTAGTGGTGCCTCTTTGTGTAAAATTGATTTTAGCCTGGCCCTTTCAATAGTTTCTGGCTGGAGCTTAACTGACGTGAACCTGAACACTTGTGTATCCTAAACCATCATGTGCATGCATTCCAGGTTTCACTAAAAACAAGAGTCTACACCCACAATAAATCTTGTTCATATTATGTTCTGTATTCAGCTGTGTGATGTATTCAGCGTTGATGACTGTGCATTGCCTTGTAAATTGTAACTGTAAGTTGCAAATTGGAAAACATATCAACGGGAGACTACAGACTCAATGTACTTTGAGCTAGCATTATTTCATTATTTACCTGTTTGTTTTTTTGTCTTCCTATAATTAAGTCTTAGACAATTTCCACCCACCAGTTAGACTTCAATCACGGAGGATTAAGGCTTTTACGTGAACATGAGATAGACATATGAAGCCAGCCAACCACATGTTTGCAAATTACTGATCCTGTTGCATCAAGGGGTGGTGTAGCAGTCAGGGGAAAGGCCAGTGTCAGTGAAATTATAGCTCTGCCACACAGCATGCATAGAAACAAATTGTTGCAGAATATACTTTATTTTTAATTCAAATTCATACCTTTTTTCATGTTTAGTAATAATTCTGAAAACTGGATAATTAATGCAATTGTGAACCAAGACAAAGTTAATTTATAAAAAACAAAACAAAACAAAAAACCTTGCTGCTCGTTTTTCACTCAGAGATTAGTGTAAGAGCAATGCAATGAAGGTTATGCTTTTCAGGGTGAAACATTTTCTGTATGTCACTATTGAAAAGCAATAAAGTTTATGTATTGGATTTCACATAAACTGAAACAGTGAAATGCAGCTGAATGAATTGCTTTTAATGATAGTCTATTTACTTCTGACATCAATTTTGAAAAGCAATCTTTGCTGATTATCATTGAAGAGAAGCAATGCAATGAAGCAATAAGTGAGAAGTGTGAGATCCACATCCTGTGGGTACTGATGCACAGTTAGCATTGTAGAAACATGTTGCACAGATCGTTGAATGATAACAAGAAGATAAAATGGTTATTTAAAGTTTAGTCATTCATTAACTTGAATGTTTTAAATTAGTAATTGTAATTACTACAGTGAATTGTTAACTTAGTTGATTATCAAAAATAGACAGATTAGGCAAAATTCTTTGTTGCAGCCCAATATAGAGCTCAGCAAAGCCATTTGTGGTATGTAAAATCATGGGGAAAAGGAAGTACACTCTACATCAGGGCCCAAATAACAGTTGTGTGTTCTTCACCATCTTTGTAACCCAAATGCAGTAAAAGTAAGTCCTAAAAAAAAGTATGCAATAAAGTATGTCCTATACTTCAGTAATGCAGAACCACCTTTATCAATAATAACATCTTCTAAATGCTCAATGGGGTCAAGGTCAGGACTTTGGCTTGGTCATTCCAATGCGTGGATATTTAACTTTTTTAGCCATTCAGATGTTGAATTGCTGGTTTGCTTGGGATCATTGGCTGTTGCATAACCCAGTTTCTGTCTAACTTAAGCTGTTGAATAGATAGTTACTCACATATATTTCAAAAATATTTTGGTATAAAGTGGAGTTCATAGTGACTGTAAATTCCCCATGTCCAGTGGCTGCATCACAAAGCCAAATCAACACCTCTTCATCACCACACATGGTCTGAGGTGTTTGTGGTAATAAGCTGTGTTTGCCAAACATGGTGCTGTGAATCATGACCAAATTCCTCCACCTTTGTCTCTTGAGTCCAAAGGATTGTTTGGTCAAATGCAGTGTTGTAAATCTTATGTTGCAAAAATTATGCTACCATATTTTTTTTGGAGAGAAAGGGCATTTTCCTAGCAACTTTTTATTAAAGCCAGAATTGTTCAATTTTCACATTTAAAGTGCTTACAAAGGCCTATAGGTTACATAATGTAGCTTTTTTTTCTCTGAGCATTAAAAAGTATGGACTGAATTTACATTTGACACCCACTTTTGGGATGATTGAAAATGGTCTTGGATTCTCTCCATTTGTATGCAGTCCACCTCACTGTAGAATGAATTTCAAATCGTTTGAAGATGGACTTATGAGCAGCAACTGTTGCTTCTCGAAGGTTCTGCCTGATGACACCAAGATCTGTTTTGTAAATGTAGTCAAACTTTTTGATAATAACCTAATCTTGTGCAGCTCATTAGTAAAACCTAGCTGCTAATTACTCTCAATGATTTTGGAAGTAGAAAGGGTGTATTTGTTTTTATTCCAACCTAGTTCTGAATGTTAGTTTAGTTTCTGGAAAAACTACATTATTTTTCCCCACCTGAGATTATGTAAAGTATTTAAAGAAGATGGTGACAAGAAATGATTGTTATTTATGTCTTGAAAAAAAAAAATATAGAAGGAGTACTTTCTTTTTCCTATGACAGTATATTCTGTTTGAGAGGAGGTCTGGACAAAAGAATCTCACTGAAATGTTCCATTGCCTCCTCTGCAGCCTCACCTGGAATGCAAAGAATGGCCTGCAAAAAAAGAGACTAAATTGCAGTATGATTGTTTTTACCTGTTTGGTGACACAAAGTCATAATACAATATCCAGTGTGTCTGCACCAGAATGGAGTCCTTGTGTCCTGCTTTTGTGAGCATTAATAGGGCAAGTACATGGACATGGAAATGATTCCATTTCGTGCATCCTTAAATGCCTTTTTAAATGACCAAAAAAGTGTTTTCTGAAAATACTAATATGAACCTACATAAACTTCAAGTATACATCACCTGCAGTTCTTGCCTTCCTCGACCTGCAACCCCTCTACTCTCTCTTTTGAAACCACGATACATACAATTTTGAGTGCAATGAATGATAGAAATGTGCAAATGCATGAATCATAAACATGGCAAAGGACTGAATAAATTCCAATGCTACATGCATAAGCATCTGTATACGAAAAAGCATTTGATATAACCTGTATTTCAACTCCATAAGTCGGTAAGCATGTGATAATATAAACCAAGTTGTGAAGCAAACTTCTCCACATTTAACCATTATTAAACCAAGCCACATGAAGCACTTAGACCTGGAAACTCAATGTTAAAAAAATAAAAACATAAAAAAAATTCATAAAACTTCTCATTATCCTTCTCACATATCAATCTGAAGAAGTTTAGATTGACCATTTTAAATACTGAAATTACGTGGCCACAGTATAATAAAGACAGAATGCATGTGTGAATTTCAGGAATCTCCCTCTTAGTGCACGTAGCAGTCTGCATTGCTAGAGTGCATACTTTCAGATTGTTCTGTATTTGTTTATGCCTCTATGTGTGTTTCTTTTGATTCTAGCTTTGTATCTGCCCTTGTCCTGTAACTGGTTGTTTCCCTCACATGGCCTTATTGCCCACACCTGTTCTGACTTTACTCCTTGATTAGTTTGGATATTTAAACCCTTGAGTGTCATTGCTTTTTGTGAAGTGTATGCTCTTTTCTGATTATCCAAGCTGTTTGTGCTGTTTTGATCTACAACCTGTTTGCAGATCATCTAGCCGGTGCCAATTTAATGATTCTGAGTTGTCTTCACTATACCAGCTACCTGATGTCATTAACAACCAGCTGACAGTGCACTATGGAGTTCAGTGACTTTCACTTAAAGTAAATAAAATACAAAAAAATAATGTTAATTGAGTTTAGATATATTGGGGCACTTTTTGACTCCACATTGTCAAAGCTTTTTTTTACTGTTAATAAAAGAAAATACCAAACACATACATTATGTGAAATCTGCAAGCTGCTAAACTACATGTGGAGGACACTTTTAAATGATTACCATTTTGTTTAAATCTTTCAAAACTGAGGTTACAGGAATATTCATACCAGATCTAATAGGATCAAGGTCAGCTTCTTCCCCACATCAATTACCCACACAGCTCTACATTACACTATTAGGCCACTGATGATTTACTGTCAGTTATCGTCCTGCTAACTGTAGCAGGACGTTCTGGTCAACTGGACAGTACTGTAGAGAAAAGAGATCCAGATCAAATCAATATTTGGTGTGACCACCCTTTGTCTGCAAAACAGCATCAATTCTTCTAGGCTGACTTGCACACAGTTTTTGAAGGAACTCGGCAGGTAGGTTTTTTCAAACATCTTGGAAAACTAACCACAGATTTTCTGCGGATGTAGCATGTAGCTTGCTAGAGACCTCTACAATGCTTCACTGTTGCCTGCAGATTCTCATTATTGTAACACACTCCAGCCCTTCTGAAAACAACCTGCCTCCTGCTACAGCCAGATATTTCAGATCTCATCAGTCCAAGGCAGCTGCTGCCATTTTTCTACACCCAGTAACCTATGTTTCGTGCATAGTTGAGTTGCTTAGCCTTGTTTCCACAAGGTATGGATTTTGGCCACAATTCTTCCATGAAGACCACATCTGGCCAGACTTCTCCAGACAGTAGATGGGTGTACCTGAGTCCCACTTTGCTGATGGCTTTGCTGGACATCAGTATGATGTGTCTTTCTTCTGCTGCATTAAGTTTCCTTGGCCGACCTCTGCGTCTGCGATCCTAAACAATGCCTGTGTCTTTTCATCATAAAAAATGCCTGTTTCTTTGCTTCTTGAAACCCCAGTTTACTTTAAAATCTTTGCCTGGGAGGGACCTTGTTGATGCAGTATAACTACCTTGTGTCTTGTTGCTGTGCTCAGTCTTGCCATGGTGTATGACCTGTGACATGAAACTGTCTTCCACAATCTCACCTTAGTAGCAGATATTGTCTGCTCCTCACCCAGTTCTAAGCTCCTACACAGCTGTTTCTGTTTTAGTTAATGACTGTGTTTCAACCTACATATGATATTGATGATCATTAGCACCTGGTTAATCATACACCTGACTCTGATCCTACAAAATACCTGATTTTGTTCAAGTGTAAGAACTGATGCTGGTTTGAAGGGTAATCTCACCAAAAATGTATTTGATTTAGATTTTTTCTTGTGTTCACTGATTTTGCATTTTTAAAATGATAAAAATAAACAATTAAAAATATATATTTGTAAAAGCATTATTTACACACTTTACAGCGTTTCTACCAGCGGCGGCTGGTGCTAAAAAAAAATTTAGCAAACAAACTTAAAATCAAACTGCATTTATCAGGTGATTATGTATCATTACTGCTAAGATAAAATATTGAAAATGTTATTGTTAAAGTCAACTGTTAACTTGTGCAATAAATGTACTATGAATCACTGAATTTGAGTTCAATGTGGGTTTATTATCAGTAATGAAGGTTTCTTTCTTTCTCCTTTCTTTCTGGCTTGCCAATTTCACAATGACTTTCTGGTTAAAGTCAGTCATCTCAGTCACCAATCTCTTTTCCATTTACAGCATGGCCAATACATTCAATAAGAAGTGCTGGAAAAGCACTGAGTGTAAGCTCGACTACCATGAACAGGGAGTATTTATACAGAAGAAAGGTGTAATATTCAGTGTTATCACAAGACAAGTAAACACAAGACTTCAGCAAAAACAGACGTGGTGTTTGATGTGTTCATTGGTGATTTGGCGAGTTTATTATAGGATTATCTAAATTACTAACGAATAAACTTCCAGAGTGTGTGTTCGGTATATGATTAACAAAACAGAATAGAAAGAATTTCTAGGACAAAACAATTTTTTTACGGTCATAAGATGAGGTCATAAACAAATGGTAGCAAAGAGCCAGCCCAGGGCAGAGTGTGCCAAGAGAACCCAAAGACAATGCAGAAATAAATACAAGGAGATACGTGATATCCAGCACAGACTTTGCAGATAAAATGGTACTCTGCTTGGCTTTGTTGATGTTCTTTGCCTTCACCTTGTTCATGTTCCTGGAGAGTATTGCCTTGTACACAGTGGGACCTCAGAGCAAACCAGACAGTGATGGGTCTTTGAATGTGTAAAGCACAGCAATACACAGTATTATAAACAGTATTATTTACTTATTTGTGTTTAGTATTGTCATGGCCCGGACTGGCTTCCTGCTCTCACATTATTTCCGATTTCTTCTCCCCTGCTTGTTGCTGTGTTCTCTCCTGTTTGTTTTTGTGAGTGTATGTGTGTGTGGGTCTAGGCATAGTGCTCCACTTCGCACCTCTCCTAGATGGAATCATTAAACACATCTAGTCTCCCTCAGCTTGCCAATCAACAGTGTATAAATGCTGGTTACCAGAATGTTCTGGCTTCCAGTGCAGTAACTTGTCATGCCTACCCATGTTTGTTTACTGCTTTTTGTCCAGTATTATCCTGGTGTTTTTTAGCACTATTTTATGTGTTTCTGCCTGTGCCACAGGCCAACAAAATGTCCTGCTCTCTTCCTACTATGCCAGACTGGCTTCACCATTCCTGTGGATCCCTGAGCACTCAACTCCTATGCCACTAAACCCAGTTAGGTCCCCAACCTCACCAACTGTCGACCTGAGTTAGAATCCCCGCTTCAAAAGACGCACCGTATCACTCTCCCTCCCCACACTCCCCATCCATTGCCTTAAATACAACTTGCTTAACCCTCTACACTTGGGTCTGTGTTCTGTGTTCCCTTATTCCTGTAGTCATAAAAATGTTTTTATTCATTTAGTGTTTGTGCTATTATGACTAACATACCATATTTACTATCTATCAGTTTAATTTTGCATTTCCATTATACTAGTGTATAGTAAATTTAAATTTTGAATTTTTGTATATTCTTGTTTATAAATAAATAAATAAATAAATAAATAAATAAATAAATAAATAAATAAAAGTCATGACCTTGCTCAACTGGTGCATTCTTTTTTTTCTTTTTTTTTTTACTAACTTTTTTTTATTTTATTACTAACTGTGTTTATGTACTAGTTTAGTGGCTGTAGAGTACAATAGTTCAATAAAGTGTCTTTTGCTCTGTCCATACAAGTTAATATTTTAAGCATATACGTTCTTGTTACTATACTCATAAATAGTGTGTTTGCTATACTTAGGACATTATTCTTGTGACCAACAAAAGTAACATTCCCTCTAGAATTAATAGTTATTCCCAGAACAGCTTACTGCTGGATGACTAGAATTAGAATTCTTTTAAAAATTCCCTAGAAATTCCCCTTGGGTTTCTCTGGGTTTTGTCCATAAATTAGTTTTGGCTGATCAGCTACATACTGAAAATGTTCTTTTCCAATTTCATGTTTTAGGACTCCATACATTGATTCTGTTGAAATATTTATCAGCTGTTAATTTCAGTCTAGCTGGCTAGACATGAAAGCCTCTAACCTAAATCTCCCTCATGGCGAATGAGAGATCATGGGCTTTGTCTGCCTTCCTGTTAACCTTCATTGCTTGGGCTTATGTAACTCTAAACCAATGTTTTGCCAGCACCAAAATCCTGGGCTTATACAGGGGAGGGCATGTAGGACATTTTTTTACCACTTCCTAAACAGGATATGTGTTATTTATATCAATCAGTAAATGAGGGCATGGCAAGACTACATAAGATCATCATTCGGTACCCCTTAGTCCAGCTGCATCATCTCCAATCCTGTGTACGGGACCAGTTATGGTGAGTGGCCCTCTGTCACAGATATTATGATATTTGGGGTGCATTTGCTCCATCGCTTAGAATGAAGCCTGTGCAGTAGTAATATCGGGAAAAGAATGAATTATTAGGAGACCAAGTGTATGAATGGTTGATGGGCATACCTATATGAAATATAAAGCAGATTTATTAAGTAAAGGAGGAAATGCAACTCAAAAAAAGAATGCAAGAATTAGAGAACAACAATTAGGGATATACTGGAATTATTCTGACTCACAAAGATGCCAGTTTCCTCATATATAATAAAATCTTTTAATATTTCATCTGCAGGCACCAAAAAAGGCAAAAAAGCGGGCAGCAGAGGGAGCCAATTCCAATGTGTTCTCCATGTTTGAACAAACTCAGATCCAAGAATTCAAAGAGGTCAAAATCTCTCATCTCACCTATTCATCTTAAACCATCCATCCACCTGTTCATCACACTGTGACCTGCTATTCCCTTCAATCACTCTGCTGTTGTCTTTATGTCTGCTGCTGTATTGTATTTGTAGCATGTCCATTTGGCAGCATGCTTCATGCCTTAAAAACTTCAAAGCCTGTCAGCACTGATTAAAATAGAGATCATTCATGAGCTCCAAGAGAATTATATGCTTATTAATAATGTTGTTAAATAAAAAAATAGTTCTTAATTTAGTCTTAAGGACTTTTGTGCTTGTATTGCCAGGCTTTTACCATCATGGACCAGAACAGAGATGGTTTCATTGACAAAAATGACCTGAGGGATACTTTTGCAGCTCTAGGTGGGCTTAAGTCACAAATGAGAGCAGAAAGCACAACAAGACAAAAATATCTTCTGTTATTCAGGTCAAAGATCAATCTAAGCCTGTTAAATCATTGATTTGTGAAGTCAATGTTAGATAGATAGCTCTTATTCTCTCACTCTGTGGAAATACAGGACGCCTTAATGTGAAGCAGGAAGAGATTGATGACATGCTGAAAGAGGCTCCAGGGCCCATCAATTTCACTGTGTTCCTCACCATGTTTGGAGAGAAGCTTAAGGGTGAGATTAGACTATGAGAAGCCTATAGTCTTCATGTAATTAAAGTGATATTGCAGTGATCATATGCTGTGGTTTGCCTGCCTACTTGTAGGGGCTGATCCAGAGGAGACGATCCTCAATGCTTTCAAAGTTTTCGACCCTGAGGGAAAAGGTGTCCTGAGGAAAGAGTAGTGAGTTATGTTTTTAGAGTTTTGCAGTAAATTGTACTGTTAGGGCATATAATTCAAATATTCCCACATGTTTCCCGTGATTATATCTGCTTTATCTAATCCTCCAGTATATAATTGATGTGCAATAACATCTTTTTTAAGTGTTACTGAGATGCTGACCACGCAGGCTGACAGGTTCTCGAAAGAAGAGGTAAGAGATATAGACACTCTGTGAGACACATGTTACAGAAAAAAGCAGGTATTTATTTCACTATGATACTCAATCATTATTTTCTTCAACAGATGGAGCAGATGTTTATCGCCTTTCCCCCAGATGTATCAGGGAACCTTGACTACAAAAACCTAGTTCACATTATTACCCATGGTGAGGAAAAGGACCAGGAGTAAATGTCTCACTGCTGGAACCTGTCACCCAGCTATAGCCTCATGCCCAGCAGATCCAAAAGACCCAGCTATTGCCATCTGTTTAAGTAATGGGACAGTTTATGTATACTTAATTACATATAGTTAATATTTGCTTGTAAAATAAACAGCTTTTACACTTTCTGCTTTGTCTTTTATAAAGACAAGTTGTACAATATTATCCACCCTAGAGCCCCACATCATCCTAAGTACGACACTTGTTTTCAGTCTCGATTTTGTCTCTCACTTCCACCCTTAAAAGATTGAATCTTGACTTGATCTTGGCTATTTCTAGTCTTGGACTTTGACTACTTCCATAACTGTTAAGATTATGACAAAATACTTCTGTGTACACTTAAGGACTTGCTGTAAAGCTATCATTATTTAATAATAAGGTCTAGGTATATTTATATATACCCCATTTTTTTCCCCAGTTTGATCATTTTTCATTTCTTATACAGTACATCTTACAAGGCATCTAAGACACCAACTACAGTGATTTCCTTTGTCCCAGGCATCCACACATGAAAATACTGCCTGAGAATAAAAAAAATCAGACTGAAATGCCAACCTCATAATCCTCCACTTTCCAGTATTCTCCTATAGCAAAAATACATTCCCACGAGCAGCTAGATAGACCCAGGGGCATGTTTACCATTTTGGGGGCCCCAAGCAAAATCAGGACCTGGGGCCCCCATGCCCCAACATTGCCTAAGATTTTCCTTTGATTTGCACAACAGTAATAATGAGTATATAGAATTAAGTGAGACAAATATAAACCAGATATAGTTTACTTTCACCATTATAGGGTCAAGCTGTGCCATGAGCTCTACCTGTCTAAGAAAGTTGCCATTATGAGGCTCAAAAAGCTTTTCTGAATGCCCTCTTGGTGCCTGGTTTCGTTCTACTAAATGACAGACAATTGCAATTATTCTGATAAAAACAGCCTTTCAATCTGTGTTTTAAGAGCATGCAAATCCTGACTCTTGCTTTCAGTAGTTTTTCCTGATTTCCGTCGGTCTTCCAGTTCGCGCCAGGTTTGTATATTTGCGCGATGCACCCTGCCTTTTTCGTGCTCTTTTAAGTTTGTGGATATTGATCCATGAGCGAAATCCACTACTGTTAAGTGAAGAAGTGTTTTCCCTTTCAGAAACAGAACACAGAATCACTACTGACTGAATAAACAACCAATTTCTCTGTATTCTCTCCTAGTTTTTCATTTTTTGTAATAACAGTCCACAGTGAAACGACGAGGAATTTTGTCACAGTTTTGAGGAAAATTGAAAACCTTTATTTGAACTGGACCCCTTTTGACAATGCTACATCTTTGTTGGTCAGTTATTTTCTCAGGCCAAATAGCTGGGTCATCAGAAGGCACGATTTCGCTTACCAGTAGATCGTGGGGCAGGGGCTGGGTGTCAGGGACAGGGCACTCATCTCCGCTGCCGGCAAAAGGTGCGGCCGTGGCTTGTTCGGTGGGCAGCATAGCTGGGTCTTCCTCCTCTTCAGATTGATTTTTAGGCCAAACAAATTTTGTAAGCTTTAGCAAACTTTCAGTATTTGATTTGTTTTCTTTTGTTTTCTTTCGTTTTTGAGCGCCGCTTGGATAAGCGCGCTTCATGGTTGATTCTTTCTATGTGTCTGGGCCGCACGTTAATAAATGATGTCAAAAGCAATCATTAAATGAGTTGACCGCTTGTGGCCAGTAGGGGGCACCCCAAACCAGCGGGCCCCACGCAATTACGTGCTTTGGTGGGTAAACACGCTACTGGCTTGACCTGGAAATCTTTGTTGTACACCACACAGACAGAATAAAAAAAACCTTAAAATACATAAAACAATAACTGAAGGTTTGATGGCTTTGCCAAAAAGGACTTTAGGTTAAATCTATATTGATTTCAGGAATTATGCTGATGCTCATACTTACAAGTTGCTCAAGAAAAGCAACTCTTAAAGCTGAAAGGAACTCTTAATGCTTCAGCATACCAAGACATTTTGGACAATTTCATACTCCCAACTTTGTGGGAGCAGTTTGTGGATGATCCCTTCCTGTTCCAACATGACTGCACACCGGAGCACAAAGCAAGGTCCATAAAGACATGGATGAGCGAGTCTGGTGTGGAGGAACTTGACTGGCCTGCACAGAGTCCTGACCTCAACCCGATAGAACACCTTTGGGATGAATTAGAGTGGAGACTGTGAGCTAGGCCTAAACTGGGACGTCTGCCTTTACATGCACATAAATTTAATATAGAGTTGGCCTGCCCTTTGCAGCTATAACAGCTTCAACTGGGAAGACTTTCCACAAGGTTTAGGAGTGTGTTTATGGGAATTTTTGACCATTCCTCTCTAGAAGCGCATTTGTGAGGACAGGCACTGATGTTGGATGAGAAGGCCTGGCTCACAGTCTCTGCTCTAATTCATCCCAAAGGTGTTCTATCGGGTTGAGGTCAGGACTCTGTGAAGTTCCTCCACACCAAACTCACTCATCCATGTCTTTATGGCAGCAGCACAATGCATAAAACCATGCAGATTCAGTTCAAGAGATTCAGGTAATGTTCACATCAAAAATCGGGGAATATGTGATCACTGTGACTTGAACCATGGCATGGTGGTGCTGGTTGATTATTTTACCTCTAAATACTCAGTAGTTCCTTTGCACAAAAGTATGCTACATTAAAAGTGCATGACTTGTTTATTACAAATAGCTCCCCAGCTAAAGTAGTACTGGCACCATTTCCGTCCTTGATTATAGAAGAAGTAAGCAGTCTAAGTCAGTGTATATTTTAAACCTACAATAACGGCAATAAATAATCAGGTGTATAGGTGGTTCGATTAAAATGAAATTGAGTAAGAAAGAAATAGTATTTTAGAGTTTTACCACAAGTTACAAATAAGGGAACACAAGAATTAAGTCTAAAGAAGTCTATGGAGAAATTCGGAACCACAGCAGCTGAAATCGTGGACACTCAGCTGTCCAGCTGTTCGGTGACGTTTCATGCACTTGTCAGTATTAGTGTGCCCTTGGTCGAGGCGTATTTATTTGGAAGATCTTATGTTGCAGCGAAAAACGGGGGAGTTTTGTTTTACTACTTTTCATTTAAACATTTGTCCCAGCATAATTAACGTAATTTAATTGTTAAATTACAAAACCCTTTTAAAATCTACATTTTTTACATGTACACAAGTGTAACATACCATGATTCGAAACATCTAAGAATGTGCTTGAATTGAATCGACTCCTGCTCTACGAATCGTTTTGGTATAGCCAAGATCCAAGATGGCGCTGCGAGGACTGAGTAGCTGTGTCTCTTTTGTACTTCGTCAGAGTCATTCTCCAAGATTAGAAGTGTTATGTTCGGCAGTGAAATTTAACTGTTTTACTTGCAGAATTGAAGGTGCGTTCTTGCTATTTGCCAACTTTAGTCTGAACTCATTTGTTTTTGGTCACTCCTGAGCGCTACAGTGTGTTGTAAAAACTAGGAAAGGAAGGCTTCAGAGCTAACGCAAGAGAACTGTAACAGCTAACAGTGACTGGTTTCCAAAAAAGTTCTGGGAAAGTTTGTTTTGGTTTGTGTTTCTTTCCAATTTTGCACATTATAGTGTAGGTTTAGAGGATTTACCCGGGATTATGAACCCCTGGTCCGAAGTGTTTACACTGCATTCCGTTGTCACGTGTACAGTGTGATATGATAACTGTTAGAAAGGTTAGATGCTTAGCAACAGACTCCCAGTCACTGTATAACACCTGCTTCCTACAGTCACAGAAACCACACTGTTAAATTAAAAAAAATAATTGTGATGGAAACTGAAGAGGAGGTTTTATTATTTTTACACTTATGGCCAGAAAGGTTTGTTCAGGACAAACTGGATGGCACAGTTAGAAATAATAATCATTTAAGGAACTGACGTGTATAGCGTGTATGAAGAGCTGAGGCAGGTGCAGGTGCAGTAACAGGGTTTTGTTTTAAAGGGCATGTTGACAGGAGATCTGAACAGGAAACAGGCAGTGGTCAGGCGATCAGCATACAGGGATGATCCGTAACACAGAGAGCCAAAACAAGATCAAATCCAGGACGGTGCTACGCTGAAAAATAACTACTCGGTAGTGTCAGGTGGAGTGACAAACATAAACAAGCTGTGAAAAATAGACTGGTCCTCCCGGTCCCAATAGACCCAAAAGAATAACACGTTTCTTCCTGTATAGCAATGCATGATAGGAACTGTGTTACTGGGCATGTTTGGTTAGGTAATGGCATGCAAAATGAATTGTGGTTTAATGTGTCTAGGGCAGTGGTTAAGAACTAGTGTTTAGAAGGATGAGAGTTCAAATCCCAGTGCTGCCAGTCTACCAATACTGGGCCCTTGTGCAAGGCCCTTAACTCTCAACTGTTCAGATGTATGGAATAAAATAATCAGATAAATGGAAGATGCTTTGGATAATTTCATCTGCCAAATGCATGAATGTAAAATGGTAGATATTTGATGATAAAGAGTTCTGTGGGTGAGCACGCTGTGGCAATTCAAAAACAAAGTACGCCTCTTCCTTTTAAATGACGTAAATGACTTTCTGAAAGAATGTTGTCCAAATGAAACCTCAATACAAACTCAAAATTATGAATTATAAGGACTATAGCTAAAAAAGAAAGCCACAATAAACTTGTAGAGCTGCTGACTTTTCATGCTATGAGTGGAACCCTACAAACATAAAAAGGCACACACTAACCAGTGAGAGGATAGTTTACTCACATGACACATTTTAAATGGCCCACCCAATTAAACAATATAACATTCTTTGTATGCTTCATGTACTACAAGCATATAGTAGAGTAAATCACCCACATATAGTCTATATATAAAACTATCTATAATAACTTTACAAAATTTTATTTCTTGATATTTGCATCTAGATTTGTGAAACAGCTTAGAAAATATCAATTGTTTCAATTAAACTGATTGTTTAAACAAGTAGCTCTGATCGTCTTCTCTTGGTGTGTGTGTATATATGTATATATATATATATATATACACACACATTTATATTGAAGGTTAAATGTCATGCTATGTGACCCAGCAGTGACAGTGCTGGGATTTGAACACATAACCTTCCAGTCAGTGGTTCAACAACTTAACTGATAAGCCACTATATTACAATTTCAGTGGTTTACTTTAGAAATGATAGACTCATAACCAATATTGTTGATTTTCTTTGTTGAGGATCACAGACAGCACAATCTTAAATTGTCAACCACAAAGTCTTTTTACCGTGGGTTTAATGTGCTGATTTGATTTGGCAGAATTGACTTTAGCAAAGTGAGATATAGCAAATGGCATTGATTATGACTTGGACAAGTATTAAGCTTACTAGAAACAGTCTCTATAAGGCTATATATAACTGTGAGCTGTGACCCAAACATCTGTGTTCTGTGTAACTTCATGATTTAAGACAGCGAAGTTAATCAAAATTGTCTTCAGACAGCTCACCTTGCTTACAAAAATATCAATGTTTTTAATGATTTGTCGCTTTCTTTAAATATTACAGCCAGTGTGGTTTATGGTTATTTGGTAAATCAGAAGTTGTTCACATTTTTTAAAACTGGCCAAATATTTTTGGTTTCAGCCAGGCGTTACCTCTTGTCAGAGGATGTGGTGAGACTGGATGATTTTCAGAAGAAGAAACTTGCTGTGGCTCGACAGTTGTCTGGATCAAAAGGTTGGTGATTTTACCTAAACAAAGTCTTATTCTGTTGTTTACCCAGATAATCGATGCTGTGCGATGTTTCCTTGATCATTATTTTCCATTTTAAAATATTGTGCTAAAATTGCTAAAGCAAGTTAATTGTGATGAACTGTCAGCCTAAAAAGGCAGGAAAATGATCATTTTCAGTATTTAAGGTTAGAAGTATTAGAGGAGGCATAATAATAATAATAATAATAATAATAATAATAATAATAATAATAATAATCATAATAATAATACTACTAGTACTTTACGGTGCAGTCATGAATAGTGGCAATTGCAAAAGCTGGATTTTTAGTGAATTCTTAAAACAATCACTTAAAAAATGTCCAGTAAGGAATTAAAAAACAGAACAAGTCTAGATAAACCTTTTACAATTTAGTTGTCTAATGTCCACATGACTGACATTTTCACTGTTAAAGCTGCTCACAGTTTTTATCAGAAGAAAATATTAAAATGCGGGTCAAAAATAACCCTAGCATATTTTATACTTTTAAATAATAACCTCCATTAACATTTTAGGCCTATTTACACTTTATAGGTAAACATCTTTGTCATTTTTTCCTTTTTTGGATGAAATGTGTTGGCATCCCCAATAATAATTATAGTAAACTGATGTTCAATATATATACTTGTCAAATGTTAGCCAAGTCAAATATTTCCAACTAGATATTAGATATAGATAGATATTATTTCACAACTCAAAATTCTGTGAGGGAGCCCACATCACCTGAGAGCATATGGAATTTGGGAAGGGGGCCCAGCTTCCAAAGAAATGTCTGTTAATATCAAAAAGTTCAAAAGTATTTTGTGGCCAGAAAAAGACTACTCTTTTTGTATTTTTTAAGTCATATATCAGTTATTATTGCATTATATTATCAGGTCTGGTAATATATTAGACTATTATCAGGTCTGGTAATATAATTGGTGATAAACCTCACTCGTCAATCCTGGAGGATTGCAAAGCCTACTAGCCTATGTATAAATCCACCTCTCTCCTTCATTATAATAAAGTAATCTTTCTTATTCTCTCTCTAAACTCACAGAGCATTTCTTCAATGCATTAAATAAGAAAATGGAAACTAATCAGTTGATCCTGAAGGATGAACTGAAGCTGCTTCTCCTTCTCTGCCAGTCACCTGAGGATATGGTTATGGCTAGAAAAGCTATCTACAGGTACGTCTAAATTAGCTGTGGTTACCTTGAATTGAGCACATTTCAGGTTTTCCCATTAATGATAAGAAACCATCAATTGCAAAATCTTCTCTATTAATAGTCAATAATATGAGTATTTTACCACACAGTCAGGAACTGTGGCAAGTAAAAGATGGGTGGTGAATTTTATGATTGAAACTGATTCTGCAGTAAAGGCTAAAATTAATAATAAAGAAAATAACAGCACATTTCAGTATAATCCTTTTACAAATTAGTTGTCTAATATGTTGGTAAATATATTTGTCCTTTTTTTCCTCTTTTGGATGAATTCTGTTGGTGGCATCCCTAATAATAACTATAATTAATATAATAATTGAACTGATCTTCAATGTATATTTGTCAAATGTTAGGCAAGTCTAACACTGATCAATTTTATTTAAAAAAAAAAAAACAAAATTAAATATATATATACTGCTCTGGAAAAAAACCACTGCCAAATCTCTAGATTTGAACCCTATTGAAAACCTCTGGAATGTCATCAAGAGGAAGATGGATGGTCACAAACCATCAAGCAAAGCTGAGCTGTTTGTTTTTTGTTGTTTTTGCAAAAAGAGTGGTATAAAGTTCCCCAACAGCAATGTGAAAAACTGGTGGAGAGCATGGAGCCAAAACACATGCAAATCGGGGTTATTCCACCAAATACTGATTTCTTAATGTTATTTAGCTAAAGCATTAACACAATTTGTTTACAAATTATTTACATTTTGTTTTACTTGAGTTATTAAAGCTCTGCAAATACTGCATGATCTTGGGTTATTTTGAAGTGTTGTTTGCTTTAAACATACACTCTAAATAACAATAGTTATATTCTGAATTTAGGAGAAATATTGTCAGCAGTTCACAAAATATGAAACAAAACTGTTCATCTCACCAATACATGCAACTTTAAGAAAAACACATAAGAAACTCGTCATTTTGCAGTGCTGTCTTATTTTTTTCCAGAGCTGTATATATCATATACCTTGATGGAATGCGAGGGAGACTGCATGAGTCTATTTTCAAGATGGTTTTAATATTACCGAAATTGGACAGCAAACATGTGTCAGTAGAATAAATAGGAACCAAAATATCTATCTTCATTACTCTTCCTAACAGACAATTTTGTACACATCAAATGCCAGTTGCTCTGCTTATGACCTGCTTAGGAAATATATTTTTACTTTTTGGTTTTTACTTTGTACTTTTTTAAAGCCAGAGATATAACTGTAAATCATAACCAATAATACACTGCAAGCACTTCAACGTGGTATCCAATTGTAGCCATGTTTTTTTTTTTATATCTAATCAGGTCAACATCAAGATTCTGCTGGCAGATTAAGACCCAGATGCAGCATACCACATTTCAGTTTTATTGAACTTATTGTTCCTGGGAAACACTCATCTGAATTAAGCTAATTTGCATCAAATTCTTTTCACAGTAAAAATTATAATTTCTTCACAATACACACCTACGATATAATGGCTATTTAAGAAACACAGGTTTTAGTACTGTGATTAGGCTAAAATAGCAGTCAAGCTAAAATTTGTTGTACTGCATTGTTGTGCTAATCTGTACATGGATTTCTACTGTTGACTAGGAACTTTAAAAGCATGATGTCTACTTCAAGACTATCTGTGCCTATACTTTTGCTCACCCAAAAAATCAGGTGATCTGTCACCAAAGGTGTTGTGTTACACATCTAGATATAAATATCAGTTAAGATCAGAAAAATGCAAACTGAATTTCTAGTCACAATACTTGTATGAACCTCAGTAAAGGTAAAAAGCAATGTCTACATGATATATCCCCTACATGATGAGGCTGCCATTATAATCTTGGTTTCAGAGTCTGATTCAGTTACAAGGTGGTTTGCAGAGGGAGCTTCGTTTCTGTGCAATTCTATTCAGTTTATAATTATATTTATTATTCTCATTATTTTTAATTGGACATTTCTGGTGGTGCATTGCCCTCAGCATGTCCACTTTACGTTTCTTGTAGGATTTCATGCTTATGATTCTTAGCAATTTTTTGATATTCCTTTTCAAATGTTACAGGTCAGTAATGTGATTTGCACTCTCTGGTGATTATTAAACTATTGTTTAAATACTGACATAGAATTCACTGTGTAAATCTCTGTTTGCTTCTTTGCTATTAGTATTTCAAATCAGAACATATAAATGATGGTTTTATTTCCATTTCTTTATGCAGGTACCATGAAGAAAATGGGAATATGATATTTGGGGAGTTCAGGTTTGGACCCTTGTTTATGAGGCTGTGTTATGAGCTGGGCCTGGCAGATTTAGCATTCACTACACTAACTGATAAGGTACTAATATACAAAGTTAAGGTGTTTTTTGTGCTTAATCAAAACATCTTGTGGCATCTGTGTGTTTATATTTTCTGTTGGTTCTTTAATTTATCTCCATGATGGCATGTCAAATTATATCATGTGTAATGCATACTGTTGTGAAAATCCAGAATTGTGAGCATAAAAAGTTAAGTTCATTTGTTAAAAACTAAATTATTAGACATATTTCTTCTTCAATTTTTTGTTATCCTTTTGTTTAAGAGGTTAAAAGGATTCTTTCCAGACTGTACATCATTTAACCTGGCCATAGATCTGCTATTCAGTAAAGGACAATTTGAAGGTAAGAATTAGTTATTCATGGGTTAATATATATATATATATATATATATATATATATATATATATATATATATATATATATATATATATATATATATCAAATCACATGCAAAATGAATGGGTAAAATACAGTTAAGTTAAAATAATGAGGTTGAAATCCATATTGCAAAAATGTCACTGATTTGCATTGGCTGAAGTTTACAAAACTGATTTTAAGGTAGCTCATAGACCTTTTTCCACTGTGTTATGAATGGAGAAGCTGATTTGCTCAGTCCTTTCTGAGAGAGCATAATCCCATGCTTCAAGTAGTAAGATTCTTTGAAATGCTTACTCCAGATGTATTTACTACATCTTAACCTGCCCACTCTCATCTTGGTCAATAGCACAGAGCCACTCACAGGCACATTAGTGGGAAATGCGGGAAAGCTCTAATATTAATATTTGCTTGAATTATTTGTTTATGCTGGATGTGGGATGCTGCAGTGATTGCAAGCTATGTTTGCTGTCATCATTCACTGTCTCATGGAAGACATGGAACACTACTACTCATGCACAGGGAGCAGGATGCACACTTTAAAGTGCACTGCGACACAGGCCCGAGAAATTGCCAATCCATTGCTCTTTCTGTAATGGCCCGGATGTTGAGATCTGAATTTTTTTCAACCTGAATTTGAAGGCTCTCATTTTGTCAACCTGAATATTAATATCTGAATTTTTACAACCTGAATTTTAATACCTGAATTAAAAGGTTGAAAGTTTGTATTTTTTTGTAAATGCTATAAGGATTTTTTCATTCAGATCAAATTGCAAAGCAGAAAATTCAAACTACTTTTTTGTGACAAGTTTTTATTCAGTTCATGTGATTCAATATGCTATTTTGCTTTCAGGAATTTGGGCACTATTATACTTTCATAGTATAGCTGATAAGAAATGTATTGATTCCAAATGGAAATTAGAACATTTCAACACCATACATAAAAGACAAGGCAAAGACAAGTAAATGTAAGTCATCAGACATGGCCACCTTCTTCTATTGCTCCATGATCTGATGTTCTGAGCTCATGTGCCCATTGTAGGTGCCTTTGGCAGTAGACAAGGGATCAGCATGGGCACTCTGTCCAGTTTGTCTGGTGTGCAGTCATGCTGGAACAGGAAGGGGTCATTCCCAAATCCCCATCCTCCTTTCACTGGAACTAAGGAGCCAAGCGCAACCCCTGAATTCAATAATTTGGAGGGGTGTCCCAAAACTTTTTGCAATATAGTGTACTTCAGTTTACTCTCAGTCAGTAGTGCTGAACCTAATTTCAGCTCCTTGTACAAGTCAGTATAGCAATGAAATGTCTACAGATCTCTAACCCTAGACATGATTCTGTTATAGGCAACCCCCCCCCCCCATGTTGTTTACAACTCTTGAGTAAATATTTCAATAACCCTTAAAGGTGAATTCTGATGTCCACAATTTTGTTATTAAATTTCCACGGTGTGTGTGCATGTTACTTACTCACCTCTAAATATGGCCCATACATGCATTTACCAGACAATCCTGTGCAGCTAGGTTAACAATAGCAATTAACAACAACATTTTAAGCAAATAGCCAACAAGCAACCCGTTCACCTGTCAATAGAATTCCCATCTGTTGAATGCCCACAAGAATGTGCAATTGGGCCATGAACATATATTTTTTATGTTTAATATTCTATATATGACATAGAAAAATTAATCTATACCCTCAGGTAATCTGGGCCAAATCTAGGCCAAATTCTCACAATAGTGGACACCAACATTAGACCATTATCAGATCATCACAACATAAACCTTTGTTTTCTATCCAGAATACATGGCCCAATTATTGGTCACACCCCTGACATGTTCATGTCCTATGAGGTACTGAAGGAGGTGTGGGTGTGTGACACTATTGCCAAACCATGCTATAATCATGCTGCTCAAATCATATCCATATACAGAGTAATAATGTAAATGTGTCTCTGCAGGTGTGTTGGAGCTGATAAGGGAAATGAAAGCTCAAGGTGTTGCTTTCAACAAGGACACCTTCACACTAGCGTTTGCTACCTGCTACAAGCTAGTATGAAAACTGTTTTTATACTTTTGCAGATTTTGGTGACTAAAATGAGGGTTGTGGTGTTTGGTGAATGTTTTGGATATTTTGATAATATGTTTACATTTATGATAGATCTGAATTGAAGTGTTAAATGTAAAATGTAGCTCATATTGTGGTTTGCATGATAAACAGAGTGTGGATTAATCTCTAATTTCTTCTATGATGTAATTTCTAGAACACCCCTAAGTCATACCAGATCTGCTTAGCCTTGCTAGAGGAAGGTCAGACAAAAGTCAGCTTTATTCCTAGACATGCTTATTGCATTGCAGTTGCCTTTGCACTCAAGCAGGTAAGTCATTTGCTGTTTAATCAACTGTATTAACCACACACCCTTTTTGCAATTCTTATATTACTTAACATGAAGCCACCTATGAATAACATAACAAAATGGTAAAAGTGTACTCAGAGTAATGTAAGACAAAATGAATTATTACCATAATAATGACTGTATGAGAGGTTCAATGTCCACGGAGGCTAAAACCTTATAACATATTCATCTTTCAGGATGACGTTGAGCGAGCAAAGAGTATCTACTCTCAGATCATGAACACAGACAGCAGACTATGCCAAAACCTGAGAGTAAGTCTGTTTGTGTGTGCTGTGTGTGAGGAGTGAGAGAGACCAATGCAAATTCATACATTTTTTTTTTGTTGACTGCTTCCAGGTGCTTCTGTTGGCCATGGCAGGATCAATAAAAGATGCAATCTCTGTCCTCACAACAGCCCTGTTATCCGATAGTTTAGTGTTTGTAAAGAAGCCAGACTTCTGCCAAGAAGTGGTGAGACTATTTAATTGTTTGATACCAGCTGATGTTCACGAAAGAAAATTAAACCAAACTAGTTGCACCCTGAATATCTGCAATTTATCAGCAGGAACAAATATGTCACCAAGGAATTCTCTAGTACAACCATCACCTTTGCTGTTTACCATTTGTAATGAAATGGATTTTAAGCTAGATATACCAGTCTAATTATTGATGTTAATATTATTATTCTTTGATGTTATCCATTATTCTTAGAGTTTCTACAGTAAGTTAATGGCTCATAACTGGTATAATGAACAACACTTCTGGCTGTCGCTTCATTTCAGGTGGATGTATTGAAAAAAAGAAGTGAAGATGGGCCATGGAAAATGCAAGTTGAGCATTTGGTTAATCAGCTGCAGCAGGCAGGTCAGGTGAACCCAGAAAGGCTGGACCACTTGCTGTACCGCACTCCTACTGGGAAAAGGAAGCTTTTTTCTTTTCTGCATGAGGGAAACAGGAGGACCAGCAGCCAAAGGACTCTGAGACCACTGCTGTCAGAGTGAACTCACACACATGATGGTCATGGCCACTGCTGAACTTAATAAAATATGAGTAATGCACAATACTGATGCATCTGTTCCTGGTATTAAAACCATAATGTTTTCCTTAGAAGTGTGAGGGGAAAAATTTCCCTAAGTTGGCTATCCAGAGTGACCAGAAAATACTGAGTTGTTGGTGTTCGTGTATTGTGAGACTTGAGTAGAAAATGAATTTAATTCTCAAACTGACAATATTTCTCCTAAATTCAAAATATAACTATTGTTATTTAGAGTGTATATTTAAAGGAAATGACAACACATAAAAATAACCCAAGATCATGCAGTATTTGCAGAGCTTTAATAACTCAAATAAAACAAAATGCAAATAATTTGTGAACAAATTGTGTTAATGCTTTGGCTAAATAACATTAAGAAATCAGTATTTGGTGGAATAACCCCGATTTCCATGCGTTTTGGCTCCCTGCTCTCCACCAGTTATTCACATTGCTGTTGGGTAACTTTATACCACTCTTTTTGCAAAAAAGCAAACAGATCATGGTTTGTGACCATCCATCTTCCTCTGGATGACATTCTAGAGGTTTTCAATAGAGTTCAAATCTGGAGATTGGGCAGTGGTCTCTTATTTTTTTTTCCAGAGCTGTATATATATGTGTGTATATATAGACTCATAGACTGCATTTATTATAGTGTACTTAAGTTGTAGTTTTGAAGAGGCACATTTTTAGTGTTGACTAAAACTGTGATGTAACATGAAGTTCTCATTAAGTTATTTCTGTAGGAGTGTAAGGGTTCCCAGCTTTCAATCATTTAGATATTAAACTTTTTTCTATTAAATTAAATTTATTAATTAAATTATTTTTTCTATTAAATCAAAATTTGTGGCCATTAAACTAGTAAATAAAGTAGTTAATTGTAAATGCCAGGTGTCTGAGTGCAGTTATGCAGTTAACCTTATTAGTAGTGACTTATTTACAAGATTAAACATTTCTACAAACAATGTATGCTTTCCTAATTGTACCCTAAATTGTTTACACTGACAATATACTATTAATCTATTATTAGCAAGCCCCAAAAAGAAAGCCTACTGGCTGGCAAAATGCTATCACCACCTTCTCACAGTGCCAGGTGGATTCAAACCAAAGGTGAAGGTCTCCTACACCAGGTAGAGTCGGAGTATCCCATGGTCACATCAATAGTATTACCATCTCAAGATGGAGATATAGCTGTGCCATCCTCGAACGATGTGAGAAGTCCGTAAGGTCTACCCATGAACAGGTGAAACAGGCTAAAGAAGTGAGCCCAGTAGCAACTATGTTTTGGGACCATCATCATTGGTACAATGATAAGAAGAGGATGCAGACTGGGTGACAACCTTAAAAGCCACTGCACTGATATTTTGTGTCCGTCCAACTAACAAAGTGGAAAGGGGCAATGCCAAAGGACATTGGCAAGTTGTATTACACAAACACTTAATCATGAAGAATGGCATGGGCATTAAGCTTGATAGAAAGCTTTGGGATAACTTCATAGAAATAAGCCGCATCACTGACTGGCTTATGTCCATCAAGGTCAACAGATGCTGCGGTCCGCCGAGCTGTCTTCTGGCTCAGTCTGTTATGCCCTGCAAGCCAACTGCCCTATCAACGAGAAGGAAAGGTTGCGGGTGAAGCTGGACCCGTGCAAACTCAGCCCGGGTGAGTACCTGCTGATCATTAAAGATCTGAAGGCCCATGTTGGACTGACTAGATATGAATACAAACAGCACCATGGCCGTCAGTGGTAGGAGGACAAATTGATTACTGGCTACTTTGATGGCAGTACCTGAAACAGTTAACCAAAGCAAAGGTCATCCCATCAGACAACATTGGCCTCCAGCACCACTTTCTCGTTGTGGACATGCAACTCGACCTGGGCCAAAGCCGAAGAGTGCAAATAACAACAAAGAAGAAGATTAAGTGGAGGACAAATCTGTGCCGTAGCCATTGATGTCCCCAGGAAGACAAAATCAAGGTTCCAACAAGCAAACTTGATGGTGGAATGAACAAGTGCAGCAAACCATCAAAGAGAATTGAAGTGGCATTCACTGCATGGATCCAATTCCATGCCAATGCTGACTACCAGCGGTACAGGACCCTCAAGTTATTAGCCAAGATAGCAGTTGCATCAGCTAAGATTATTTACTATGACTCTGCCATAACCTGGGAAAGACTGAGGGAGCAAACAAGATCTTCCACCTGGCCAGCATGTGCCACCACTCTAGGTCATGTCAAAGACCATCCTGCAACATTGGAGCAGTTACTTCTCATGGATCTGTAATGAAGAATTCCCTCCCCCCCGATTGAGTCAGCCAGCCCCATACTTGTACCCATTCTCTTGATCACCACTGCAGAGGTAACAGTGGCCATCAGGAAAATGAAGAATGAATAGTCAACTGGACCTGACAACATCCCTGTGGAAGTCTAGAAACTCCTAGGCCACCGTGGAGCATTCAACCATGGTGTCAAAGAAAGGCTGGTCCCACCAAGTAGATCCATCAGAATTCCAGATATTGTCCAATATTTTTGAGCAAATCATGAGTGCTCAAATCCGATCAATCATAAGGATAATGCCCAACCAATACACATTTGTGTCTGTGTGTCTCTTTGTGTTTTGATTTTCTCCCCATAACCATAATTCTGACTGTTTGAGATTTTCACCTTTCTCTGGAAACAGGATAATGTACATTATCATGTAAATAAGTGTTTCTTTGGTGAAATTAAATGGTGTTAAAAAAACAATTAAGTATACTGTTCACTTGAGAAGCCTAAAAATGAAAAGGTACATGATATTCATTTTTTGTGAAGTAAAAAAGGAAACCATGATAAATCATGTCAGAACCTTTTCTTATTTAATGAAATTAAATAAAAAATTAAGCAAAAAAAAAACAAAAAAAACTTACAATAACCTTGTTGCATATGTGCACACATTTTATAGTGTAGAAAGTGGCTGTGTTCAGAATGAACCACATTCATTCTACATTTATGTTTACATTTAAATTTTTGGCATTTGGCAGACGCTCTTATCCAGAGCGACGTACAAAATTGCTTTAAGTCTCCATCAATGAATATATTAACACTGGTTCATTAGGTTACAGACTTAGGATACCATTAGCCTAAAATTGAGTTGTTGTTTTTTTTAAACATATAACAATACATAAAAGCCGGGGAAAATAAGAGCTAGTTTAAGTGCTTCAGGAAAAGGTAGGTCTTCAGACGTCGCTTGAAGACAGTGAGGGACTCGGCTGTATGGACCTCTAGGGGAAGTTTATTCCACCACCTCATTCTTATGTTTAAAGTAATTACCATACAGCTGTTATCAATGAAATTATTATGATTAACCTCAGATAATCTCAGCTGTTTCTGTTGGAATTTTCTTTAAATCTTGGTTTCATTTATTTGTTTATTTTATAGGAATAATGCTCATTAATAAACACAGAGAAAACCGTAAGTGCACCATAGTTAGCCTGATTTTCATCTTGTCTCTGGCAAACTAGAGTGGCAAACCAGGGTTAAAGTTAAATTCAAATGGAAAAATAAAGAAGTGATAAAAGTAGCACACAAAAATCTGCCTGCTGATGCCATGGCCTGCAAAGACCTCACCATAATGAATGGTATCTCCCTCACTGAAAGGTATCAATCAGGAGAGGGGTATAAAAGGATTTCCAAAACATGATATGTACCATAATGCAGCACTGTGACATCACCAATAATATGACATCCCTCCAAAATTTATTGAAGGACAAGACAATAACTTACCAGGGAGGCTGCCAAGACCTATCAGCATTAAAGGAGTTACAGGAATATCTGACAAGTTTGATTAAACCATATAAAACCAGACATTGCTGTGGTCTGCTGATCAGTGTAACATTTAAAAGTACTTGGAATGTGCATGCAGTGAAATGGACACAAACCACAGGTACAGTACCGCTAGAAATATGTACAATATACACTCATAAACAATCTGTAAAACTGCCACTCAGTCTTTCCTGCTGTCTTTATTAGGAAAGACAATGCTGTAAGAGAGCGATGAAACCTAATATGACCTGACACACCTACACAGCTAAAATATGAAATAAGGCACATAGACTTTCATAGCTTTCATTTGTAATAATATTGTAATTAGGGATATATTTCTTGACTCTAAACGCTGGTTTAGTAACACAATGTTTTAATAACATTTAAGGACTTTAAAACAAATATTTTAAAAACTCTGGAAATTCCACTTATGCAAGATCCAGCTTTAAAATGAGCCCAAAATTCAGTTTAAACAATAAATCCAGTTTGTTCTTTACTAAAGAAGAGAAAAACAAACAATGACCAAATTTTTATTTTATTTATAATTGAACTATTAGTGAACTAATGAACTAATAGTATTTTCATCACATATATATATACGTATGTTACGAGAATAATAGTGTCGTTGTTACAGTCCACCGCTGGGGGCGCTGTTCTTCTTTAATAATGGACAACACAAAACTACAGCTCGAGACTCTTGGAGACAAGTGAAGTGAGAAAGGGGGAAGTGGAGTTCTCAGACCGGAGGAAGGAAAGAAACAGAAGAGGAGGAACGAAAAAGAGCTCAGAAAGAGACAAAACCAGGGGAGGGAGGTGGATTACGTGGTTTAGTTGACAGCGAAGTTTAAAAAAAGACAAGAAAGAAAGTGCAGAAGAAAGGAAAGCAAAATGATAACGCCGTATTTCCTGGAAAATTTCTGGGTAGGTCTGTTTTTGTTGTAATCCGCGGTTGTTTTCAGTATGAATGTCAGCTGTTCAGTTCAAGGCCTTGTCATTTAATAAACCGACTCACAAAGCCGTATAGCTTGGCCTGATTTTGTGTTGTTTTGCTTGGTGGACATTACCGGTAAAGATGACCGGTAAACAGGGGCGAGGAAAACGTGAGAAGCGGTGCCCCGTTCCCCATGTTACTTTGCTCGGCAAATGTCGTGTTGCGACACCAGGGATTGGGCCTCTGGGTGAACTGGACAAACATGAACAACCAACTGGAGTCCACCTTTCTGCACGCCCATTGGCTAACTCTGAGTGATGTAGCGCGTTAATAGTTAAATCTGGAAGCTCATTGGATCTTGTAGCTGTTAATCACACTGGAGTTTTTTTTTTCCTAAGGATTTCTTCGGTCATTAAGTTAAAGTGAGAGGCGAAGCTTTTCAGAGAATATATTCTTGTGGAATTAATTAGTGACTTGTTTTTTCTCTAACCGGGTTATATTCCGGGTGAAGTTATTAATACATACTGTAGTGTGTGGATTATTAGCCAGACATGTGTCCATCGTAATACTCAGGGTTAGATTAACACCGGACACCAGTCTAGATATAAATATAGAACATGTTAAAGCGCCTCGGCCTCGAAACTGTAAAGTTTTACATGGAAAACTTTCAATATATTCACTTATGTGGAGAAATGTAGAGACTGTCCTGTTTTCCCGGAAACAAGGTGTTGGTGTTATTGTTAACCTATTTCTCATATTGTTTTCTCTTCACTGAAAATAACTTTCCCTGAGCTGCTTTTACCTGGGCCCTGTTTTATTTATCTGTGTTGTGTTACAAAATCACATGTTTATTCGTGTTGCTGATTGTGTCCATCAGCCTACAGACATCAGTGTTTTCGAGAAAGTGACATGCAAAAGTTTCAAAACAGGCGAAAGCTTTAGGCTTTTAAAGATGAGAGTGTGACATGTTACTGTGTGTCTCTGTGCCCTGTTTATTTCCTAGACATGTTCTTTCCACCTTTTGCACTCCTTGATGCAGTGTTAATTAAATCTGTTGATAACATTAGCATTAAATGATTATTAAAACTGTTAAGACAGTGAGGCGGGGGGTGGAGATGGCCACTCAGACAATGTAGAAGTTTCAGTAAGCTCTTTGTCTTGAAGGACTTCACAGGACAGCAGCGGTTATGGTCATTGCATTGCAGGACTCATTCAATTTCACACGACGTGTAAGTCAGTGTGATCTGACAAAGTGCACATTTCTCTCCCTCTCATGCATATCTTCCAGATATTAATGTACAAATTACCATTTTTTCTTCATTTTTATCTACCTATTTTTTTAATAGAAAGATTTAATTATACAGGGCTGTACAATAATATAATTAACAGTAAAAGAGATAAATGCACAGTGGATTGTGCTGTACAGTTACATTAGCACATACATAGCAATATGTATACAGATATTTAATGGGAACCAGTAGGAAGGATAATAAGACAAATACCTCAGACTCGTCAAACCATGTACATACCACAACAAAGGTCTGTTAGAGAAACCTCATTTCCTCTTCCCCACAGACACATGCTTCATACTCTAAGACATTTCCTTTGACTCTTCGACCTCTGTATATTCAGACGAGCCTTAGACTTGTGGTATTTTTTTTTCTGTGTGAATAGCAAAATGCTCATTTTTATAGATGATGTTAATATTGTCAGAATCAATTGTTGGTGCTGTAGCTAAAATAAGCTCTTTGAGTGAACATTGGTTGACAAATTAAGTGTTATTATGATATTTCACTTCAGAGAGGTTGTGCTGTAGTTCACTTGGATATCTATGCGATAACATCATTATCGTATGTTATATAATGTACATCGGCACTTTATTTGGATCACTCTACCAGTACTGGGTTAGGTCTCCCGTTGCAGTCTTAAATGTTAGTGGCTTGAATTCCATGAGAAACATTCCCAGAAACATATGATTGCAGCAAGCTATTCTTGCAGGTTCACATTCATGCTTCATATCTCCTGTTCTACCACACCCAAAGGTGTTCTATCCGATTCAGGTCCGGTGACTTGGGATAGAAATGATTGATTGATATGGCAAGAAAATATTATACCACCTCCACCAGCCTGGATTGTAGACACAAGGCAGATTGAGTAAATGGATTCATGAAGTCGGTGCCAAATTCTGATCCTACCAGCTGTGTGACTTAGCAGATATTGAGATTGATCAGATCAGGCTATGTTTTTCTAGTCTTCAGCTGTCCAGGTTTGGTGATCCTGTGCCTTTTGTGCTCTTGGCTGAGAAAAGTGAAACCCAGTGTTGTCTTCTACTGCTGTAGCCCATCCACCTCAATGTTGTCAGCCTGGCCATTCTCCATTGACCTCTCTAATCAACAAGGTGTTTGCAGAACCTTATAATGGAGATCAGCATTTATAGAAATACTCAAACACTCTCATCACTCACCAACATGGTCAAAATCACTTTTTTCCCTCACTTTGTTGTTTGATTTTGACCTGAAGCTGCTGGCCTGTATCTGCATGATTGTATGCATTGCACTTGTTTCGACAGTATTGCTGATTAGACCGTTTCGTAGATGAGGAGGTTTACAGGTATTCCACATAAAGTGAAGCATTCCGAGATGCTTTTCTGCTCACCACAAGTGTTAAAAGTGGTAATTCTAGTTACTGTAGCATTTCTGTCAGCTTGCTGAATGTTTTTTTCTCCTTTATTGCACATTTCTAAGTAAATTGTATGGAGAATTCTAGGTGTACATTAGGTGTTCCTAATTAAGTGCCTAAAAAGTTGCAAGTGAAAAACTTTGCTACTAGCTCTTTCCACACAAGTAAGAGAACACCAAAAGTCAGGACTTATACGCAGCGTTTAGACAATGAAACTGAAATACCTGGTTTTAGACGACAGTCATTTATTGTATATGGTGTAGGTCCTCCTTTTGTGGCTAATAGCATCAGTTTGTCTTGGGAATGACCCAAGTTTCTATAAGGGTATAAATTTAAGGAAATCTAGTATTCTGAACAAATTGTACAAGACAGGCAATACTGTATTCCTCTGTTTTCTTTCTTAGGTCTCATATTGTGCTATGTGTTGGGTAAAACCACTAGTTTTTAAATGACAAATGAGCACATTTCACTATAAACATAAGAAACAGCTGAAATTGGTAGAATTCACTGTTGAAAATTTAATCTTACCATAATCCTTTTACAAATTGGTTATTTAATGTCCACTGTTTAATGTTCCTGCTGTTCATGGTATTCATGCAAGTGAGTACCAGAGAATGCTGGTAAAAAAGTTTTTAATCACTTTTTTATTATCATTACTAATAAGATTATGATTAAAGCGTTGTATTTTAAACTTCATTTCTGTTAATAATTTGGGTTAAAATATTCAGTCTTTCCCCCCCTATAATTTAGATGACATCCCTTTTAAATACAGTATAAGTAAATGCTGTTTTATGTTTGTCTAATGATACCTGAATGCAACATTCATTACACGAATGATTAACGAATACACTGTTAGCGTGTGCATTAGCATGTGCTATTTGCTTAATTTGCCGTTTTTGTTATACTGTAGCATTCAGAGTGACAGTTAAAGGAAAACTGTGAATAAACCACAGTAATAAGCCACAAGTTCAGATGCTTACAGACAGGTGCAATATGTCCTATAATGAACGTCCTGTGCTGTGCCTAAAAATGCTTTAAAAAGAGGGTAAAGATGGTTTATTATTGGGGCGCAGATGGCAAAAGCTTTAGTCAGAAAGGCTGTTTAGTTGTTTTATGGTTTGCTAGGTACAGTATTAAAGATTTGGATGCTGTTTCACAGACTGTTTCAGTTTCAAATTGCTTCCACTTTATATTACATTTGCACAACTCATTTATTTACACTTTTAAGACTCTATTTTCATCAGATCTTCCAAAAGTTCCTTTTTTTGCTACAGGAAAGTCTTTAGGACAGAGGATATTGCATTTTCCAGTTTCTCTGTAACATGATAAGCTATATTTATTAGCTTAAGAAGACAAAAAAGAGAGACTGTGGAGAGAATGACTATTTAAGCTGCTATAATGTGAGTGATAACAGGAAATTGGTTAATGAATGCTCCATATCAATAACTGTAACTGGTTAAAATGATACCACACCAGTCATGGATAATTTCCTGTAACAGCGTAGCCCTTTCTGTGTTTTTTCTAACTTGTAATGGATATTCAGCATTATAGCATTGTGAGAAAAAGCAAGCATAAAATTCCCATTCTCATGTTATGCTTGTCTAAATTTGATGTGACTTAAATTAGTGCATAAAATGAGTTTCCAAAAGTCAGTTCTGCTTGTCATATAGAACCAGTGGATTTTATTCACATAATGGTCACGATTTGATTTTATATTAGCACTCTATATGTGGCTGTTGATAGTAATTTGTGTCCTCATTCTTTTTTGCTGAATATTTTGTGCCTGCTGGTCTTTCTACCTGCAAGTCTCTATCATTGTCCACCAATTTTAGAAATCTGAAATGAAACATCTATAAAACATTTAAGCATCACTTGTGTATATACAGTGAACTTTTTGTGCTACAGTTGTACACTCCAGTGCAAAACGATAACTAGCTCTTATGTAGTATAAAAGTGTCTAAAGTAAGCAGGGGAAGTAATAGTAAACTATAAACCATCTTTGCAATTATATATCATTATGACAGTGAGAGATACTGCACATACCTTACAGAAGATTATTAATGCATTCTGACAAATAAAATAATGATATTCTTTCAACAACCAAACATTGCATGGAGGCTGAAAGGGTCTCTGATACAAATACTATCTAGTCAAGACAGATTCCAGTGTAAATCTAAGTGATAAATGGTAAAGTGCAGTGCATGGAAGATGGTTTGTGCCAATGGTGGTGTTACTGACTATAGCTCAACAGTCTGAAAGAGGAAGCTATCCTGCACCCAATGATGCGGGATCAGATGTAACAGTACCGTCTACCTGATGGTACCAATCTATGACTTGGGTGTCTCAGGTGATTCTCTGTGATTTCCTCACATTCCAACAAGTCTAGTTGTCCCAGAGAGAAGGAAGCTTTTATCTGGCAACATGCTGGGCTGTCCGCACCACTCTCTAAAGAGCTCTGTGGTTGAGGGTGGTTTTGTGCCCATACCAGGCAGTGATGCAGCCAGTCTGGATGCTCCTGACTGTGCAAGTGTAGAATGATTTGAGGCATACCAAATTTCCTCAGCTGTCTAAAGAACAGGCACTGGTGAGCTTTCTTCATCCTCTTTGTGTGAACAGACCATGTGAGGTTCATAGTGAACACAGAGAAACTTATAGCTGTTGACCCGCTCCACTGGAGTCTTCTTGATGGTGATGGGGTGTGTGTGCCCTGTCTGCAGTATTTATAAACAGTGGGCTGCAGTGGAGAAGGTCAAGGTGTGGTTTACAATGTGTGCAGAGCCAATTTCTCTGTTTGACAAACAGTGAGGATGACAACATCCAACATGAAAAGCAGAAAAATTGCAGACACAATACAGTAAAAAAAACAAACAAAACCCTACTGTATTGGAGTTTGCAGAGCTGTAGTTCAGACCACAGTTTTGGCAGATTTCCTGACCTTGCTAACGGGTAATTAATAATTGTAAAAAAGTAAATGCTAATGCTGGTGACTAACAACTATATTCCACTCTGAAACAGTTTTTTTTTGCTTTAATGAGTGAATATGCTCACATCATGTGCAGCAAACCTTCTTTTGTCAAAGCCCCTTGTCACTGCAAAGCTGTTCTCAACACAAATGTCGAAACTAATCACCTTTTTCTTGATGAATCATTATCCTGGTTTGATTGGTCTTTTCCAGCATGATCTTGAACTCCATTCACTCATAGCATGAGGGGTTCACTGTCTATGAAAATGTAAATCTTAAGCTATGTCCTTCACAGACACCAGGTTTAAAATTGAACAGATATTTGACTGAGGTTTTACATGGTGCACCCCATTACCATCATCAAAATAACAACCATGGTAATTTCACTCATCACTCCAGTACTGTTCCAGAGAATACATTTATCATCACTTTTATTTTTCACATAAATTCAGTTACGTAGACATGTTATTGTAATAGAGTAAAGCTAAACTAGAATTCACACACAGACCCTAATCCATCTCCATTGCCAACTGTTTGACTTGGACAACCTTGTACAACTGGGAATACCCCACAGACTCATGATTAGGCGCATTGTCAACTTTAAAGGATTTACCCTATTGATGTTTTGTGTCTTCGAGTCTCGCTCCCGCTCACTGTGTGTGTGGAGTTTGCATGTTCTCCCTGTGCTTGGTGGGTTTCCTCCGGGTGCTCCGGTTTCCTCCCACAGTCCAAAGACATGCTTCTAGGCTGATTGGAGTCTCCAAATTGCCCGTATTGTGTGATTTCGTGAGTGAATGAGTGTGTGTGTGTGCCCTGCGATGGGTTGGCACTCCGTCCAGGGTGTATCCTGCCTTGATTCCCGATGACGCCTGAGCACAGGCTCCCCGTGACCCAAGTATAGATCGGATAAGCGGTACAGACAATGAAATGAAATGAAAATTTTCTGTGTTCACTTTTTCTGCATATACCAGCAGATGGAAGATGCTAAGAGATTATACTGAAATTCTGACGCCAATATCACTAGTGTCTACTAATATAAAAATGCATTACCAGCTGAAATAAAGAGTTAAACAGGGGGTTTAAAATAGAGATGGAGGAAGACTGATGCAGGTAAACAGTATGAAAAAGTAGTATAAAATAGATGTAGGGATGGAATGATATTGGTATGGAGGTATGAGGCAATGCATGTAGATAGATGGAGAGGGAAATGTTACTGAAAGGAAAAAAGAGTGGGTTTGTGCAGAACAAAAGTAAGGTGGATGAAAGAATGAAAAAGTGTTACAGAAAGAGTGATGGATGGATAGAGTGCCACTGGAAGAGGGATAGATGGATAGCGTGTGACTGAAAGATGGAAGAAAAAAGAAAGAAAAGATGTTACAGAGTGATGGACGGAAAGCAAATAAGAAACAAACAACAGAAAAATAGAATGAAAGATGGAGAGATTGGAGGAGAGACAAATGGAGAGAGAGTTGTGGGGCATGTTTATCTTGTGGTTATCTTACCACTTACCATGCACACAATGTCTTGTAATGTGTGTGACATCACAAGAATACCCATAATGCAAATTTCCTCATTGAGCCAAGTGTTTTCATGTCACATGGCTATGTTGTGGTAGTTTTGTGATTCCACTTATTTTAGGTGTTGCTTCTGGTAGACTGATAGAGAGAGAAAATTATACAGGTAGACTGATGGAAAGAAATATGGAGTGTGTGTGCATACTGACAAGTATATATACCTTGCTAACAGGTTATTAATAATTGTAAAAAAAAAAAACCCTAAATGCTTATGCTGGTGACTAACAACTATATTCCACTCTGAAACTGTTTTTCTTTGCTTTAATGATTTAATATGCTCACATGTGCAGCAAACCTTCTTTTGTCAAAGCCCCTTTGTCAGTTCTCAAGACGAATGTCGAAACTAATCACCTTTTTTCTTGATGAATTATACAGGTAGACTGATGGAAAGAAATATGGAGTGTGTGCATACTGACGTGTGTGTATGTATATATATATATACAGTGGATGAGTGGATGTAGCTTGAAAGCTCATTGAGTTATAACAATCAGAATGTTTTTGTGAGAATTTTGGCCACTTGGCCCTTTGTTGGCTTTTTAAGCTCTTGTCTGCAAGATGTTCAGCAAGGTAGGCTGTAAAGGCTGTGGTTAAATGGGGATGGGAGGCAGGCTTGCAATGACTCAAAAGGGCTCTTTATGTCTTTTTCCTGGGAGCTCTTTTTTAGCATGTTTTGAATCTGAATCACATAAACACACACACACACACACACACACACAGAGTTTAGCTCCACTCTTGCTGCCTGTGTCTGTCATTCCCTCCTCTTCTGCTACTCACTGCAACACAGAACACTTAGTACAACTATCCACAGGTGCCTGTTCATCCACCCACACATTCCCACTGACTTTGCCTCCATTCACAAACTGGGGCTTGAACATTTCCATGCTCCTAGTGTTCATTACACTAACCCTATAGTGTTTGTGTGCCATGACTGCTGTAGAACTAAATAGGTTTGTTGAAGCAATGTAAACTAGTTACTTGTTAAATTTAGCTTTATTAAATTACACCTAATTAAATGAAGTTTAACTACAAACATTGTGGTAGTGTAAAGTTTTTTAGTTTTACGTTCATATTTGTTGTGTTCATAAATGTAGTGTTTTTATCCGATTCATCAGTTAATTCGAAACAATAATCGCCCGATTATTCCATTAAATAATCGTTAGTTACAGTCCTAAAATGGGCACTGTAATGTTGCTGGACTCAGACCAAAATTATCCCTCCAATTGCCTGTTCATCATAATTTTTGGTTTGGAAACATGTCTGGTTCAATATGTCAAACATGAAATTTTAGAAAACACATCCTGGCTTGCATTCAATAATCACTGAAGTCATGCTATGTTTACAGTAATATGCTACTGTGTTGTGGTTTCTGCATTATATGTCACAGGAAGATGTCAGAGTCACGTGTCTTACTCAGAAGTTGAATTGCGTATTGGCGTGTTGTAAGCTGGGAATTGTAGCACTCTGGTGATCATCAATTCTGACACAGTAAACAAAGAAAGTAAGTGATTCAGTGTCAAACAACAGAATGTTACAGACAAGTAACATTAAATTCTGACAGAAAATTTAAATTTAAGATTCAGAAGATACAGGAGTACTAAGCAGTAACTGGTCGGTTATTCCATATTATTCATTATTCTTCACTCACAGAGCGCATCATTAAGATCTATACTCCTACGCATTCAGGCAATTATCTAATTAGCCGCTTGTGTGTCTCTCACGAAATGTACGTCACATCAAACCTTAAGGAAAACTATCTCCACTTCTGACAGCCAAAAGTAGAGGGCACAGGCTTACCAAAACTGGAAAATTGAAAACCGGAAAAATGTAGCCTGGTCTGTTGAATGTGGATTTCTGCAGAGGCACACAGATAGTTGAATGTATTCAGTGCTTTATTGCTTATGATTTGTATTTTTTCTAATCGTTGCTCTAAAATACTGCAGTGTACTAGTCCTGATGGCGGTGCATGCATCTGGTGTTTCCTAAATTGTTGCTTTTTATTTATTTTTATTTTAATGCGCAATTTATTTGCAAGTAATGTTAAGGCAATTTGTTCATACTGTTGTGAGGAGCTGTATAACATCAATGCTGTGAACAGCGTTTTAGCGGCTTTAATGATTTTGTTAGCAGATTTCTCATCCACAAGACCAAATCTGCAATACCAACAGTAAAATAATGCATCCAAGGGCTATCTCACAACTCCAAGGCTGTTTTGAGCATACCCACTGGGACCTGGTTGCCCTACAGGTTACCCATGGCACTAAGGTGGACTTGGTGTATTTACACAGCCACTCTGGTTTTCTACATCAACAGCTGTTTTGACAATGTCACAGTGGACAGAAACCATGGATGAATAAAGATGTAAAAAACCCTTGTAATAATGCCTGAACTCCATGCTTTCAAGGCATCATTTCATCACTATGCAACTGGATCCTGATTGTCCAGGTCATCCTGAGGCAGGGAGACTGGTCCCCCACTATAAAGCTAACTACTGGCACACTACAGGGATGCATTTTGAGCCACATCCTCTACCCCCTCTTCACACATGACTGTGTTCCTTCATGCGCCACTAACACCATCATAAATTTTCAGTTGGTAAAATGATGATTGAGTTGATCTCCAAGAGTGATGAAGCCTACAGAGCAACGGTTCAGAACCTGGTGAGCTGATGATCAGAGAGCAACCTGTCCCTCAACACCATGAAGATCAGGAATCTAATCATGCAGTCTTTATTTATGGTGACATGATTGAGAGACTATTGTGCTTCAGGTTGCATGCATGCACTCTATAGGGACATCACATGGTCCACTAACACCACTGCACTAAGAGGGCATGTATAGTAGTGGAGTATGCGTTACAGTGCTGGACCATCTATGCTGGGAGTGGCTGAAAAAACACCGGGCTTAAGACGGCATTTTACCGAGATTCTCACAGAACTAGCGTTCGATCCACCTAGACCATCTTCTTTGCAAAGGTTCACCAGATGCACTAAGAGCGCTCGGCCCTTGACCAGCACTTCTTCTGAGTCCATACACCTGGGGAGCTCTTGGCTGAATGTGCACAAGAGAGCATGGTCCAGAAAAGAGCACTGCTGTTTCTACAGAACCGAACGAATCATCTCATTAGGCAGTGTCCACTCTGCTCTGAGACTACAGCCACTAAAGGGAGAAGAGCATTAAGTTCAATCCAGTCATTGACTCGCCAAGCTTTTACACTATTACTAGTGTTGCAGTACTTGGTCTTTTCCTTGTGTTCATAGCATTGTTTAATTCCAGGGCAGTGGGAAATTTTATTGGTGTGGATGCCGTTAGCTGCCTTAATATGCCTCATCACTCGCAACACACCACTTCTCCAGCTGTGGGTTGGGGCACTTTACCACAAATGGATTTGCTTCTTTGTCACCACTTCACCCAAGCACCCTATAATCCTGGGGCTCCCCTGGGTGGAAATGAATAACCTGCTACTGTCCTGGCCTGGAGCAGCTCATCTGTTGGTCTAACTATATATATATATATATATATGTGTATGTATATATATATATGTGTATGTATGTGTATGTGTATGTATGTATATGTTTACAAACATATGTTATTAGATACCTGGTTTTACAGTTTCTTGAGTTTGCACAATCCATTTTGTTTTGTTGCACATGTTTTTTCAGCACTATGTGAATTGTGTTGTTTTTTGTACTTCCTGTTTTTGCACTGTCTTGTCTTTGCACTGTTTGCGCCTGGTTGCACACGGTGCACTTTATGTAGCTAGGACAAACTTCTGTCCCTAGCTTTGTGTTGTTGTTTTATTATTGCAATTATATGTTGTCTGTGTAGCACCAGGGTCCTGGAGAAACGTTTCATTTTACTGTTTACTGCGTCAGCTATATATGGTTGAAATGACCATAAAGCTTCTTCACTGCAGCCATAACCATTGAACTACTTGCAAAATGACCAACAATGTAGTGTTTAATGAAACTCATAGGAGAGTAAATGGCAATTCATCATTAGTTTTTCCAACATGGGTAAATTGTAAGTCTTCTAAATTTTAAATCTTGTTAAGTTTACATGCATAAATTTAACAAGACTCCTCAGGGGTTCAGGATTATTAATACTAACCCTAGTATCAATATTGTTTTTGTTGTTTATGTATTTATTTATTTATATGTGTATTTATTTGTTTTCTAGGGTGACAGAAATAATGGGTTTGATGTTCTGTACCATAATATGAAACATGGCCAGATATCCAGCAAGGAACTTGCAGACTTCATTAGAGAAAGGTAATACACACACACACACATATACAAACTTGTATATTTATGGTAGCTTAGTGTTTAAGCTACCATAGGAAGGTTGTAAGTCAAAGGTCCAGGAAAAACTTCAGTTGTCAGCAGGACATTGACCTGAAGCATACAGCCAAGACAAGTGGCTTTGGTACAAGACTTACACTAATAGATCATCTCTAGAGAGACCTAAAGATGCCAAGTCTCAGATGCAGTTGAGAGCAGAGATGCACAAACTGAACAAATCCATGTGTGACTTGATGCAGTAATTTCTACCAAATGTGATTCTGTTGATTGTTCTGTAAAAGGTCTGAATACTCACTGACTATTCTCACTATTTTTTTAATACTCACTATTTTTTTGTAGTTTATCATTATTGATCATCAGTTCACTCTGCATGACCGTCCTTGTCCTGGAGATCTGTAGCAAGCTCTTTCATAATAAAGAATCTATGATGTTTTATCTTGGCTAATTCTTCCACACAGGATCAGTATGCTCCATTCTAACTAGCTTTAAAATAGACATTTTATTCAAATATGAATCTTTGGGACCAGTGTGATTAGAATCAACATCTAGCAATTGAATAAACGTTGGGGTGTTAACACTGTCAATTTGTTCACTTTTGGAAAAATTCTCTCTTGCTTAGAAATGATTTAAGGGATCCACATTTAAAGTATCTTCAGCCATTCAATTTCACTCAAAAACATGAGATTTGTGTTCTGTTTGGGGGCATGTCCAGTCGGGAACTGAAGTATTCTTGACCTTGGCCAGGATTTATGTATTTAATCAGCTACAGGAGCTTTTTCAAACATTGCAATTTAATGTTTATTGTCACAGATATTTGGGATACTACTACCACATCAGATGGCAACCGGCACTTATATTTTGAACATGTTGCCATTTAACTTTTTTCTGTTTATTTTGTTTTATTCCCTTTCTGTCCCCATCCCTGTCATGTCATTGGTTGGTGCCTTAATGTGTCTGGATTATGCTCACCTGTTTTGTGTTAGGCCATTAAGTTACCATATTTAGACTCTTGTGTTTCTCCTGTGGGTTTGCTCTGCCAGGGCCTTCATCTAGTGTTTGTTTTTGCTTTGTTTCTGACACAGTTTTGTAGTTTCCTTTGCTATGTAAATCAATGGATTTCCTTACTTACCATCCCCCTTTAGCCCTGATTTGTGACAGATTGCAAGACCTGCACCTGGATGCAGCAGAATTCTGGCAGTGCAGGACTGAACAGGACAAGCAGTTCCAGGAGAAACAAAAGCACTTTATCAGGCTCGCAGCTCTCCTGGAGCAGCTTACTGCCAACCTGCTTCCTTGTGTTAGGGCACCACCTGGAGAGACAACACCTACTCTCCCTACCCCTCCATGAACATCGCTCCACATTCCTGCCTGGATCTATGGAGGATGCCAATCTGTTTCATGTTGCCACAAGGGATTTTTGGTCTCTTGGAGGATGCCACTCTGAGGATGTTATCCCCTCAGCAACTAGCTCTTCTGGCCCTTTGTTTAACTGAGGACAATGCTCTACCCCCTCGCGTAACTGAGGATGTCGCCCGGCCCCCTCGCTTAGTTGAGGACATAGTTCTGGCGACCATGCTTTTTTCAGTTGTCCTCACTTTCCCCTTGGGCCTCGTCGTATTCCCCACTCCCCTCTCACCCCAGCCTTGCCGTGACCCTTGAACAACCCAGAGTTTCAGGCCCAGATGGGTTTTTGGCGTTAGGAGCCACAGATTAGAGGGAAAGCTCTGTCAAGTATTTTTGTAAAATTTCACTGCCAGTTCACCAGAGGGCAACCCCGCACATATATTTTTAACTCTGTTTCTTCGGTGTTTTTGTTTACGTTGCCATTTGCCATTGTTTTGTTTCCTGCCCTGTCTCCACTCCTGTCCTGCCGTTGGTTGGTGCCCTAAAGTGTTTAGATTATGCTCACCTGTTTTGTGATAGGTTGTTAAGTCGCTCTGTTTATGCCCCAAAGTTCTCGTGTTTTTGCTCCGTTTCTGTGTCACAGAGGTATAGTTTCATTTGCTATGGAAACAAAATGGATTTCTGCCCTTGCATCCACATTTAGCCCTACATATACAGTATGTTGTGCTTACTCTCAAGAAAAGAAAGATAAGAGCTGAATAATTCACTAATTCTCTGCTAAACCGCTAAACCAACATTTGTACCCTGTTCAACTGCAAAGTCCAAAAGAATAAAGTCAGAAATCATGATTTCAGATTTTTCAGGTTTATTATGAAACTAATGTATTTCCCTATGGATATTTGTGTTTGCTTTGAAATGAGTTTGGTGTCAGTGTGGATTCAGACAGGAGTGACTGTGAATATGATGTGTCTGCAGGGCTACGATTGAGGAGACATACTCCAGAGCAATCACCAAACTGGCCAAGACTGCTAGCAACTTCTCTCAGTTGGGGTAGGTCTGTGTATGGCTATATATATGTGTGTCTGTGTGTGTGTCTGTGTGTGTGTCTGTGTGTGTGTCTGTGTGTGTGTCTGTGTGTGTGTCTGTGTGTGTGTCTGTGTCTGTGTCTGTGTCTGTGTATATACATTTATTACTAAGGATGAAATTGATTGTTTTACTTCTAAGATTCCTTACTATCCAAAATAACTTGGCATTGGCTTTTACTGAAGCACGTATTCAAATGTGTAATGTTGCAATGTAAAATCTGTATATGTATCTGTTTAGTCCTCAAAATATTTGTATGTGTTGTGAAATAATTTCATTTACAAATTCTAAAAACAAATAGTAATTTGCAGAACATTATGTAAACTCCTAAACCCGATATACCCTGTGGAACTTTGTCAAACTTTTAGCCTATGATGTTGCAGATGCAAACTTTTTTCATTTTTTTTTAAAATTTAAATTAAGAAGTTGTTTATGCTACAGTTGACTATTTCCATCTAATTACAATTTAAAAAATTTACTACAGATTTTATGTTAGTTACATTCCATAAAGATGAGAGCGGCTCACTATACACCATAGCAGAATCCATTATAAATCTGGGATTGTTACTGTTTGTTCAAGTTTCTGGGATTTTTGTGTGCCATTCTATTGTAATGGCCATAAGATTTTCCTATAACTGTTCATTTATGCAGTTATCCAATCAGGCAATCATTTAGCAGCAATACAGATACATAAAATGATGCAGATACAGCTCAAGATACATCGTAGTCATTCACATTAATGACATTGATGTTACCAGAAGAGCTTGTTTGGGCAATTTCATAAATTCATTTCTTTCATTTGAATTACTGACACAAATTCTCTGGAGTTTACACAGGATTGTGCCAAAAAAAAAACATTGTGTGAGTGACAGATCTGTGACTGGAACTGCTTGGCTGTTGAGATGCCAGAGCAAAATGATCAGATAGGTTCAAGCTCTTTTTTGTTGTCCAGTTGTGTCCTGCTAATCATTTTGTTTAAAAAAAAAATCTGATCAGTAGTTGTTTAAACATGCAATATACCCAGCGGGCAATTTAAGAAGAAGAAAGTAGAAGAAGGTGAAATAGATGGATGCATATATTAATAAATTAAACTTAAAGTGAGAATATTGTTGTGCGGTATGTAAACATTGGTATGTAGCAGCAACATTAGAGTTATTGTCACAGCAGAGTCCAGATGTCTATATGATTACTTAAAAGCATGTTTAAAAGCATGTACCTACAGAGAGCTGTCTGAGAGAAAAGCCATTTTGAAGCTGAGCAAGGAAGGAAAATCTGTCATCATGTGCAATCATTGCATAAGCATTGAGCATAGCTTTTACAACAATTTGAAATGTCCTGAAAAAAACAAAACAAAAACAAATATGTATGAACATCCACACATCAAACAGGTCAGCCAAGGACAACTGCAGTAATGATGGCAGAGTCATTGTGAGAAATGTGAAGAAAAATCCCACAACAACAGTCTGTGACCAACAACCCCCACAGGCCAGATACCTGTGATAGAGGTGACGGTATCACAATCCACCAGAAATTGAGGCAATAACATAAGATGCAAGCCACTCATCTGCAATAAAAATGGAAGACCAAATTGGAGCAAACAAAACTATAATAGAGAAAAACCACAAAAGTTCTGGAATCGAGATGAACTTCTGTGTGATGGAAAGGGATCTGCTGTTTATCCAAAACATCATCAGACAACCATGGTAGTGTTATGGCTTCAGCTTGTCTGGCTGCTTCAGGAAGAAGATCACTAATCTTTATTGATGATGTAACTTATGATGGTAGCATCAGAATGAATTCAGAAAGTTAGAGAAACTTTCTGTTGGCCAATGTACAAAGAAATATACTCAGTCTTATTGGGAGGAATTTTTTTTGGAACTGGGAGGAATTGGGAGGAAGGTTTTAGACTGGCCAAGTTAATGACCAGACCTTACTCCAGATGAAATGAAATGAAACAGCCTTTATTTGTCACATATACATTACAGCACAGTGAAATTCTTTCTTCGCATATCCCATCCTTGGAGGTTGGGGTCAATGAGCATGCATTTCACCACCTGAACACATGATTGAAGGGGAACCCTTCAAACTTGTTTTGTTTCTTCCCAAAACAAACAACAACTGAAAGAAGCTGTGGTAAAGGTCTAGAAAAGAAGAATTCCCCAGTGTGTTGATGTCAGTAGCCAAGTTTCCATCCACTTTTTTTGCACTGTTCTGTTATCAGCAAAATGAACATGCGTTTAAAAATTGTCACCTAACCTCGTTAGTCAAATGACCATACCTTGTTGTATATATGTGGTGCGCCCAGCTAATTAAAGAACGATGAATGCTTTATATCAGGCTGAATGTAGCAGAGGCCAGTGAAATTGCATACCGTAGTTTCTTTGGACGTTCTAAAATGCTCAGCATGCAAAACGATTAACATGGCATAATGCATTAAAACAACGACCAGGGAAATCCATTTTCTCTCACATTTCTCTCATCATCAATCCTATCTACTGCTAAGATAATGCCAATCCAAGTGGAAATACAAAATCTTTGTTAAATGTGTTCTCTCCCATAGAAAATCATTATAAAGAAAATGCTTTACTTGACTTAATGCATTAAGACAGTCTTATTAAAAGTCCAAATTAAGTATACACCTTATTGATGCATACTATATACAGGCAAAAAGGTTGAGTGACCTGTCAGAACCAAATCTCTTTTCCCCTTAGAATATGGTCTTATCTGCTCACCTGTACAAAGTATGCTTTATTGATAAGGTTTTTACTTAACATTAAAATATTTTATTTTCACTTAGATTACGGTGCCTTTTTGTACTAGTAGATAGTGTCTATGATGAGAGAAATATGAGGAATACAGTGGGCTGGATGGCACACACATCCCTATTCTTCCCCCAGTGGATGGCCACCACGATTACATCAACCACAAAGCCATCTGTTGTTCTCCAGGCACTTGTTGCTCTGTTTCTCTATGTAACAAACAGTAAATGTCTAGGTGTCTAATCTCTGTGTGATATGCTTTAGAACCACACAATTGCAGAAAGTATTGCATCAAGTGAGTACAGGTATACTGTAGTGCAGGGGGTGGTGGTATCCTGTGAAAAAGGTAGAACACATTATCTTAAACAGCTTCACCCACAAAGCAAATTAAACATGAGCATTGAGAACATAAGTCCTATAAATTTGTTTGCCCTGTGTAACCTATTTTTTGTTGTAAACGTGTAGGCTATAGATTGTCTGTGTGATGGCTTTAAAAGTTCACTTCTCCTACAGGACATTTGCTCCAGTATGGGATGTATTTAAGGTGTCAACAGAAAAGCTGGCTGTCTGCCATATGGAGCTTGTGCGCAAATTGCAAGACCTCATCAAGGAGGTGCAGAAATATGCAGAGGAACAGACCAAAGCCCATAAGAAGGTACTGTTCTTGCTTCAAACCAATTTTGTAAATCAAAAACCTACCTTTATACCTTTGTGTTTGAGACAGCAGTGGTATAGACTTTAAACAGAAGGGGGGTTGAGATTGAATGCAAGTCAAAAGGTGCATGTACATGGACACTTTTTAAACAGATCGGACTGAATTCAATCAGACTGACGAATCCGATCGCAGTGTTTACATGAATGCGGTATAAAGTAATCAGATTGTTATGTGTGTTTACATGACACATGATTAGAATCGGATTAGATCTTTTGACATGCGCACAGTCCACGAAAACAGGATTCCCGCCGTTTTGCTTAGCGCCCGCCATTTTACCTACGACAACATCCGTACGTCATGCGTCATTCTTGCATCATTGCACATGCGCAGAACTTTCCAGGAACATATTCCATCCCATTAAGTGTTTACATGTCCTCCCGATCGGACTAAAAATGGTTTAAACCACCCCTTACCATCTGATTGAAATTTTAATCGGATGTGGCAAATTCCATCCGATTGACGTGTTTACATGACACTTTTTTAATCCGATTTTGCTTCTAGTCCTGTTACGATCGGATTACAGGTGTCCATATAAACGCACCTAAAGTCAAAATCACAGCAAGATTTGCACAGGTATTTTAAGGCTTCAGTGAGCGCTCTGATGTAGTAGGATTGTGTTTGCTCTCTCCTGATTTTTTTTTTTTTTTGCTCTCTTTTTGCTTCTCTTAACCCTTACATTAAAAAAATGTGTAGAAATGAGTTTTTAATTGAAATAAATTTAATGTAAAAGTGAAAACAATGGCATTATTTTTATAAATATCTCATTAATATAAAACAAATAAGTGTAATATACTGGTTTATGAAAACTTTAACTTCATGTCAAATACTTGCCTGTGCATGCAGAAGCAATTGCACTTAAGGTACATTACATTTACATTTTTTGGCATTTGGAGTAGAGAAGTACTAAACTGTTCAACTGTCTACTATTTGTATTAGACTAAGGAGGAAGTGGCACCCACGCTGGAGGCTGTACAAAACATCCAGAGTGTGTCCCAGGCATTACAAAAAAGTAAAGAAAACTACAACAGCAAGATTCTGGAGCAGGAACGTATGCGCAAAGAGGGTTCAACTCAGAGAGACCTTGATAAGGTATATGCACATACACTAAAGTGCCATATAGAAGTAGTTACATACATATCACATACTTGGATATAAAGACACATGGCTTCATCTCTTCTCACATCTCTTCTCCCATACACACTTTTAACAGAAAATGAATATGCATGTGTCTCACATACATACTTCTCAAAATTATGAGAACAAATAAAAAAGTCTCTTGTGTTTGTTCAGGCTGGGGTGAAGGTTAAGAAAGCCCGAGAAGCATACAAGACCTTTGTGGAGAAATACGCCAGCACAAAGACTGAATTTGAGCAAAAAATGGAAGAGACAGCACAGGTGTGTATGTCTGTGTATGTAAGGTTTTTCCTCACTAATGGGCTCGAATTGTGGTCTTTTGAATTGGAACCATCCAAATCAGACACAGATACTCCACAACGCATGTGCTTCTCTTCTCTTCTGACCCGTGAATTATGTGTGTGTGTGTTAAAACAGAAGTTTCAGGACATTGAAGAAAGCCATATTGTGCAAATGAAGGACATTATACGGTCATATTCTCACTTGATCGAGGATACACACAAACAGATTGGAGAGGTGAGTGCACACACAGACTCGGACATACAGTCATATCAGTATTGTCGGATTTGTATTTCTGCTGCTAATTGAAAGGCACATATGGTACACCAGAGGTATTTAAACCCTTTCCACATGAGCCCAAATCTTTTTGATTTTTTTTTTTCATTGCATCAACACCCAGTTATATAGTAATACTAATAATAAATCATGCCTAGATTATCATCATAAATATCTGCGATGACATCTGGTGGCTGGTGTATATAACTGTCCAGGACTAGCTTCATTTAATGCTCCATACTCATTTGGTTTAATCCATGTTTCTTTTAAATGTAATACATTAAACACCCAGATCAGTACTAGTTTCATTAAGAGTAAGTGCTTCAGATGGTAAGAAATCTAAATCCACGCAATAGTGGGGCGGAGCCAGAGCATATAACTTCATCAGACATTGCTTTCACTAAAGTACACACAATGTTACACTTAGTAACATCTGACTGACATATAGGCATATAATCATTAGCTCCTACATGAAAAACTACTCCACTTACCCAAGACCCCAAGAGTACCTGCCATGTCTCGCACCCTGGCTGCCAGTATGCCCTTAACCAGTGCTGCTGGAGGCCCTAAAGGACTTGCTAATTTCACATGCCGAAAGACAGTCTTCTATAACTAGAGCTCTTTGAGGTTTCTCAGCAGGTGCTTTACTGAGGAGACCTGTTAGACATGTCAAGTGGAGAGGAAGGGTACTCTAGTCTGAGAGCCTTAGCAGTAACTTTCACTTTGGAATTATGTCGCTAAGTTGTCATCCGTTTGCCCAGATGTGAGGGCTCTAAGTGGGTGATTGCTAACTCTGGCTACTTTCTCCTACAGATACTACACTGTTCTTATTCTTGCTAACCCCCTCTAGTGCCTGGATACACCTCTAATGCTACAATCTTCTCTATCAGAGAGCTACCTAAAATACATGCATCACAGGTTAAACTGTTACTAATGATGGAGGAAGAATTACTAAACATCCTGTAACTAATACACTAGACAAGCTAAATATCATTATAAATATACAGTATAAATGTACCTTGAAGATTGGTTGAATATAGACACAAAATTTTTTAAAAAGATCTAATGTGGATAGCCCCTGATTCTTTAAAAAGACTTACCAGCAACAAAAACTGCAACAGATATGTAAAAAATGCAACAAATGAAAATGGCACCACATTATTGATGGAAGAATAAAACAGTATAATTTAAATGAAGACACATTTCATTCCAAAACCATGGGCATTAATATGGAGTTAAATTTGTCCTCCTTAGTTGGCAGTGGCATAGTCAGGATATCGTTTTGGGGAATGAAAAGATAAATAACTTTGTACACTTAAACTGAGAAGTGTTGTGTGCGGTTCTAGTTTGTGAAGATGTGGGAACATGATATAAAACTAGATTTGTCAGATTTGAAAAGCTGATGTGAAGAAAAATGCTGATGTGGCCTTGGCAGAATTTGAGGTTGACATCATTGGTTTGTTGGCTGGCACAGTGCTATTCTCATAGCTCCAAGGTTCCCATTTTAATCCTGAGCCTGAGTTATATTTTGTACGGTGATTCACTTGTTTTTCCTGTATCCAGAACATAGTGAGTGGATGAATGAATGAATATTTACTACCTGTTTATTTTCTAACAATAAGCTCTGTTTGATTCATTGTGAAGGTGCAGAAAGAGTTTGTGATTAACATGGAAAACACGTCTGTGGAAAGTCTATTACAGAAACTCGCCGAGAGCAAAGGGACCGGCAAAGAAAGGCCAGGTAACACCATACATACACACACATACACACACACACACACACACATTCATACAGACATAAGTTCCAAGAGCTACCTATATACATGGTTCATTGTTTAAAACAAGCTTTTAAGCTTAACACAGTTGTAGACACCTGTAGAGGGCCATTTTAAAGCTTTTTGTATATATTTTTAAATTTGTGCATATAAGGTGCCCTTTTCTAGAGGTCAAAGACTGTGAGAACTGAGGACTGATCTAGGCCTGTAGTCTCTGTGTTTTTAGTAAAAATCTGCTTACCTTACTGCTGGCTGGTGTTGGCTTATGTGTCCCCGCTCCCTCTATGCTAAATAAGGGAGGATAGAAAACAACTGAAAATCTGTTCAAAAGATGAAGGCATAGGATTTTTTTCTCACTCTCAGGAAGTAATTCTGTGATATTTTGTTCTCAGTTTTCTTGTTGTGTCTATGGGGGTAATGTGCTTATGGTACAAAAAAACTTGATAAACAACTAACTTATAAGCCATAAAATGACAGGAATTATAATACAGTAAGCAAACAACTGTATTAATGCAATAACAGCCTATTTTAGATTACTGCTATGTGAAGTAGTAATAAACAAGTACTACAAGACTTGTCTTGCCTTAGTCAACACTAGATGATTTTTCCATGCTGGTCATTGAAGATAAAGTCCTGTATATAGGCTGTGTGTGTTGTGTACAGGGACTCTAGAGGTACACATACAATATTTAGGCCTGGGTGTTTGTTTTGACAGCCACTGTCGTGTAAAATTGTTTTTGTGCCAATGATAAGTGCACTGTTCATTTAAGCAATATCACACATGCAAACGTTCTTTTGTGTGAGTGAGTTATTGCTTTTATACACTAGTTCTGTAAATAAGAAATTAATATCATCCAGCTGACATTTCAGATTCAGTATTTTCAAATATTTTTCAAACAAATAGCTCCTAAAGAAGCCACAGCTGATTAGAGCATTGCATGTTACCATTAGAGTTGACATCTTTGTCTTCCAAAAAAAAAAACACCCCAAACTGACTAACAGATCTCTAAGGACTGGTCAGTCTGTTTGTTTAAGTCTGTAAGTTTTGGGGCTTATATAGGCCTGTAGTCTCTTTGTGTTTTTAGTAAAAATCTGCTTACCTTACTGCTGGCTTGTGTTTAGCCTGTATGCTAAATAAGAGAGGGTTATTATAGTGTTGGATTCTTCACAGCCTCCTCAATCACTTGCATTTTACTAAACATGTCTTTAACAAGAATTTTATACAGATTTTGTTGTTTTAAAAATACACCTAGCTGAAACTAATATATCATTAGGTAATATTAGTAATAGGTAGTTGCAGCATGTGCATCCAAAGCAGTTCTTCCCTCATGTTTTATCACAGTGTTTGCTAGGCATATGTGGTATATACCCAAATGCATGTCTGCCACAGTTAGCTTAAGCCAGAGACAGAGGTGTTTTTTTCTCCCAAACAGACATGTTCATTGAAAGTAGAAAAATTTAATTTAAAAAAAACAGTGTGTTATATTTAAGTATTGAATTTGCCTTTTAGTGTATAGACTGACTGATGTCCCACAGTAAGTGTAGTAACAGGTTTTATGTAGTGAACACAGACAGTGGCGTGATGGTAAATATAAGCACCCTTGGAATGCCATTTGTCCAATCAAATAATTGGACTACTTTGATTAAATTGGTGCAAAATTGGAGGTTTGAAAAACTTCTTAACAAGGAAATTTTTAAACGTGTCCTGGTGAGTAGCATTTTTCCATTCCCTGGGCAAGCTGTTAAACTGGCTCTATACCACACACAAATATTTTGGACACACTGTTGACCGCATGACCATGTGCCTTCTTTATATACAAGCACTTTCATGGCCAATTGTGTATGGAAACAGCCAAAAGAATTTTTAACCATGCTGCAATGAATGTTTCTGACTTTAGGCAAGATAAGAAAAGGGTTTCTTGTTAGTAGTTCATGTGTGTAAATAAAGCCGGTCCCTGTGTGGCTCCTTACCTGACTTCTAGTTCACATATCTGACTAACCTGAATGAAATTGCATGCTGGTATTCCAACAAAATATCATGCCTATCGAGAATAAACTAAATTCTTAAATATAGTTTACAGCAGGAGACATTTTCAGACTATAATACAGCTTGATCTACATACTACCTGTACTTTTCTGCTGGAGATATTTTCTTTTTTTTTAAATAAAGACATAAATGCATTCAACATAAGACGTTTCAATAAGGTTGGACAAATGGTTAGAACACAGGTTGTAAACAATTTTATGGTGATTTTGTTGGATAGGTTGGACTGTATATTGCAGTGAGTGAGAACATACAGGAAGTTAATAGTGCCTCAACTGATCTGTTACTGTATCCATATGATATACAGTGGTATAAGCCTTGGTTTTTTGGGGATGTTAAAAAAGTGGCCAGTGTGCTATTTCTCCATGTGCTCTGTCTTTGCTCTTAGTCACAGAAGTATTTTATCACCATTTTATTTTATTCATGATTTTATTTCTGTAATTTAAAAATGTTTTTATTCTTTATTCACAGCATATTTGATAAAGTTTCTTGTGCTTTAGACTACTGAGAATACATAATAAATTGATTAATTGATTCAAAATTAATTCTCATTTTCATTATTTATTCGTTGGTTTGTCAGCATTGCCCTCGAGATTGTTCTACAGTTGTCAGTGTTCATATTAGTCAATCATTATGTGTATATCTGAACTGTATGGAATTTTGAACTGCATGGTGACGAAACTGCAACACATATATTTTTTTTTTTTTTGCTGTGTATGTTTACAGGACCCATTGACTTTGAGGAATGCACTGTTTCTCTTACTACAGAAGGTATGTGACTTTTATGGGTTAAAACAATGTTATAAAAACGTTATCACTTTGTTGTTAATTAACTTAAAGCTGTACAGGAGACACATGAAAACTGATCTCTTCTGCTTCAACAAAATCAACAGACATGGCAAACAAATACTGTTTGCCCTTTTCACAAAGCAGTTCATTAGAGGGATTAGAGGGAAGAAGCTCCTCCTAAGCCACTCAGTTTTTACCTTCAGTCTGTGGAAGGGCTTGCCTGTTTGCAGCAGGGTGAACATACAGTTACTGGGGTGGGTGAAGTCTTTGACAGCTCCAGTGCTGCATCGTCTGTTATAGATATGAGTGTTTCATAGAGTGTTTGGATGTGATATTTCCAGGTTGGGTCCTCAGAGATGAAGTTACTCACTCTGTCCCCAGGTGTGTTGCCAAACATGAGTGGAATGTGATTCTGCTGCTGTCTCTTCCTGAAGTCCACAATTAGTTCTTTAGTTTTGTTGTGGTGCTCCAGTGTCCTGGTTGATAGTGTTGGAGGTGAACCATCCCACTCTCTACCTGGGGTCTGCCTGTTAGGAGGTCCAAGACCCAGGTGCAGAGTAAGGTGTTAAGCCCAAGGGCCCTGAGCCTGGAGACCAGCCAGTGTGGGACTATATTATTGAAGGCTGAACTGTAGTCTATAAACAGCAGCCTCACATACAGTGAGGGGAAAAAATTATTTGATCCCCTGCTGATTTTGTACGTTTGTCCACTGACAAAGAAATGATCAGTAATTTTAATGGTAGGTTTATCTGAACAGTGAGAGACAGAATAACAACAAAAAAATCCAGAAAAACACATTTCAAAAAAAGTTATACATTGATTTGCATTTTACTGAGTGAAATAAGTATTTCACCCCTCTGCAAAACATGACTTAGTACTTGGTGGCAAACCCTTGTTGGCAATCACAGATGTCAGACATTTCTTGTAGTTGGCCACCAGGTTTGCACACATCTCACATCTCAAGGAATTTGGGCCCACTCCTCTTTGCAGATCCTCTCCAAGTCATTAAAGTTTTGTGGCTGAACCTTCAGCTCCCTCCACAGATTTTCTATGGGATTAAGGTCTGGAGACTGGCTAGGCCACTACAGGACCTTAATGTGCTTCTTTTTGAACCACTCCTTTTTTGCCTTGGCCGTGTGTTTTGGGTCATTGTCAGGCTGGAATATCCATCCACGGCCCATTTTCAGTGCCCTGGCTGAGTTGTCCTGTCACCTGGGGATGGTGTACTTGGGGTCATAGGCAGCATTCCTCCTCCTCCAAACACAGTGAGTTCAGTTGATGCCAAAGAGCTGGATTTTGGTCTCATTTGACCACAACACTTTCACCCAGTTCTCCTCTGAATCATTCAGATGTTCACTGGCAAACTTCAGATGAGCCTGTACATGTGCTTTCTTTAGCAGGGGGACCTTGCGGGCACTACTGGATTTCAGTCTTTCACGGCGTAGTGCGTTACCAATTGTTTTCTTGGTGACTATGGTCCCAGCTGCCTTGAGATCATTGACAAAATCCTCCAGTGTAATTCTGGGCTGATTCCTCGCCATTCTCATGATCATTGAAACTCCATGAGGTGAGATCTTGCATGGAGCCCCAGACCGAGGAAGATTGACAGTCCTTTTGTGTTTCTTCCATTTGGGAATAATCGCACCAACTGTTGTCATCTTCTCAGCAAGCTGCTTGGCGATGGTCTTGTAGCTCATTCCAGCCTTGTGTAGGTCTACAATCTTGTCCCTGACATCCATGGACAGCTCTCTGGTCTTGGCCATGATGGAGAGTTTGGAATCTGATTGATTGCTTCCTTCTGTGGACAGGTGTCTTTCAGATTAAGAGCACTCCCTGAGAGTGTTCCTACTGTAATCTCAGCTCGTTACCTGTATAAAAGACACCTGGGAGCCAGAAATCTTTCTGACTGATAGGGGATCAAATACTTATTTCACTCATTAAAATGCAAATCAATGTAGAACTTTTCTGAAATGTGTTTTTCTGGATTTTTTTTTGTTATTCTGCCTCTCACTGTTCAAATACACCTACCATTAAAATTACAGACTGATCATTTCATTGTCAGTGGGCAAACGTACAAAATCAGCAGGGGATCAAATAATTTTTTCCCTCACTGTAGTTCCCCTTATTGTTGTTGGTGTGAGTGAGGGTGATGTGGAGGACATGAAAGATGGCATACACTGTAGATCTATTGGTGTGGTAGGCGAGCTAAAGTGGGTTAATAGTTTCAGGGATGGAGGAGCAACTGAAATTCTAAATGAATCTCTCAGAGACCTTCATGACTAACAAAGTCTGTTTTATTCCCTTACGGTTTCTGATTTGAAAGTCCTTATAATGACAGTGCATGTTATCCTCAGCAAGCATGCAGTGGCTAGTTACTTCTCCATGCTGGCTTATCTACATGACATTTGACATCAAAAACCCAGCTTGTGTGACCCAATAGAAAACAAAGACTGTTTTCTCTTTGGACAGTAATGCAAGGAACTTCTTTGCATTGTCAAAAAAAAAAGTTATTTATTTTAATCTCTTTTAAGTTTACTCTATGGGGTTAACTGCATCTTAGGGAATCTGGGGAAACCTGTCAGTTGCTGTGGTTGAAAACTGATACCCAGTTATCTTTATGTCTGGTCCTGCATTGTCTTCTTTCCTTACGGCATTCTGGTGTCATCTCTTGTCATCTCATCTCTCATCAGCAGTTATTTCAGCACTGATGTAAAAGTCATGTGAAGATCAACAGTGAGGGTACTCAAATGCTGTGGCCAGATCTAGATCAACTTGATTAGGGGTGCCTTTAAAGTGTCTGAACTTGTAAATAATTAATTCATTATTTTATTATTGTACTATATAATTGTAATATGTATGTTTTGCACAGTATCTAATTTAAATTCTAACCAGGCCATGTCACCATAGCTCTCACTTGCAGTACAATGGCCGTCACTTGTGAATTTTTAATAATGTTACAAAAAAAATGTTGACGTTTTGCCATCTGTTTATTTGCTATTTTTTCAAGTTCAATTGGATCAAATGAAATGAGGTGGGGAGCCATATGTGGCTCACAGGCCTTGAATTTGGTACAAGTAGAATGAATGACCTTCACCAAGGCCTCGGATGTCTTAGACCACAGTTTACACAATTGACAGTACAGTGTAAAAATCAAGGGAGAAAAACTGGCACGGATATAGACAGAAAATTACGCTTGTGCTGTAACTGACAAGTAATACTGGACAGTCGTGAGTAGGTATTTGTTACTTGGGTTTAGCAATGAGGGAGCACAAGATAAGACTGGATTGTTAGTGGTTAAAGTAGATAGTGTTTGGAGGGGTTGTGTCCATGCGGGGGGGTCGGTTGTTCTTAGCTGGCGGTTTATTTACTGATGGTCCTGACAGATTGTGGAAAGACTGTTCAAGTGTTTGGTGGACTTGGCTTAGACACTGGTATATTACAGGGATTTTATGGGAACAATGTATTGGTCAGCCACTGTTCTGGTTGCTTTAGATCATTTTTTGTGTCCAGTGTTAGAGGCAGAGAAACCCCTATGATGTTTTCCACTTCTGATTTGCTGCACATAGTTGATTGAAGTAACAATGAATGTGTGAGTGAGAGAGAGAGACAGAGAGAGTGCTTCTTTTAAAAGTATGGAATGGTGAGCCCTGTTCTTTGTTGTTTTTGCTTAACTCACACAACTTGTCTCTCTTTTTGTCTATATAAATGCATGAAGCCCTGCCCAGTACACAGTCCTGATGAATTTGAGATGATAGATGAGAATTTCACATTTGTGGCAGATCGCCACATTTTTTAGATGAAGCAGGTATAGGAACATGCAGGCTTATAGTAAGTAACACTTGTGTCCTGTGAATTGGTGCATTGGATCTGGAGACATATGTTTAATCTTAAGTTAAAGGTCCGTAATTCTAAGGACACATGTGAGGACAATCCACACAAACAAAACACCTCATAGAGCAAAATACCAGTTTTTTTCATTTCATTTGTCACCCATCTGTTTGTGTATATTTCTGCATGTCGGAAAGTGTCTTGAAATTGCACTGTATAATTTGCACTTCCAGGTGCGAAACCTAGAAAGAGGAAGACCTTTGCAATTCCAGGAAGAAGAAAAGAGAAGGATACAGATTCCACGTAAATAAAAACAATTTTTTTGTGCTGAATATTGTAGTCAATTACCTCCCTAAATAATTTATTGCATTTACTACTTGGCTGTATGAATGATCTGGATATGTTTTCTATAATGCTAGCAGTCATTTATTCTTTAAGTAATTTGTAATTATGATTTCTTTTTCCCTTTAACTCAGTGAATCTACAGAAGTTGAAACTACTGTGAGTATTCCTATTTCTGTATTTCTTTTTCAGATATTTGTGAACCAATGCTTGAATTATACTGATTGTGTTTAAATGTTTCCTTTGTCATTTTGTATTAATAGAACTTTATCAATTGAATTTAAGACTTTAAGCTCTAAAATGTGTAAATGTGGGGTTATGAGTAATATAAAATGAGTAAATACAGAGAAAAGCAAAATAAAACCTGGAGTAGATGTTTGCTTAGGAATTTGTCAGTTCAGTTTTTTCAGCTGACCAAATCTTGTAATGTTTGTCTGCATGTACAGAAATTTTACTTTTAATCTTTTAACAGAACACTGCCAATGGAGCTCCCTCCGATAACTATGGACCTATAGATTTTCAAAATGCTGTGAGTTGTGGCCAAATGTTTCAAAATTGTCTATATAATAATGGATGAAATACGTACATTCATTGTATTATTGCAATATTTGTTTGAAAAATTAATCTAGTGTTTAATCTTCACTGTTTTGTCCTAGAATGTGCCTCAGGTGGATGAAGAGGGTTATTGTATCAGACCGGAATTCAATGAAAATGATATCCTTTCTCCATTGCTTGCTGATTATTTATTACTACTTAGCCATTAGTGGATATATAGGACTATATAGGAATAGTTAAAAATATGTTATGGCCTAAAAAACAGTTTTATGGAATCCTTCTGAAGCTATTTCTTGTAAATGGTAATGATTCAGCTGCTTTTGGCTACCTACATGACCTACAGCACCAAGGTTACTTAATATATAATACTTTATCAGGAACTATAACAATACTGAGTGGGACCTCCTTGGCCCTCAGTTCGTCATGACATGGATTCCACAAGATGTTGGAAATATTTTCCATGTTGTCATGATTGCATCATGCAGTCCCTTTTTCAGATTTTTCAGGTGCTTTTTATTGCTATGAATCTCATTGTCATGTTTATAAAACCGTTTCAAGATGACTTTCACTTTGTAACATGGTTCATACTGGAAGTAGCCAGTGTGTAAATTGTGACCATTGAAGAGATGCACATGGTTAGCAACAATACTCAGAAAATCTGGCATTCAAGCGACGAGTGATTGCTATTAATAGACTCAAAGTTTGCCAAGAACACAGTCCCCATACCATTACACCACCTCCATTAGCCTGGATGAGGCAGGTTGCATCCAGTAGACCAGGCTATGCTTTTTTCCAGTCAGCAACTGTACAGTTTTGGTGAGCCTGTGCCCACTGCAGCCTCAGCTTTCTGTTCTTGACTGTCTGCATTGGAACCCAATACAGCCTTTGTGGACTAATCTGTGTGGTTTTGTAGACATCTAAAAGTTTATTTCAAGGTTATCAAATAAAAAACCTAGGTCACAATATGCCTACACAGTTATAGATTTGTTGCTGTAGACAATTGGTCATCCTGCTTCTACTCCATATATCAGTGGATAGAGACCACCACTGACCAGATTGTGTTGAGTGGTGGACCATTATCAGTGTGTCTGCTGTCTTACACTGTTGCTGGGATTTTTAAACATCACCATGTTTATTTTATTGAAGCTCTGATGAATGTCAAAAAGATGACTAACAAATTGTTCATGTGAAAATAACCTGAAGGCAAACTGGACTAACAAGGTAGAAGTGGCCAGTAAGGGTACATTGCGCTACAGTAATGCTCCTGGTAAATTTAGTTTTAAGTATATTTACTAAAATATAAGTAAAATAAATAAAAGTACTTACTAAAATGTGGTTCCCTAACAATAATATCTGGCCAACCATGCTGTTTGTAACTAATAAACTGTCACTGTTTACACAAACATACATTTGTCCATGCCCAGCATGATTCCTTAATGATTCCATCCACATACCAAAGACAACAACTCATCATCCAGTGATTCAGATGAAGAAGATGAGCGCAGAAAATTTCATGTGGAAATTAAACCTATGCAGCCCAACAGTGGCACACAGCAGCACAAAGCCACCATCGACGAGCTGAAGGCTTCTATTGGAAACATAACCCTTTCCCCCTCTGCTCCGGTAAGAGATGCGTACATGGACACATACAGTATACACAGAAATACTGAAGCAGGTAAACTATAAACAGGCATTTAAGGGACTAACTGCATGCTTCCATTAAATGCAGAGGGTGAAAGGATAAATCTAGAGACTTCCACAATTTAGGGTAGATCAATATTTTTCAGATGGAGAAATGCAGAAATACAGAAATGTAATCAGAGTTTGATTTTGACCTTGTCACGCAACGATTCTACCCTCCTGTCTAACAAAATGTGTGAAAGCCTACCCAATACACAGCCCCCTCTAAAAGAATTGGCCTTTTGTTTTTGCTTAACATTGAAGACGTTTGGATCTGAGGGCAAAAGATGAATATGAGATGAAAAAAAATCGAATTTCAGATTTCATTTGCTGATGTTAAATAGATGAGTTAAAATATGAAGATCAGAAAGCTGTCTTTTGTGGAGCAGTTGATGACAAACGTGAGAGCTGTGAAGAAAAATGTAAAGGTGTTTGCTGGGAGCTTTCCAGAGTGGACACCTTGTGAGCTGTGGTGACTGCCCGCCCATCCTGTCTTTCCATCTGCTCTTACCACCTATAGTCTATCTATAAACCGTTCTAGATTATCATTCTTTTGTCTGATTGTACTCAGTCTCTCATCTTTCTTCCTTAGGCATTGCAGTAATTTGGATCAGTCACTCTTGTCATGATTCATAAATTCAGAGAGTTTAGTGGCAGTGTTGCTTGCAGGTCCTTTCTTAATGATCAGAGACAATGTTTCCAGCGATGCTATCAATTTAGCATATCATGTTGCTCTCACAGGATGAGCCTGTTTCTTGGCAGGAGTGTTTAGATGGCATGCAACTAGAGCTGGGCGATTAATCGTTATTATCGATTAATTCGAATTTATGGTTTATGTCAATGTTGAAAAAACGAAAATCGATTTTCCGATTTCACTTTGGTTTGGCAGAGCGAGCTTCCGTAGTTCTGCGACGCAAAGAGCTTGTTTCTAAGAGAGGCGCGGTTTCTTCAGTCGGATTGAAGAACGCGCTGAAAGACGGGGAGGAGCCGAAAGTCTGCCGCCGGTTTCATATGAAATTTAAAGGGCACTGAAGCGATCACGAATTTGTGTAGAGTTTATGGAGAATCGCAGAATTCTTAGGGTGGCTGAATAGAAATGTTAAAAATGGCTTAGCGACGAAAACGGCGGCAGACTTCGGCTCCTCCCCGTCTTTCAGCACGTTCTTCAATCCGACTGAAGAAACCGCGGCGTCGCAGAGCGAGGATCAGAGGACAAGTGTGTGCGCGCGCGCGCGCGCGTGTGTGGTCAGGAAGACTTGTATTTGGCTTGTTCAGTATGTTATAAAACACATCTATGCAATACAGTGGAAAGCTGCAATAAGTTTACCATCCTACCCTGTTAGTCAAACCTTTATTTTATTTATTTATATATATATATTTTACTATTATACCCTCATCGGGGGCGGAGTCCCCCTTAAATGAAAATCCTACACTCGCCCCTGATTGTGCCCATATACACAGATGTAAAATGGCTCCTGTTTGATTTTATTTAGCGTGTTAGTTGAATGTTGAACTGATTTACAAAATTGTTTTTCTTCAGGGATTTTTTTTCAGGTGACAATTATTTATTTTATAAAAAATGATTTAAGTCTGCAGTTTGCACTTTACAAATCCCTCATATTTTGTTATATTAATTTATTTTACTAGAATAATTAGAACTTGTAAAGACTGGTGAAAGTTTGCGTTTTATACATCCCAAAAAAGGTTTTTATGTTGTATTGATTATTGTTTTTCTAAAATAACAAAAAAAAAAACTTGTTAGCGAAAGTAATTTTGCACTTTGCACTTTTAGTCCAAATTAGCAGTTCATTAGTTTGGTTATAATGTTTTTGCTCAAATTTAAAAAAAAATCTATTCTATAGTTTCTAGTGTTTTATTAATTTTTTTTAAAGAAAAATAATCATTTTAAAATCGAATTTTGTTTTTAAAAAATCGGAGATTCAATTTTTTTGGCCATATCGCCCAGCTCTACATGCAACAGTTAATGTGTACTTTGTTGACCTATTGTGATAAGGAGTATTTGTTGAACTGCCTTGGATGGCTATTAAACATGCCCCCATCCTAGGGCTTGTTTCGATCTCCCTGTTCTGAACAAAGTACACTTTTCATGAATTCATTTTCCCTTATGCACAAAAAAACGTTTTCTTTGATCTGGGCTGGACTGTCTGTGTATTTTTTCATTTCCTGAAATGCTTCCTTGTCTTCTTCTATCCAAGTTAATGTGTTACTGGGTTTCAGGTCACCTTTAAGTCGTTTGTAGAGTGTAGTGGAATGAAATGCTTATTCATTAACCTTGTGACAGTTGAACCCAGAAAATAGAGCTTTCACCTTAGTCGAGAGTGAAGTGATTTAAAATAGCTGTGTTTTTTCTCATGTGGTATCTCTGTCTTGGTGTTAGCTTTTGTCCCAGATACACTACCTTTTTGACAGGTTGAGGTTTACACTGCCTTTGTGTACCTTTTTTGCCAGGAAATCCAAAAGTGATTGAACATCCTTTTTGTTTTGTTTCTATGTTTCTAAAGCAAGTAATATGTTATCATAGAGCTGAGAACAGCAGAGACGGCTTACAGAGAGGGTTGTTCTAAAAATTTGTTGAAAAAAATGGCCCAGAGTCCAGTAGGTGGCGCATCTGCTTTCTTCTTTTTGTATTCTCTGGTCCAGTGCCAAAGATTTTTGCTGTTTTCTTTCATCCTTACCTCATGGCTGGGAAGCAGATTTTAGCATGACTCTGTCCTCCCCTTCTTAGCAGCTTCAGCTTGCTGTGCAGACTTGAACATTCATTGTGCTTTCTATTTGAGAATTTGAGCAGCAGATTTCACCATGGATTTATACAATTCACTTTGTTTTTCTTCAATCCAAATTGTGCCTTAAACTCAATCACATTAATTCCCTCACTAGAACAAATAGGTGGAAGGATCAGTCTGGAGATCTTCACAGTAGATGAATTTCATTTGCAGAAAGTTCTTCAGATGGAGAGATACAGTATGGCACTGTATTTATAGTTTGGTTTTGGACTTGTTACACAACTTGTCTACCTTCCTGTCCTTTATGCAATAACATATTCAGAGCGGCTTAGCTAATTGTATGATTAAAAGGTTTTCACATTAAGATGTGTGCCGCTAATTTATCTTCTTACATGCATTCCATCAACCTATTTCACGTTGTGTGGTCAGTACACCAGGTCATAACACCGTGGTACAACAATGCACTCACGAATACTAGGGAAGAGAATGAAACAGATTTTGATGAAACAGATCAAAGAATTCCCCAATACTAAATAAATGATAGGAGTTCCCTTATGAAATATTAACTTGTGTGCCGAAAGATTTGTATACTTTGCTTGTCTGTTCTATTGTTTTCCATGCTGCCGCAGTTTTGTCAGATGTTTTTTAATGTTAACTTTTCCAGAGCTGTTTTCAATTACTGGAATTTTTTTCTTTTCATTCTTCAATACTTTCTTACTCATGCTCTCTTTCCCTCTTTTTTTCCCCTTGTTTGTGTACATGTTTACAGCTTTCTTATGTGGTTTAACACCTTCATTTTGTTTCTTATAACTGTTTTGTTGACTTTATATTTATTTAACTGTACACCAACAGACCCAGATAATCAGGTCTGTTGTATTATAGGTGAATGTATAGTAGTCACTTCAATTAATCTGTGTTTTTTTTTTGCACTCCTGATACAACTAATATAACCAGAATACACATGGAATAAGTGAATAAAATATAACCATAAAATTCTTATAAAATTGATATCTCACAAGTATAGCAAGACGTGTTTGTGAGTGCGTGTGCGAGTGTGTGTGCGTGTGTGTATGCACACACCCTGGGAGGGCTGTTTTTGCTGAATGTAGGTGGAGAGACAATACTTAAATGTCCTCTGTTATTTTCATAACTCTGTCATAATTTCTCTCATTAATTAATGGCTTTTCATTGCCAGGTCCACATGAGGAGGAACCAGTCCAGTGAGTAGTTATTCTTTTTCCTCCCATCATTCCAGTAAAGCTTGTCTCCAGTCTTCCAAATAAGATCATGGAATGCTACATGGTCAATTGATTGGTTTATAAAATTGTGTGATATGACTTTGGCAAGCCAATTACCAAAGTTGTCCCCAAAGTTGTCCCTCTTTTTCCATGTTGTCCCTCTTTTTCTTTTTCCGGGTGAGTGCTAGCAAAACTGGCATATTTTCAGACACACAATTCAGTTCAGGGTGGAGATCCCATCCCAGATTCAAGGGGAATCATAGTACATGGCTTCACCAGGAAGAATCACAATGGCAATGGTATTCCATAGGGTGACTTGGCATTGGTACAGAGGTCCAACATTGCCATAGCAAGTCTCTCCCCTACAGCTCCCTTGCAGTAAAGATGTCTGTGGTGGCATCTGATGGGGAATTACCCCCAATTGGACCTGGTTGTTAAGTTTATAACATTTTATTTTGGTAGGTTTGTGCTATAGTCCTTTCCTGAAGTATCCTACAAAATCCTGCAGATTTTGAAAAACATCAAACATTTTATTACTACATTTGGAATCGTGTGCTTTGGTTGTTTAAATTGTGGTAAAAATATTGCCTAGCCTTTTTTCAGTCTTGCTGCTCCCCAGACCTGTAGTACCATACAATAAGATGCCAACACAGAGAATGTACTGCTGTACCGTTACTGTTTATTGTTTTTGTTTTTTTAAATCGGTAACAAGCCTCTTACGTCATCTGTATCCCCAAAAGAAAGCAGAATTTTTTTTTTTTTTTTTTTGAGTTCCAGGTAGTTCAGTGTAGTGTGCCACAGTGTAAAGACCTACACTATCCAGCTGTTCACATGGCTCACTTATCACTCTCACCTATGTCTCAATATATCTTGTTTAGCGCCATAATTTAATTTGAGCCCCTGGCCCAGGCACAATACCTGAAAGAGCCTTTAGAAACCGTGCCACTAAATTAACAACGGTGTTCACTACAACATGCCTCAACGATTAAAGGCCAGTTGGACTCGCACCTAATGAACTGTGTGGAGAGACCGGTTCTAAGGTCTATCTTTAAATCTAACACCCACACTAAACACCACGATACACACGAGACAGCATTTGTACTAAAGATAAAAATACCACTGCCCTCCAAAACCATTGTTCCTTCTTGAACAGTAAGGGACAGGATGCTGTTCATTCACTGTTGTTTAGTCATCAGCAGAATGGTTGACAAAGTGCACAACCTGGTTGTTAACCACTACTTGGTGTCTATAGTTTAAGAACTTAATGCACAGGTAACTAACTGGCACTCAACACTAAGGAAGGGAGGATTTGTGGTTGTGGGGTGTGGAGGGCATTGTTGGAGGCGTTTGTATATGTGGGAGTAAAATTGGTTGGGGATGGTGGGTTTAGTTTACAGCATCCAGGCATCAGAATCAGAAAGAGCTTTATTGCCAAGTATGTTTGTGCATGCAAGGAATTTTTTTTTAGTGTCACAAGCTCCAGTGCACAAAGACAACAACAAAAATACAAAGACTATACAAAAATAGGATGAGAAATAAAAATGCACATTTAAATAGAAAAATAAACTGAAAAATAAAATAAATTGTACATATAGAATAGAATAGACCATGTACTACAAAATGCCCCATTACAATTATTAGATGTGAAATACAATGAACCGGTAAAATAATTCAATGTGAAATACAAGTGTAATAATTACATATACAATACACAAAACCAGTGCAACGATCTGAATGCCTGTGTGAATAATATGAATGTTAGTGCGTATGTGACAGTTTATGTTTCATGGGAAGAATGGAGCCTTCACAGATTCATACTTTATACCATACTTTGTTTGCATGAGGCCCCAAAACCTTTTCTACTGTAAAAAAGACATAATTTACTTAATGAAACTTTTGTTTTCTGTTTCAGATTTTTATTTTACTCACTATGGCTTGAACCAATTTTGCAGCTCCTGTTAACTAGAGTGCATTCTCTCCCTCAGGTGATGAGTTGGGAAGGTCCAGAACACAGCAAGGGGCTTATACAGAGTAAGGATTTATCACAGTTAACTTGGACAAAAACGAGATTTGTTTCCTTATCTTACTTAAGCTTAATGCAGTTTCCTATAGTAATGTAAGAAAACAGGAAGGGACTCTAGCACTCACTGAATTCAGTTTATTTTGGGATTGTTATTTTTTCAGCATATAATAATCTATTATGAGCATGGCTAGAGGAAGAAAATACAGTGGTCCCAATATTTTTAATCACCAACTTTTTCTATTTATTAGTAGACTGACCAGCAATGACCTGCTGTCTCTGGATCCATTTGGCCCTAATCTCTCTGGTGCCCCTTCTTCTGTGTCCTCCTCTGCAGGTAACACTATGATCATTTTCTGATAATAGTAATAATAATATTAATTTAAATATGGAGCACTAGAGGTCAAGAATGGAGATGTGTCCTCATACCTCTTGTGTATCCGGTACGCTAGGCTTCCCTCTGTGAGCCAACCAATAAGGTGCCCCAAATTAAATTTAGGGTGTCCATGCCAGTTGTGTAAGGAGCATGCGTAAGGGGGAAGAAATAAAGTAATAGCAAATATAGAAATACAATGTGCCAGAATTAGAATGATCGAATGCAATACTGAATGTGTCTTCTTTTTTTTTTTTCTTTTTTCTTTTTTTTTTAAGCGTGTCAATCTCTAGCTTGACAATAGAAGGTCAGAATGTAGGACTAAAGTGTCCTTTATTAGTAATATCAAGTATTAGTAATGTGCATTTAGCTTTGTAAAAATGCAATAGGTTTTGTAAGTAGCTTGAAGTAAGATACAGTCAGGAAAAGAGAGATAGGACACTGATTAATATTATTTGCTGGTTTTCCATTGAAATATTTAATATTGCTAAGTACAGCTATACCTAAACCTGACTGTTTCCTACAAAAAGAAACAAGAATTGCCATATCCTGTTTTTAGCCTCACTTCAAGAGGACACAGGCTTATAATCATATTGCACATAACTGAATGGTAGCTCATTCATTCTCTTCCTCCATCCTGCATTTTTTTTAGGAAATTTGCCTTAATGCTAACCTGATGCATTATTGATACTATGTGTATGCTGGTGAAAATGTCTTGGCTTTTCCTGTTCTCAGCAGTTACCTCTGGAGAGTTTGCTCAGGCTCCTATGGTCTTGAAATCCCAAAAACGCAGCACTGCTGTTATAGTTGTATTTTACAAAATACACTGCCCGCCCAAAAAAAAAATCACACACACTAATATTTCGTTGGACCGCATTTAGCTTTGATTACGGCACACATTCACTGTGGCATCGTTTTGATACGCATTGTCACAACATTTATTCCCGTCCAGAGTTGCATTGATGGGACAGTTGGACCTCTGCTCAAAGTCTTCTCCAGCACATCCCAAAGATGTTCAATGGGGTTATGGTCTGTACTCATGATTTCTCATGCTTCCTGAACCACTCTTTCACGGTTTGAGCCCGATGAATCCTGGCAGTGTCATCCTGGAATATGCCCCTGCCATCAGGGAAGAAAAAATCCATTGATGGAATAACCTGGTCATTCAGTATATTCAGGTAGTCAGTTTTGGGCACATAACGCTGGTCAGTTCTTAACCCAATTTCAGTAGTTTCAGCAATCTCCTTAGATGTTTTCTTTGCTTGATGCATGCCAATAATTTGACCCTTCTGAAACAGAGCAACATCTTTTCCATGACCACAGGATGTGTCTTCTGACATGGTTGTTTAAGAAACGTGAAGCTGCTCCTTGCATCAGTTAGGGTTAAATAACTTGTTGCCAGCTGAAACATAATCATCCATGCAGTAATTATCCAATGGGAGGCTCTTACCTATTTGCTTAGTTAAATCCAGGTGGTGACTTTTTTTTTGGATGGGCAGTGTACTTTTATGGATTCATTTCATGGAGATGCAAAATCTCATATCACAAATTACAGTTCTCCGGTGTTCTATTTTATTATTTATTGCAGATATTATTTTTTTCTTCTGTTTATTTTGTATGCAGTCCTTTCGAAAAGTATTGGAACAGCAAGGCCAATTCACTTGTTTTTGCTATACACTGAAAACATTTGGTTTTGAGATTTAAGGATGAATACACAATAGATCAAAAATTCAGCTTTTCTGATATTTATATATAAATGTGTTAAACAGCTTAGAATATGGTACACTATTTAATAACGTTTAATTTGGTTGCATATCCTTTGCTTCTAATGTCAAGTTGGCAACTCAATGACATCACTCAAGTGGTTTCTTTGCTTTTATGTGAAAGTTATTCAGATGGGCTATTATGTTTTAGATTTGGTCTCATTGGTAATTAAGATTTACATAAATTTGTGTCCAGGTTGAAAAAAATTGGGATTCATTAATTGTCTTTTTGTATTTCTCATAGTAGTCTCTCTATCCATTTTCCACTCACTCAGCCTGTTCCTTCCTGCATTTCACACAAAAGCTGTTGAACGTAACTTTTGAAATCCATCTAATAATTACAAGTTTTCATTTGGATATCGATAGTGTCGTTATGGATAGTGTAAGGAGGTATCCAGTTGCTTTATATATATATATATATATATATATATATATATATATATATATATATATATATATATATATATATAATGTATTATTAATTGCTAATTATGTCTCTTATAATTGCCGGACATACATTCCCCAGCTAGACCTAAGCAGGCTTACTACTGCACTCTGGTTCATGGTTTGATAAACAACAATAGATGCCAATTAACTCATCAAGCCTTGAGTTCATTTATTGATTTAAGGAGCCTGTGTGACAGGTACTGTGAATAAAAGTCCTCACCTTCCCTCCAGTCTTTACCCTCCAATCTGCTTTCTCCATTGCTTGTTCCTCCCTCCTCTATAATCACAGATGAGTTTTTCATTCCCATCCCCCCATCTCCACCCAGAGCCATGAGCACTCCTCCAACCCTTCTCAAAAACCCAGGGGACGCTGCTACTCCACTCAATACTCCCAACACCAGTATCGATCTACTTTCTTTCTGGACTCAGAACCAGTTGGTGGCTTTTGTGCCTTTTGGTGGGCTAACCTGGAATAACCAGGAAAGACCTTGGACAGTGCCTATTTCCCAGTATGCCAAAACCCCATCCAGCAAAGCTGCAGATTCCTTTATTAGTATGGGCCAGAAGAAGGAAACCACCCTGTCTTGGATGGAGGACTATGCCATGACACCTGCAGCCTTCCATATGCAGGATGGTAATGCTGAAGAATAATTATGCCAAGCATGCCATCATTTCAGAGCACAAAGTAATGCTTTGTATGAATGAGTGATGCGATTAACATGGGTTCATAAAAATGTATACTTCATGGCATAATGTGTGTCTAATTGTAGTGCATTACAAATTGTTTGCATATGGTATTACTTTATGTTCAGACGTTTTTAATCTTTAGCTCTCATGAATGATAAACTCTTCTTTCTGAGTTTTCTGTAATGCCTGAATGTGTTTGTTCAGGCTGTTGATTGAAAGAAAGGAGGATGAAAGAAAGAGGAACTGAATTGATTAATGATAATAATAATAATAATAATTTTGAAATTATTTTACAGAGATTAGCAAGAGACTTATTGTTGCTACTGTCTATAATAGAGTCGGACTAGCTAATTTTTTTAAGGGGCAAAAATGTAATCATTCTGATTTGTTTAATAATTTTATTAATATAGGGTTTTTTTTTGTTTTTTTTATGTTTATTTCTGTATTTTTTCTCTAGTTAACTTGTGCTGTAAAAAATATTGCCTTGTTCTGTTTGCATGTTCTGGTTTGTCCTATTTGGCAATTTTTGTTTGTTGTTTGGCTTGTTTGGCAAGTTTGTGACCAATGACTGTATATAGTATTTCGGTGGGCTTGTAACACTGGGTAAAAGTGAACCGAAAATGTATCCGAGTCGCTCTGGTGGCTGATTTTAATACAGTTTTAATCCTGTCCATTTCTGTGTGTAAAATAAGGCAGACTTGCATTTTAAGTTGCATCCCCCAAAATATTGCTATGAGTTTAAGAGTGGCACATCCTGCACATAGGAAATAACATAACAATCAGTTACATCTGCCACATCATCTTCTTTTAATGGTATTCAACACTTTAGATACAGCAAGAATTCTGCTGACAAAATCATCCTGTGCCATTCCTATGCTGGTCTAAGTTTTATCCATGCTTGGATTTCTTTTTGCTGTCATATTTCAATTACACCGGTCTAAGCTTTTCGCAACCTACAATCTTTGCTGCATGACATGATCTGGGGTATTTCCAAATACAACAAGGCACGTTCCACCTCTAGCACTAACCTTACACAATGAGCATGTCAGGGCCTCATCACGTGTCTGTAAAGCAAAGATTTCTGACATAAATTAGAGAAATTAAGAAATTGATTGAATTTACATAGCAAGGTTTATATTTGCCCAGTAATATATGGGTGATTGCCATATATGAACATACATGTGAATATACAGAAAGTAAGACTCTTATACACATCTTTTACTAAAATTATTGATAAATTAGGCCCGTTGGGTGTCAAGAGCATCATGTTCCACTCATATTTACAGACATTGGTTCAGATTGAGATACTTTGCTGCATGCTTGTATAATGTTTTGCATTTATATGTACTGCTTGTTTTCTAACCTACTCCAACACTGAAAATTATATCTTATTATTTTGCCTCCATTTTATCTATTTGTTCCACATAGTTCCTCCCTCTAACAGACCTACAACCCCTTTGGGCACAGCGACAATAGTTCCTCCTCCTCGACCCTCATCGCGGCCTAAACTGCCTGCAGGCAAACTGAGTGGCATCAATGAGATTGTGAGTACTTTGCTAGTTTAATAAGATTATGTTGTGTTATTTTACCATCTTTAAAGATCAGCTATGTAAACAAAAAATAGCTAAACTTTAAACACACACTCTTCAACATATATTTGAACAGTTACAGGACCATTGTACAGCAAAAAAAACTGCATAAAAATATCCCACAATTGAGTTATTAGATATATTGCTGCATTAAGGTATTATTTATGGTGTTTGGAGAACTGGTCTGTTAAGTATTATATTTGCTGGATGTCTTTTTAAGATCATTCATTTTTATTTACTTGTTTTGTTTCTAAAAAGGCACGGCCGTTCAGCCCTTCTATGGCAACCAACTCTAGTCCTCTGCCTGCACCTTTAGCACGGGCCGAAAGCTCCTCCTCTTTAAGCTCTAACACCTCACTGAGCGCGAGTAACACACCCACCATTGGTGAGAAACCCATTCCCACTCATTCTCTGGTAATATACATCTATCATAAAAACACACTGAGGGAGAGATTCTCACATGTTCATCATCAAATTCTTTTACCCATGAATCTGGCTGTACATGCTTTCATGCTCTCACTCATCTATGGGTTTCATTATTGCTTTTCTTTTAATTTATGGTTTGGATTTCATCTTTTTCATCGATGGTGTAAGAGGATGATGTGTTTGTGGCGAAACTGCCAACATTTGAGAAGAGGTGTGAAACCCCAGCAGGTAACATGCCTTATGCTGCAAACTGGAAAAGTTTATTTTAACTTAAAAACTAACTCTGTTGACTCCATTGGTCAGGCATTTCACGTGACCTGTACTAAACATCATCATCTTAACTGCTAAATTCCATTCTTTTCATTGTTTGTCTACGCTGTGTTTAACAACTTTCTTGGGTTTGAGCATGATATTAAATGCCCTACAATTATGTGGTTTGAATGGTTCCATATTTCCAAATAAATAGATTATGATGCACAAATAAATATAGAGATATTCACAGAAATTAAACAAATTAGAAAGTCGTCTACAAATATACACTATCTTGGCAGAAGTTTTGGGACGTCTGCCTTCATATGCACATGAACTTTAATGACATCCCATTTGTAATCCGTAGGGTTTAATATGGAGTTGGCCCACCATTAACAGCTTCAACTCTTCTGGGAAAGCTTTCCACAAGGTTTAGAAGTGTGTTTATGGGAATTTTTGACCATTCCTGTAGAAGCACATTTGTGAGGTCAGGCACTGATGTTGGACAAGAAGGTCTGGCTTGCAGTCTCCGCTATAATTCATCACAAATGTGCTAACGAGTTGAGGTTGCTGGTCAGTTAAGTTCCTCCACACCAAACTCGCTCATCCATGTCTTTATGGACCTTGCTTTGTGCACTGGTGGGCAGTCAGGGGTCATCCTCAAAATGTTCCTACAAAGTTGGGAACATGAAATTGTCCAAAATGTCTTGAAATGTTGGAGCATGAAGAGTTCCTTTCACTGGAACTAAGGGGCCAAGCCTGACCCCTGAAACCCCACCCCATAATTCCCCCCTCCACCAAACTTTACACTTGGCACAATGCAGTCAGGCAAGTATTGTTCTCCTGACAACCACCAGACCCAGACTTGTGCATCAGATTGCCAGACAGAGTGTGAGAGAGGGTCACTCCAGAGAACACGTCTCGTCTGCTCTAAAGGCCAGTGACAGCGTGCTTTACACCACTGCATCCAGTGCTTTGCATTGCACTTGATGTAAAGTTTGGATGCAGCTGCTCAGTCATGAAACCCCATTGCATGAAGCTCTATATGCACTGTTCTTGAGCTAATCTGAAGGCCACGTAAAGTTTGGAGGTGTGTAGCTATTGAAAGAAAGTTGGTGACTTCTGCGCACTGTGTGCCTCAGCATCGCTGACCATGCTTTGTGATTTTACATGGCCTATCATTTCATGGCTGAGTTTCTGTTGTTCCCAATTGCTTCCACTTTGTTATAATACCACTAACAGTTGACCGTGGAATATTTAGTAGTGAGGAAATTTCACAAATGGACTTGTTGCACAGGTGGCAACCTATCCCATTACCACGCTTGAATACACTGAGCTCCTGAGAGTGACCCATTCTTTCACAAATATTTGTAGAAGCAGTCTGCATGACTAGATGCTTGAATTTATACTTCTGTGGCCATGGAAGTGATTGGAACACCTGAATTCAGTGATTTGGAGGGGTGTCCCAAAGGTTTTGGCAATATAGTGTATGTCAGGATTTTCACAGTAATGATTTAAATTCACAGATAAAAAATCTGATATAAAAAATTAAAACAAATTAAAAAAAAATTACAAATGTTTTTGTCACAAAAACCTCTGACTAAATGTTGTGAAATCCCAATGCTTGCTGACATTTCAGAAAAGTCATTTCTTGACAGTAAACAAATTGCAAATATTCAGTGTCCCCCAGCAGATGTTCCAGTGTATAATTCACTGTGGAAAGTACTCTATGAAGAACTTGCTGCCTCAGTTTTACAATGCATTAACACATGACAAACACATTTGACATTTGGCCAATGTAATAAATTATTTTCATAATGTATAATTAGCTTATAGTGGTTAGCACTGTTGCCTCACAGCAAGAAGGTCCTGGGTTCGAATCCCGGGGTCGAACAGGCTGGGGCCTTTCTGTGTGGAGTTTGCATGTTCTCCCCGTGCCTGCGTGGGTTTACTCCGGGTACTCCGGTTTCCTCCCACAGTCCAAAAACATGTACATTAGGTTGATTGGTAATTCTAAATTGCCCATAGGAGTGAGTGTGTGTGTGTGGTTGTTTGTCTATGTGTGGCCCTGCGATGGACTGGCGACCTGTCCAGGGTGTACCCCTGCCTTTCGCCCTATGTGCGCTGGGATAGGCTCCAGCAGACCCCCGTGACCCTAGGAGTCCTAGGAATAAGCGGGTATAGACAATGAATGAATGAATAATTAGCTTAATGATTAGTAAATACAGTACTGTATGGAATTTATATTGCATAATAATATAAGTGAAACAGGAGATATTATTCCAAAAACATTTCAAACTATGGCATGTTACATCATGATATGACTTCAGTGGACATTTAAAGTCATTATAAATTTTTAAAATCACATTTCCAACATTTGGCAGTATAATTTATTGTATACTTCTGTTTTTTTTTAATACTGTTGCTTTGTTTTAAATTACACACTAGCATAAAGACCAGCGGTCAGATGATAACGATTTAACTTCCATGAATCTTAACTATACAAAAGAGTTCATGCTCAATTTATAATAAAACCTGTTATTATAGATCAGCAGACAGAAAGCTTTGTAACTGACTGAGTCTCAGCCAAACCAATAAGTGCTAAGGTTCCTGAATCTTTTGGAATGATTCCTTTAGAGAACGTAATCATAGGCATCAGTAGCTGTTCTAACACTGATCACAGTGTTTTTTGACATGAAACCTGTAAGGATAACATTTTCTTGCTGATGCCATGTTTTGTGCTTACACGGTCTTGTAACCCCACCACACTCACTTTATTGCAAAATCACAACTAGGGTTTCAGTGACAGTGCAGGAAACACACGTTAAAACACATTTTCCCTCAAAATAAAGAGTTTATATTCACTAATCCACTGCGAGCTCCTGACAGCAAAGAACTAGTGTCTATAATGACGTCAGAAACTACACTGACCTAATAGTTCCTCATGGGCCATTGATTGCTGTTGTAGAAAGGACATTAATCAGTTACAGTTACATTATTTACTGTTTAGTGTCACCCAAATGAGGATGGGTTCCCTTGTGAGCCTGGTTCCTCTCAAGGTTTCTTCCTCATATCATCCCAGGGAGTTTCTACTTGCCACTGTCACCACAGGCTTGCTCATTAGGGATAAAATAAAATAGTTTAATAATTTAATTTAATAATTTATTCTTATTTCTAGGTATTTAGTTATTTTTGTAATATTTTTATTTTCATTTTTTCCCCTCCCCTTTCTCCGTTTCTCTTCTTTTGTAAAGCTGCTTTGAGACATTGTCAACATTGTGAACATTGTCATTGTAAAAGGCGCTATACAAAATAAATTGAAATTGAAAATTAATGCTAGTAATATTTTAATATGTTCCTACAATGATGCTGTTCGATGGTTAGATGGAGCAAGAACGTGCAAGCATTGGTCAGCTCAGTGTGGCTGTTGTCCGATTGGCTTTAGTTGATTTGGAAATATGAAACAGTTCTAACCCCATATACGTTTTATTTTTATGTATGTATTTTATTATGAATTTAATAATGTGATTGTGATTCTCTTTTTTTCCCTTCTGTGCCCCTTTACTTTCTTTGCTCCTAGGGACATCTCGTGGCCCCAGCCCTGTCACATTAGCATCCCAGGATTCACTCCCCATTGCTGTTGCATTTACAGAGTCAGTTAATGCATACTTCAAAGGAGCTGATCCCAGCAAGTGAGTCTTGTTTGAGATTAATCTGTACTCTACACATAGCAAGCATATGCCTGATAAAGAAGCTATGAGAGTCTGGTCAAATAATATTAATAATATTAAATCATTTTTCTGTACTTCTTTAGTATATCAAGTCAAAAAAAGTCCAAATTTATTGAATGCAATATAGTATGCAATAAAGAAGATATTGTCTAATCTAACAAAAAGACCTATTTGGAGGAGGACCTTGCCTTAACTATATTTTAATCCCTTGGAATGATTATGCATTTTCTTTTAGCTATAAATAAAGTATAGAGCTGGTCAATATGAGCAAAATATCACAATAGTTTTCACATTGCTGTTGGTGAGGCACCAGTTGCTAAGGTTTGCCTTTTGAAATATTTTATCTTTATATCTTTATTTGTTCACTTAACTATTAAGTTAACTATTAACACTTAACTATTTGTTAACTTAACTTAAATGAGCAAAGGGAAAAGACCAAAACATTGTTTAGACAGCTTTAATATTATGTTGTTTAGTGTAATGTTTGTTTTTTGTTTTGTTTTAGTAAAAGTGTGCCCACATTGTACACTACCAGACAGATGTAGCTTTTTATTTAGTTACAAATATGAGGCAAACCAATACATTTTGAAATCTTGTTATATTTGGGGCCTGTGTGCATATGATTAGGTTTCATTATGTTTAGGTAAGATAATTCTGTTTTATCTGTTTTTACTTTCACACAAATCAGTCTGATATTGTAAATTCTATAATAACTTAGCCACAGGTTCTAAAGCAGTAGTGCTAAACATACATGATACTGTTATTCATAAGGGGTGAAAAATTCGAGTAGAAGCTAGGTTTGCTAATTTATTTAAGTTATTTAATCACAGGCAGCATTATGTTTTACCAATGTCTTGGTTACATAACTCCAATGTAGAATTATTAGCCCAGAAGCTATTGCTGTGACTTAACACTAATTTGGGTCGTCGCTGTAGGTGTTGCCACAGTGGCCTGTGAAATTGTCAGTTGTATTAAGTGCATGTTACAAATTCATTCATGTTCTTGCAGTGAGCATATTTAATATGTGACAGAATATGCTGTTAATGAAGATCCTGCAAAATGTATACTTTTACTGGCACCTGTATACCTAAAAATAAGTTATACCAGTATTATACTATAAACGCAGCTAAAATACCTAACTACACAGCATTTAATGCAGTTTATGTTAAGAGTTTAGTCCAGGATTGAGCTTTTGCTTGTTTTTTAGGTGCATAGTGAAGATCACGGGAGACATGACCCTTTCCTTTCCGAGTGGTATCATTAAGATCTTCACATCCAGTCATTCACCAGCTATACTCACCTTCAAACTCAGAAACACTAGCAAGCTGGAGCAGATACTACCAAACCAGCATCTTCTACACAGGTGTGTGCTTGTGCTCTCATGCTTGATTACCAGAATGATTTTTTTTTCCTGTTTTCGAAAAAGTTTGGATGTTTATGAGACTTCCAAAATATGCTAGCCAGTTTTTGCTCTGACTGATGGGAGAGAATTCCTCCCCATCCTCCTCTTTCCCACTCCTCTTTGGGTAGCCGTGGCATTTTTGGGATTTGAAATCATAATCTCCTGATGATGGGTGAAAAGTATTTCTGTTGCAACCCTTTGTAGCCAGAATGAGTTTTACTAATCATAAAGGTCCTTAGGCATGTCCTCTTGTTTTCATGAATATCTGAATATGACCTGCAACTTTTGCAAAATATTGGGCTGATTGTGAATAGGCTTATAAAAGAAAATGGACAATGTAATTCTTACCGGATTTTTACAAACAATATTTATGAACATTTGTAGGACAGCTTCTTGCCAGCTTACCTACATTCAGGTTCATAAATATGGACATAAATAAGTAACAGTTATTTTATATTTAAGCTCAACCCAGACTTTGTTTTATTTACGTTCAGTTAGTATTTACATCAAAATAAGGTGCTGAGTGTGGGAATGAAAGCACTGTTTAGGAACTAAAAGTGATAAATAAATAATAATTATAATTAGTAATTTGGAAATAAAGTGCTACTTAGGATTTGCAGTGTAGGATTTACTTCACCAAGTAAGTCATCATAACAAACCTATGACAGAGATAACAACATCATAATGTGTGGCCAAATAAAGGTTGCTTTGTTTAATGCTGCATCTTATTAGGCTCAGCATAATAATTACGTTAATGGAAGGCCCTTAAAATGATATATAAGTCATATTTGTCTTACTGTGTTTCATGTAGTGAGACCTGCCAGAATGATACTAACACTAAAGATTTCTGGATGAATATGCCTGCACTGACTGCATATCTCAGGAAGGCTTCAGAACAGAACCCAACCTCTTCTTACTACAATGTGGACATTCTCAAGTACCAGGTATGTACTGGGTCTCTGTATCATGCATTAGATGAATAATATGTGCTTACTTATTTATCTCTTGTTCATTCATCGCCCTTAGGTGTGTTCTAATGGTATTCAGTCAACGCCACTAAACCTGGCAGTATACTGGAAGTGTGCCCAGAGCACTACAGACCTGCGGGTGGACTACCAATACAACCCCGAGGCCATGCAACCACCCGGACCTCTATGTGGCGTGCAGGTCCTCGTACCCGTCACTGGTGGTGTCTCCAACATGCATTCACTCCCAAGTGCCATCTGGTGAGGCTCAGGAATGCATCAGATCTTATGTCTGTTTAATATAATCTTTCTCTTTCTTTCTTTTTTTTTTTTAAATCTCTCACTTAAAATAGTTTATTTTTAAAAGGAAATATAAAATAATATATGATAATAAAATGATGATAAAAATCATTTTCCTCCTTTTTTTCATCAGGAATTCAGACCAAAGTAAGTTGTTATGGAAGCTGAATGACATCTCTGAGAAGTCTGAAAATGAAGGTATGAACATAGGCTATGAAGTAAAATCACCAACACCCATTCTTTTTAAATGACCATTCATACAGTGTTTCTGTAGCTTTAAAATTATGTGCTTGCTTTATATATGCACCATAAATTTAAGCAAAATAAATATTGTTTAAAAGGTTGGGGTCAGCTCTTACCAAATAATAATTCATGTGTGTGTGTCAGGTTCTGGCTCTCTAAGGGCAAAGTTTGAGCTCTCAGATGGTCCCTCAATTCCGGCCACTCTGGCTGTTCAGTTCTTAAATGAGGGTAGTACGATCTCTGGAGTAGAAATGGAACTGGCCGGATCCGGATATCGACTCTCTCTCAATAAGAAGAGATTAGTCTCTGGTAAGACTTTACATTTATAAGACCAAATATTCATTTAAAATTGTTTAACTCCCTCATCCCTTCACAATGGCACTGCTATACACACATTAACAATAACAGTGTGTACAATAATAATTAACTAACAATAATATTAGATGCTATATGTGTGTGTAATATTCATAATATATTAATCATTATCTGCATAATTCTGTGAAAGTATAACATGTTAGTAAATGACTCTTTTTATGTATGTGTTTGTTACAGGACGATATATGGCAGACTGCTGAGATGTCCGAGCAGAGGCACATTCGATCAAACTGTTGAAAAATTAAAGGAATCCTTTTCATTTGCATCTCCTGCAGATGGCAGGTGAATCAAAAGGATTGTCACCCTGATGGATTCTCTTATGCATTTATTCTCATCATTTTGAACTATACTTCCGTCCAACCAAATGTACCATTTTGGGGAAGAAAGAACTGTTTTACTACATTTTATATTACTGTAGCACTGAGAATCAAACACTGTCAGAAAGAAAAGACTAATAAAGAAAACCAATAAGGACTGTCTGAATACTGAAGAATGAGAAAATCAAAACTAATCTGATATTTTTTGATTTATTTTGACTTTATAGGGTTTGTTTCCATGTATAGATAAATTTTAATATGACAATATGATTTAGAAAATATGCAGTGTAAAACAAAACAAAAAAGAAAAAATATATCTGCACTAACAATGTTCCAGGCCATTTATATAGACATTAACCTCTTATTTGTTTAGTTTAGTCCTCATCATAACTTTAAAAAAATGTCAGTGAGGGAAAAAATGCCTCAGGCAATGTGAACATTTGTGTACTGTCCTAAAATCTACTCTTTTATAGGACAGGCCTGAGTTCACTGAATAAAATCCTTGTAGCATTATTTATTGTTTTTTAGGATTCTGCCAAGGCTTCACGGCTGTTGGTGGACATTTAACAAACAAGCCCTTAGGTGGCTGAGATTTCAGATCTCTCTGACTAGTTAGTATTCCTCACAGTAAATGTGCAATGAAGGTATAAGCTATTAAATCAATTATGTGATTTATGTTGAGTTTTTAAGTTCAGTGTCAAGAATTCTGGTCCGTTTTGGAGTAATTGTCAAAAAAGAAAGAAAACCAAACCTTGGAAAACTGCCCTTAGTGCCTATTTTTTAATCAGACTTGTTGATTTTTTTTCATTACAAGCGTATCTTTGTTGCTAATTCTGTTTTATACATTTTTACTGGGACACTGAAGGGAAAATACTTCTAAATGACAGCTATATATGAATGCCTTTCTAAAACAATTATTGGTAATTTAAAAAAAAAATCATAATTAGTGGTAATGTGATGTGGTATGTTCTGAATATGTAGCCCCTTAAATAGGATGTTGCCAGCTTTAAAGGAGACATCCAAAACATTAAATTTTGAACATTTTATGATTGTTTCAATCTCCCCACACATGCTGATGTTTAGTTTTGAATTCACCTTTGAATTCAAAGGTAATGAAATCACCTTTCTGGCCCTTGTGTTTTAATATTTTATCATATACAGCTGTCTTGCCCTCAAAATACAGAAGTGATCATCTTTTTCTTTGGATATTTGCTGTAGTTGAGTAATCCTACCTGCATTAATGAATGACTAGGACTTTGGATGACCCAAATATTCCAACATACTCAAAACCACTGAGAAATGATAGCGGAAGAGAATGAGAATGAATTCGCCCCATATTTTGGGATTCATTAATTATTTTTATTCTGTAATAAAAATAAATTTTATTATAGCATGGCATTATATAATAATATTGCACCTATTCAGCAATATCAGCAATTTTGTTATTTTTTAGCAAAACCTTGACTTGGACAACCTACTTGTTTCCTAGACACAGGGCAGGCTAGCTAAACTGTTAAAGTAACGAACCATTCAAAACTGCTAAACAAATCCAAAGTGCTTTAAGGGGCTATACAGTGTTTGTTTTGCTTATTATCATCTTTAATACTGGCTCTGTGCCTTATATTCTCCGCTTAAGGGTCAATTGTTTTAAGGGCTATTTTAACCAGCGGGAAGATGGAGATAAATAGACCCTAAATAATACAAAGGAATGTTTGATATGTACTAAAAATTTAAATGTGTAATGTGCAAATGTGTAACATTTTAGGGAAGTTTTAGTCTTTTTTAACAGCAATATCTTTTTCCACAAGATAATTTTTTATGCTGTAACTAGCCAGACTTTTTTTGTACAAAAAAAATCCTAATCTTTACTGTTTTATTGGAAATGATTACGATGTATGTAATTGTATTGAAAAATAATAAAATGGCATTGGGCATTTGGTGTGGAGGCAGATATTAACCAGTGGACATTAGGGTCAAAACTGAACTGTGTGACACTTTTTCTGTCCGGTAAAACTACGACATAAATATCTGATTGTGTGTTTTAGCAAGCTGGTTCTTGCTGCCTCTACAGTCATCAGATAAATGTGTGAAGGCATTTTGGAGCTTTGTCTCGTCACTTGATCCTTTTTGTTCTCAAGTTCATGGATGTGTTAAATGATCTGTGTAAATGTTTTTCTGAACATTTTTACAAATTTACCACTTTGTTCTCTCATGATTTCATTGTCTGAAATAAATGTGTAATATATAAATCTATACAAATATAAGAGCTATATACAACTCTGCACTCATTTGTTGAATTTATTTTCTTTACTTTTTTTTATACATATCTTAAATCATAAATCAGTATTAGAACATGGATTATTGTAATGGATTTTAAATACAAGTTGCTATGTACTTGGTAATGCGAGCAAAGATGATTTAGTGGCAGCTATCCTCGGTTTGATCTTTGTTTTATGAGCTATTTTAACCAGCGAGAAGATGGAGATAAATAGATCCTACCTGAAAATTAAGTTGCTTTATATGTATAAAAGTTAACTATAGGTTGCTTTATGTTTTTTTGGTGATCTGCAAAGACGATTTAGCAGAAGCTATGCACAATTTACGTATTCAAGCTAATTTAAACATCAGAAAACATTTTTATGTAAAATTTGAGCTTGACTTAGTCTTTGTTTCTCTCTGCACAATCATCTAAAGTCAGTTCTGAAGCATGTCATGTATTGGCAGCAAGCGGTGTAACTCAAATCTAACTTAGGTGAGATAAGAAAACATACAAAATAAAATCATGACTTATCCTAATCTGTACAATGTAAGTGGTAAGTGTGTGAGGTTTGTGTATTCCAGGTGGATGTCAGACAGCAGCAGAAGTGAGTAGTAAAAGATTTTTTTTTATTATTTTTTTTTTAATCTTTTTTAAACACAATTTACCATCAGTCAGTATTGTCATAATAATGTAGTCATAAAATTATTTAATGAGAATTCCACCAAAAAGGATTTCAATCATTACAACATTTAAATAATAGGGTAAAATACACCTCATCACTCTCAACTTTTTTCCGCCTATAGAAACAGTCTAGTGTTGGTTGATGGAATATGTTTAAAAAAAAAAAAAAGGTTATATATTGTGCAGATTAATCCAGCTAAAGAGCTGCTAGCCTGCAACAGGCAGAAATGCAGCTCATTAGAAACAAGGTCTAAAGTTAATATGAATCTTTCACTAACTTTGGAGGATTGGATCCACTATAGCGCTGACCGTAGTCACAGTTTCATACGCAGCTCAACCTGCATCCAAGAAGTAAATGGAATGGCTAATATCAATGGCTTGATAGCTTTTGGTTACATGAGTTTTGTCTTTGTTTAAATTTAAAAGCCCTGGTTTAAAATACAAAATATCAACAACCAAAAATAACAATACCAGGAGCTATTGAATGAGATTAAAAAACATCACATAACACTGTATAAAGTCAAGTACATGCATGTTTACCGTTACTTCACAACAGTTGTGTTGTTGAATCCAATATATAGTGCAAGGTGTAAATGGTGACCAGTGAACTTGATTAGAAGTTCAGTGTCTGTAAAATAGACAGTGTGCCATGGGAAGTGTAGTCCAGGGTAGTTATTTTTCTCAGCCGCAGTGTGTTGTGCAAAGGCTAAACCGGAGGACACAAATTCAATTTATTTGTAAGGCACTTTTAACAATGGACATTGTCTCAAAGCAGCTTTACAGAAGTTAACAGCAAATTACTGTTTGTCAGCCAGCATATTGGCCTGCAGTAAATGATGCATTTAGGGTATACCAGGATGACCTGTAACTAGGGCCATATGTGGTTATGAGTTTGTCTTACAGGCCAGGAGACACAAACTCGGAGGACATGAATGAAGGATTTGCTGAAGAAATACAACAGTGGGAGGATGTGGTCCTCACTCCCCATTCTGGGACCATGTACAACCAAGATAGAGAGTCTGCTTTCACATTCTTAGATCCCAGCCAGTATGAGAGGGTAAAATTAAATCAGGAAAAGAACAGGACCCAGAGGGTTCTGTTATGTTCATGACAGCACAATCAGGTGAAAGACTGAACAAGTATGGCTTTCATGGAAGGGTGGCTAGGAAAACACCCTTCTCTCCCAGAGGAATAAGACTGTATGACTTAGCTAGCTTTGCAAATCTGCATATTAACAATCCACAAAAATTCATTAACAATATCCTTTGGACAGATGAGAACAAGGTGGGGATATCTGGTCATCCTGCATACTACCATGTTTGCCAAATACCAACCACAACATATCCCACACAGGTGATGATTTGTGTTTTTTGCAGCCACTGTGCTTGTGAACCTTACGGTCATTGAGACAACCATGATATTCTTAAGAAAATATTTTTGCTCTGCTGTGCATTAACATATGCCCTCAAACATCAATGAACTGGAGCAATATAAAAAAAAAATAGTGGGACAAAAATTTCTCTGAAATGATGTGAAAGATATCCTACATACATATCTTGCAAGTTAGTCCTTCTCTGAAAACCATCCTTGAACTGATTGTGTTCCTGTCCTCCTTCCTCATGTAAGAACAGTTTGCTTGCCTACCATTTGTAGCCAGATCTTTTGCCACTTGTCATCTATTGACATAACAGATGGCTCTGACATATAATAATAAAAAAGCAGAAATTATTTCTGAGGACTTCACAAATATACTTGTGGCTTAGCATCCAGAATTCTTGGCTTCTCGGTCAGCACCACTCAACATGAATAAGATATCCTTCCACAGTTTCACAGCACCAGCATACTGTTCTGTTCTTAGACCCATTTTGTATGTGTGCGGTCCCAATTCATTTTTTTGGGTCTTTTCCTGGCCCGTAGAGTCCCGGGTTTCTGCACCACTAAAATATGTATTTAGACCCATTCTATATAGTCTGCTAGGAGTCCAGTAGAATCTGTGGAGGATCTTAAAATAAATAATATGTATCCTAAGAAGTCTTTAGCAATCGAGTTTTATTGTTATTCTATTACATTCTTCCTCATGTAGTATTATGTTTAAATCTCTTGTTCACACTTTTTCAACAGCTAAAAGAGCTTTTAACAGCTTAAGTATCTGTTGAAATCTATCCACTCTAAATCTGTTATAGGCACCAATTGTTAGAATTCCTTAAGAAACTTAGGACTTATTAATGCATATATTTGCATTTAACCTAATACTTATGAACTTATGAAATGTTTAGAGAGCTTAACAGACAAGTGAATCCTCACAAATTTGAGGTCAAATTATTCAGGAGAATATAAAACTCATTATCAAAAATATTCTCAACTTTGTTTTAAAATTTATTACCAGTATGACTACCACATGTCTATCAAATTCAGTGAGACAGAGCCTAATTTATTCAAACAGCTATAACTAATGATTGTTGCATTAACAAGAAACTTGGTTTCTGAAATTATAAGTAAAATTAGGCTGCAGACATACAAATTGGCCAGGGTCATTTGTGTATACCTTTGAGAGAATATGTGACTAGTTCATTAAGCACAATGAGTGGTTGCAGTTCTCCATGAGAATAAAAGTTGTTCTGTTAACAAGGGCTATTTATTAAAGACCATTAGATGGTGTAAGAAGCACTTGATGAACACACAAACTCAACTGAGAGGGATTTCTAATTTAAATTTCCTGGAGAGTTTTGATTGATGAAATGAGTGGGCTGAATGGAAGCAGTCATTGGATAAAGATACAGTGATGTCCAGATCACCTCATTAATTTATGCCATGGAAAATGAAGCCGTAAACATTTTCAAAGAGTGCAGCAGCCTGCTGAAAAGCCTGGAATCTTTATTAGAGCTCTATGACATTTATGATTGCATACTTGTGGCGATCCTTGATAAAAAGCTGTCACACAGACTGCAGTTAATGTCTGATTTTACGTTGCCCCAAACTGTTCAAAGTATCCAAGAATGTGAGGTGGTAGTGTTTCAAGTTCCCCAGCAGGGGGAAGCATGCACTGCAGTGCAGGAGTTTGCGCAAGGGAAGGCAACAGACAAGGGAAAGCTGAAATGAAACACAAACATCTACATGCAACAAATGTAAAAAGTGGCATAAACTGTATCACAGGCACCATATCTTCTGGATGCTCTTACAAATTCACACAGGAAAGATGAACAATGAACAGTATAAATTTCCGTTCGCAAAACACCAATTAAAGTTAAAATTTATACTGGTGCAGAGTTAAACATCATGTGTTTTAAACATAAAGAAAGATTCAATATTCTTATTCCTTATCCTTATGCCTGTGTTACAGCAGTCAATTGTCAAACTGGGCAGCCCTGGTGATCAATTTTTTTATTGTATTTTTTATTAAAAATCAATTTTTTTTTTTAATTATTCAAGCCAGCACCTGTGTAACAATCTGCTAAGCCGATCCACAGCATCCTTAATGGGGCTAGTGAAACACACTGACAAAGTTTAAGTCTAAGTTGACCATGGAACTTTGCAAAATGATCCACTTAACAGATTCAGTTTACAGAGAATGCTCAACAAGTTAAAGGGGTTATTGTGATAGTGACAGAGCCTACAGACTGGTGGTGAACCCATGGTGGCAGTGCCAGAACAAAATGGCAAGGTACTCATCTGTGTGGACTTAAAGAAATTAAATGAGGCTGTAAAAGAGGGAGAGGTATGTCCTTCCTACCACAGAGGGAATAATTGCAAAGCTGAATGGTGCTACTGTGTTTTCTGGCAGATACCTCTACACCCAGAAAGAAGCAAGCTGTTCTTAACATCTTGTTCTTAACATCTTTTCTTGTTCTTAACATCTTTTGGTAGATACTCCTTTAAATGTCTTACAAGTACGCCAGAAATCTTCCAATGCAAGACAATGGAAACACTAAGAAGGCTTCATAGTGTATCAGTTTATATATATATATATATATATATATATATATATATATATATGATATATCTGTATATATATATATATATATATATATATATATATATATATGATATATTGGTGTATAATGACACCATAGAACAACATGACCAGCATCTATCCTTGGAGATGGAGAATTTCAGTAAGAGGGGTTGAATCTGAATTGTGAAAAGGGTCAACTGAGACAAAACTAGCTCCACTTCCTTGGTCATCTAATGGAAGAAAAAACAGGTGTGAAAACTGACCCTAAAAACCATTTCAGGAACTCTCACCTCCACTCAATGTTCTGGAATTAAAATGTGTACTCAAATTCTTTACCTTGGCATACATTTCCCTAACCTGGCAACAGTGACAAAACTATTATACAAACTGCTGAGATCAACAACAGCAGGGACATGCGGCCCATCGACGCCAGTCCTGAAATTTTATGATGTGGCTTTTCCTACTGTTGTTGCAGCTGACAAAAGCAGTTATGGCCTAGGTGGTGTTTTGTTACAGCTGCCCAATGGAGACTGGAAACCCGTGGTGTATTATTCTCTAATATATCATATTGACAAGATACGCCCAGATTTAGAAAAAAATATCTGGCAAGTGTTTGGATGTATGAGAAGTCCCTGGTCTGCTTTAAAAACGTTAAATGAATGACAGACCACAAACCTCTGTTGCCACTAATGAACATAAAGGGCTTGGATATGAAACTGATTAGATTCAAACCTACTGCATAGTATTTGCCAACAAAACTTACTGGTAGTGGCTGATACTCTGTCACAAAGTCCACAGAAGTTGTGTTAAAGCTACGAGCACTGTGTGCAAGGTTTGACTGCCCTGAAGACATTGTCTCAAACACTGGTCCTCAGGTTCTGAATTTCAAACAGCACATCATCCCCAGTCTGCATTATGCTGACATGCAGAGAGGAGAATTCAAATTTTTGTCAAACAGAAGGATCCTCTTTTTGCACTTATGTGCTACAAGGCAATACCATACATCTCCACATGTATAAATCCAGCTGAGCTCCTTATGGGCAGAAACATAAAGACATCACTCCTCATGCTTGAAATAAATCTTCAGCCCCAGTGGCCATATCTGAAAGATGTTGAAAGTTGAAGTTGAAAAGACACTGTGGAAAAGCAAAAGCAAGCCTTCTGCATTAATTGTTGCCATGGAGCCAGACGCTTACTGTCACTGCTTCCTGTCATGATGTACTTGCAAAGCTGGATGATCAAAAAGCTTTGAGAACTGCTGCTCTTGGCATATCAGGGTGCAATAATGTGACATAATCATCACCTCCTGGAGCAGATCCTTGTCAACTGGAAAAAGTCAGTTTCTGGTATAGAGTGAGACAATACATGATCATTCTACACAGTAGTCTGCCCTTGTAATGAATACTGACATGATTTCACTAGCTATCTCCAAAGATACAAAAGTGACTGTCATTCACACAATAAGAGTGAGTAAACCTGTTGACAGACTAGATCATTAAACAGGCTGTGATTAATATGGATTTTAATGTTACCAGTGTTGTGGCCCACTGAAAGAATTGTGATAAATCAGGAAGCAGATGCTGAACTGAACTCTCTTGAAGGTTTTGGTCTGCTCAGCAGAGTGTGACTAAGCATTGAGCAGAGCTCAAATAGTTCACATCCTTCTTTATGACAATGTACATTGTTAAAAGCACTATAAAATATATTTGAATTGAAATTTGGTGTGCTGCACAAGTCTGCTCTCATTGAGCATTGATGAATAAATTCATCTGCAGTCTCTTCAGTGTTCTTTTCTCTCCCAGCAAGAACTGGTCACTGGGAGCTATATTTGCAAGGAGTGCCTGGACCCCACAGATTGCTGCTTGTCATATGGTTCCCCTAATATCTGATGTAATCTCACTGAAATTGGCCACTGGGGGGCATGCATTTCATGTTTGTGAACACAAAAACAACCATATCTCTTGAAAAAAAAAGAGGAGAGTTAATTCTTATTTGCTTCCTCACATTCTTTAGGAAAAAGCCTTTTGGAACATTTGGCTCAATCCACTTAAAATGACTAATAAATTGTATAATATGATCAACCTACTTTTTAACATGTTCAATGTAAAAAGTGTGAAACAAATAAATAGATTATCAGTGTATTACCTCAAAAATAAAGCCACCATTGGCCAGTCTGTTTTCAGCATGCTTTTCACACAGTTAGAAGAAACTATTGTAAACTGTCTTAACTTTGTAAGCACACAAGCACATCTATGGATTCTGTTGTTTTGAAAACTGGTTAAAATCTCTTGAAGTCCTTAGATTGCTGCTTGTGGCTGTATTTCTTCTTCTTCTTGTTCTTCTTGTTCTTCTTCTTCTTCTTCTTATTATTATTATTATGTGCTGTATTTACATTGACATCTAACATAAAATCTAACATAATGGTATAGATACTATAATTATGTACATCAATATTAACTTTATTATACTATTTACATGAAGAATTTGTGCATAAGAAAACTTTTTTTTTTTTTTTTTTAAATCCTGGGGGTTTGGGGTGTCTATGCTGGTGGTCTTGTAATGCTGCATTTTGCTTCAAAACCCAAAACAGTGGGCTGGAAGAAGAACGGTCAAATGGATTCCTTGTTTGCAGCCAAGAAAAGTGGTGGGAGATAGCTTTGTTGTTTATGAAAAACATGTGAAATCAATCAATTCCTAATTATTGTCAGGCTGTTCCATTTTCATTCACAGTTGTCCCCTCATAGGTAGTGCCACCCAGAGAGTTAGTGCCAGTCACACTCACTTATATAACACTTTATTAATCTATATGGGTGGTTTTTATCATCCATATTACACATTGCAAGGACCCCCCTTCCCCTACAGAAACACTAATGACTTGCATATGCGAGTGCACTGTGAATGAAGGCAGACATTCTCACAAGCCAGCTTGTCTGTAACATGTCTGACAGTAAACCTCCTGAGTGCAGAGATCAAGGAAATAATTAAACACTGTAGACAATTAAAGTGAATTTGCATACAACAGATATTTACAATTGTAGATTTTTCCAATCTTATTTAGTGCAATATAGAGAAGGGACATTACCTAGCATATGGATGGTGTGTTTAAATGATTATTACTCCACTTTCATTCTTAGCTGCTCTCATCAGACCGTAAAAGTTATTGCCTTGTGTGAAATGTCCCCTCTCCAGACTTTTTTTTTTTAGATTTTCTCAGTTTCAGCAGGTGTTTGAACCATAGAGACTCTAGCTCCTCCAGTGTAATTGACCATGGGGCCTGGGAAAAAAGAAGGTCTGCATAAGAGACCTGTCTATTCTGTTGTTCATTCTTTGAAGAAGTCCTTTAATTTAAATCAGCCCATTCCCTGAAGTGTTTAGTTTCTGAGGTCTTATGGATTACAATGAATGTATACATTTTATACAATGGACTAGTGATTACAAATTTATGGCAATAGTCTTGTGGTTATCCTGTATTTCTAATGGAAAAACCATTCCTCTGTAATAAGTTAGAGAGAATGACAATAGCAATAGTTCAGCACATATCTTGGAAAACCAACATGCTCAAGTCAAATTAAACCATGTCTGTCCATTTTTAACATACAGTATCTCACAAAAGTGAGTACACCCCTCACATTTTTGTAAATATTTTATTATAACTTTTCATGTGACAACACTGAAGAAATGACACTCTGCTACAATGTAAAGTAGTGAGTGTACAGCCGGTATAACAGTGTAAATTTGCTGTCCCCTCAAAATAACTCAACACACAGCCATTAATGTCTAAATCAATGGCAACAAAAGTGAGTACACCCCTAAGTGGAAATGTCCAAATTGGGCCCAAAGTGTCAATATTTTGTGTGGCCACAATTAATTTCCAGCACTGCCTTAACCCTCTTGGGCATGGAGTTCACCAGAGCTTCACAGGTTGCCACTGAAGTCCTCTTCCACTCCTCCATGATGACATCACAGAGCTGGTGGATGTTAGAGACCTTGTGCTCCCCCACCTTCCGTTTGAGGATGCCCCACAGATTCTTAATAGGGTTTAGGTCTGAAGACATGCTTGGCCAGTCCATCACCTTTACCCTCAGCTTCTCTAGCAAGGCAGTGGTCATCTTTGAGGTGTGTTTGGGGTCGTTATCATGTTGGAATACTACCCTGCGGCCCAGTCTTCGTAGGGAGGGGATCATACTCTGCTTCAGTATGTCACAGTACATGTTGGCATTCATGGTTCCCTCAATGAACTGTAGCTCCCCAGTGCCGGCAGCACTCATGCAGGCCCAGACCATGACACTCCCACCACCATGCTTGACTGTAGGCAAGACACACTTGTCTTTGTACTCCACACCTGGTTGCCACCACACACACTTGACACCATCTGAACCAAATAAGTTTATCTTGGTCTTATCGGACCACAGGACATGGTTCTGGCCATGTCCTTAGTCTGCTTGTCTGCAGCAAACTGTATGCGGGCTTTCTTGTGCATCATCTTAAGTAGAGGCTTCATTCTGGGACGACATCCATGCAGACCAGTTTGATGCAGTGTGCGGCGTATGGTCTGAGCACTGACAGGCTGACCCCCCACCCCTTCAACCTCTGCAGCAATTCTGGCAGCACTCATACGTCTATTTCCCAAAGACAACCTCTGGATATGATGCTGAGCACATTTACGTTGTAGTTTCTTCAGTGTTGTCACATGAAAAGATATAATAAAATATTGACAAAAATGTGAGTGGTGTACTCACTTTTGTGAATATATGAAACTATATATTTTATAAATGTGTGCTAGCACCTTAAATTCATATTAATAAATTCAATTCCATTCAATTTATTTGTGGAGTGCTGAACTTTAAAGGAAATGTAAAAATTCAGATTAAAAATTACAATTAAATATAAATTATAATAAATTAAAATGCAATAAATAAATACATTTTTTGAAATACAATTAAAATTTATATTTATCCCTAATGAGCAAGCAAAATCCTTTGTCATCTGGGTGACACTGGACAATGTGATTAAAATGTATTTCCTTTTTACAGCTGTATATATTCAAATGGACTTGTGCAATGAGGAGCAACTTACCAGAATAAGCATCAATGTCATTTCTGAATACCTTATAGATTTAACATAAATTCCTTCCTGCTGAAGCCATTAAATGTTCAAAGATGAAGACCCATGTGCAAAACCAACCAAGTAAACCAGTGAGTTTTGATTATTTTCATGCAAAATTGCTCTCATAGCTCAGCTAACCCACTCGGGGACACTAATCAAAACAATGTGCATTAGTATCATCCTTTAGGGAAGATGTCTGTCACTGTCAGTTTTATGGTGCTAGCTGCCAACATCCTGTCAATACTTAGTTAACATGTGTTTAATATTTTTATGCAGTTAGCCTGTGGTTGGTCTGGAGTGTGTGTGTCTGTGTGTCTGTGCGTGTGTGTGTGTGTCTGTGTGTGTATGCATCCCTCTCTCTCTCTCTCTCTCTCTCTGTAAATATATTCAAACCAGAAGTGAACAACATTGAAAATCTTGTTACAGTGAAATGAAAAATTGCAACGAAACGTATGACTTCAGCAAGAGTGACCCTGACAAATGCCAAATGATGATGGCTAGATGACTGGGTCAGAGCATCTCCAAAACTGCAGGTCTTTTGGCGGTATCCCCGGTATTCAAAACTTACCAAAGGTGGTCCAACCAAGGATAACAGATGTTTCAGAGACATGATGCTACTGTATCACAAATTGTGAAAAAAGTTTATGCTGGCAGTGAACACAATGTATAGTAGCTTGCAATTATGCATTATGTGTATTGTAGCTTGCAAATATGGAGCTGTGTAGCCAGAGACCATTCAGATTGCTCATGCTGACTACTGTCCACTGCTGAATGTGCTTACAATGGGCATGTGAGCATCAAAACTGGACCATGGAGGAGTGGTAGAAGGTGGTCTGGTCTGATAAATCACATTTTGTTATGTAATGTGAATGTCCAGGTGCGTCAATTACCTTGGGAAAAGATGCAGTGTGATGCTCTGGACAATGTTTTGCTACGAAACCTTCAATCCTGGCACTTATGTGGATGTTACTTTGACCTATATCACCTATCTAAACATTGTGGCAGACAAAGAATACCTAATCATGGCAGTGAGATTCCCTAATGTGGCCTCTTTCTGCAGGTGCATGTGCCTTGCCACACTGCAAGAATTGTTCAGGAATGGTTTAATGAATATGACAAAGAGTTCAAGGTGTTGACTTGCCCTCCAAATTCCCCAGATATCAATCCAAGCAAACATCTGTGTAATGTGCTGGGCAAACAAGTCTGATCCATGGAGACACCCCACCTTGCAACTTACAGGACTTATAGAATCTACTGCTAAGATCTTGGAGCCAGATACCACAGCACACCTTCATGGGTCTCGTGGATTCTTTGTCTTCATGGCTTGAAGGGTCATGAAGGAAATGTTTTGGCAGCATAATGGGGACCTACAAATTTGTAAACAGTCCTTTTGACTGTAGAACAATGAATTTCAAATTGTTTAGAGATGGCTTTATAACCTTCCCTGAAAGATATGAAGCAACAAATACTTCTCTGAGGTCATGGTTTATGCTTTTTTTCTTGGCAGATGCTTTTCTTAGCCAGAACACCAAGTCTGCTTCATTGAGGTAGTCATACTTCTTGATGATTAACTAATCTTGTGCGTTTTATTAGTAACACTTAGCTGATAATTATTTTCTTAATGATTGTGGAGGGGTGGAATTATTTTTTCTATCTGGTTTCCAAATGTTGGTTACTTTATTGAAAAAAATGTCTATTGAAATCTGTTGTTAACTAAGATCATTTTTTAGTTTACACACATAAATGCACACACACACACTAGATGAACATTCTGTGGGCAATCAGGGAGTTATTTTGATTTCAAATGTGTATTCATACACATATGGTCCTTGTTTTGCCCTATATACCCAAAACTTTCACGGATGACCTATGACACAGCTCCCTGAGAAGGCCATGATTTTGGCATCCTTGTTCCAAGTTCAGTTTGACCCCAGAGATCACAAAGCACAGCCAATGAGCAGCATATTAACCCAATGTGTCACACTTTGCATGATACCATGTTCAGACCGACTTTTTTAAACTTGCATAGATTCATCATGTTAATCACTTTTAACTAGATGTTTTTACTTAGCACTTCTTTTTTGTCTATCTCCTTTACCGACCCGTTTGTCTCGTCTTTTTCATTCTTTGAATTGTGTGATGCAGGAAAAATTTCTTCTTAGATTATTTGCACCCTTTCGAAATTTAGTTCTCTCACTATTTCTTTTTCTATTCATTATTACTACTCCCTCTCTTAATTCACCCCACCCCCTCTTTTTACCCCTTTTTCATTTTCCATGGTGTTTTAAGATGTTTCACTTCAGCTGTCACAAATAATGTTTGCCTGCCCAGCTGTCCAAACAGCATTGGGGTTTTCTCTTTCGACCTAGTATGTTACCAAAAGCTTCGAGAAAGGGGGGTGGGGGTGGGGGGGTTCATGTTTGGACACAAGCAATTATGTCTAATTATTGTTTTTCTTTTCAGTTTCCCTGTCCTGATGGAGGTCCCAGCCATACAAACAGGCTATAATCCAGAGGAGGCCCTGTGCTGCAGCTCGTCCCTGGGACTGATGAGCTTTCATCTTAATGTGAATCTGGAGTTGATTCAAATGCAGAGCGATGGGTAAATTAACCCTAAAGCCCCAGCTTTCAATGGGCTCATTTAAGAGATTGTACTGTTTATGGCAGGTCTTTTATATGCATTTGGTTTTTACAAGAAACTTCTCCTGCCACCAGCAGTGGGAAAGACACTTTACTACTTGTGTACTCTACTTCCAGAAGTGTACTCTTCATTTTGACTTTGCATTTTCTTGGCGAAGGAGTTCCTTTAAAGCTGCTTGGCCCCAACTTGGCAAAAGTCATCATGGATACATCATGGATACACAAGTCATCATGGATGCATGCATACAAAGACATTCTATATATGTGATGTTCAGACGTCCACAAACCTTTGGCTTAATAGTCTCTCTCTTGCTCTCTTCTCTGGCTGTATATATATATGTATATATATAATATAAATATATAAATATATTTTTATAATAAGAAGAGGATGAAAAACATTTTAAAAACTGTGTATTTTAATAATACACAATCGGGAGTGCATGTGGTGCCAGTTCCTGACTGTGTTTGTGGTTTAAAAGAATTAAAATTTTCCTTTATTGGAATTAAAGAGCGCAAACTGGTTCCAGCATGACAATGCCTCTGTGCAAAAAAAGCACACAAGTATGAAATGTGGAGGACTCAGACTGGCTTATGCATTCATTTACACACAACTTTACCAAAAATGATAAATGAAACAAAATTAAACAAAACAAATTCACATAGTCTGTCCAGTGAGCATCCACATCACTGTATAGACTATGAAAATGACCAGCTACATAGAAAAAAGCAAAGTGTCTTTTCAGTTACAGTCACTTTAGCTTATAGTGGCTCATCAAAAAGTGCACAGTGGGCCATGTATTGAGAAATAAACTATACATCTTTGTAATAAACACTCTGAGAAATGTTAAATTCCTTTTTTTTTAGCTCTGTGTATGGTCATGAGAGAGTTTGAGGTTATATACATGTGTTTGTATAACTGAATGATTGCTGTTATCAGGACCTGTTGGCAGAGATTAGCACCACTGACTTACATGGGATAATCTGTATATGCGTCTAAGCCCTCTTTCTCCTATCACCAGCCTAACATTTCATCACCCCTCCTGTGTCTGTCTGAGCACCTCAGCAGTCCCCACTTTCTTTTAAAACAGAAGTATAATATCTGTTCCTAAAGAAAACCAAGGACTCCTATAATGACTACTGGCCAGTGGCACATACTTCCATCATAATGACATACTTTTAAGGGCTGGTACTGGACTATATTAAGTATAGCTTCCTAGACAATCTAGATACTCTACTATCCACCTACTGCCAAGAAAGGTCCACTGATGATGCCATGTGTGAGCGATATACCCCTAGGGATAGTAAAGTGTCAGTTGGCCAAATGGTGGGGCTATAGCACAAGTGTTAAAATTTTGGCCCATATCTCACAAACAACAAGGCCTACAAACAAAATAATATATTTCAGTGATTCAGGTTGAATTTAGCTTAACCCATTTAGATATTTTGCTAATTTGTATAATATTCTAAACATACATTTGTAAACTAGTAACTAAATTGGTGTCATACTACTCAGGAGAATGTTAAACTCAATAAATATCCAAAATATGTCGACATTTTAAACAATATGGCTGCCACATGCCAGTAAATTCTATTGATGCAGAAGAAGAAGAAGCTATAACTAATGACTTCTTGCATGGATTTGTTTTAAACTGGAAAGAAGCAGATGCACAGGGGAGTGGAGATAAATTCAGATAACTGTTTGTTAGGAACTGTAAGTCAGATTAAGTTAATCAGCAGTCAGCAGGAATTTGGGTTACCACTGATATTTTACACAACTGCAAGTTAACCAATCATCATACAATAAGAAAAGTATTTTTCCTGTTTCATCTGTTTTATGTTTGGCTGATGGATAATGTGTTCATATTATATGAATTGCAACAACCACACCATTCTTATAGCTGCATGTTTAGCATATAAGTTTTAGTGAATTAAATGCTGTGGGAGGGCGTGAACAAGCGCTGGTTTGTGAATGGAGGGCAAAGATCTACACCTGTAAGGGATTGATCTATTCTGTGATTTGTGTTGTGGGCCACTTGGTAGCATAAGAGAATACAAGCCCCTTCTTCTATCTCCCTCTCTCTCGCCTGGTGCACCACAGTCACCACACTGTGGAAACGAACCCAGTTCCTTGATCCAGTGCTTTACCTTGATCAAGCAGCACCAAGCATCAGGCTTTTTTCAATGTTGTTTGAAATACTACAAATTTAGTTCTGCTAGTCAAATAGTAATGTATTTAACGGAATCCAGGAAGACCTGCTTCATTACTACATACCCATTTGGTTTAATCCATGTTCCTGTGAAACACACTACAATTGCTGATCAGTAATAATTCCATTAACAATAAGCACTTTAGTTGTAAGAGATCTAATATTGAACTGTCATATGAAGGGTGCTGGTTATGCATTCAGTATTATCTAATTTTATGTTAATTAGGTTACAGAAAAAACTACTGATTATTTCTATAGTTTTGTTTACCTTGGAGAATAGACACAGTGTCATTATTGTGGCGCCTGAGTGATGTTTCACTACCTTTATTTGACTTTAAAATCAAAGTATGCTAAATTTGCTGAGTGAATAAATGCAAAATGAGCAAATTACATCCTACTAAAAGGCTTCTAGCTTCCACTGAAAAGGCATTCATAATGTAAATCTGTGATAAAATATTTCAGCCCACCAAGCAGGTGGAATCTCAGTATCTACTGTAGTCCAGATGTGATTATTCCATAGTGCAGAGGTATTCAAACTGTGGAAAGCTGCAGTGAAGCAGAGGTGAGATAAAACATATTAACAAAAATATTTAAATGTCTGTTCAGACCTGCCAGATTAGTCTGGTATTTAAACAGCAGAACACAAAAATATGCATAAAGATCCATCTTCTAATTCCCCTAATAACAGAAACATATAAGCCAAATGCACAGCTGATCATGTTCCCAAAAGTCTGATCTAAGTCTGATAAAGGGAAAGGGTAATGGTGCCATGGAAAACATCTTGACTAGTCTAGTACACCTATGAAAGCCACCCCATCTGGGCTCAAAGACTACAGACCAGTTGCCACATGTCATGAAGGTGTTGGAGAGACTGGTTTTAGCCCACCTGGTGCCACAGGTGAAACCTGCACTGGACCCACTCCAGTTTGCTTACCTGCCTCATGTGGGTGTGGACAGTGCTGTCATCTATCTGCTGCTTGCTCTTACCTGGATGGTAGTGGTAGTACTGTCTCATGTTTTTTCTATTCTTCTAGTGCCTTCATCCACCTTCCTGCTGAATGTAAAGCTGCTTAGAATGGGTGTCAGCTAGGCTTAGTTTGTGTGATTGGGGGCCTCACCTGTCTGATAACAGAGGAGCACCTCAGGGGACTGTCCTGTCTCCATTTTTGTTCACTCTGTATACCTCAGACTTTCAGTACAACTTTGAATCATGCCACCTGCAGAAGTTTTACGAATGGATACTAGTTGTATAACTGCATAAGCTGCATAACATTGTGGACTGATGCACTAGAAATTACCTGCTCCTAACTGTAATTAAGACCTAGCAGATGGTGGTGGCTTAAGTAGAACTAAAACTTTGGCCATAACCATCATGGGTGAGGAGTCTGCATATATATATATATATATATATATATATATATATATATATATATATATATATATATATATATATATATATATGGATTTAGATTTAGAAACTCTGTCCACAGTGGATCGTTTGCATTTGTTCAGCTTTACTGAAATCAATTACTGAATAGAAATAGGAATTATTGGAGAATTTAATATGTCCAGTGTGTTGTTAGAACTCACACGCAGCAATGTACTAAGATTTTCATTAGCTCAGAATTAGTGATGAGTGTGTATCTGCTAAGTTCTTGAGACACATGGCTGGTATGTTTTTGGAAAGTACTCACGAAAAAGAAGGGTCTGGGTAATTTGGTGACATGGGAGGCCCCTGGTGTTTCGTTATCTGAGGACCACCCATCCAAATCAAGCTTGGACAAACAGAAGAGCTGATGGCTATAATATGCAGCAGATGGAGAGAGTGTGAGAGGAGGACAGAAAGAGAGACAACGTCAGCATGGATCCACATTGGTGGTGGTCATGTGGTCATTTTTTCTCCCATTAGCCACCTGGACCCACAATGTTTAGTCAGCCTGGACCAGGTCTTGGGTTACATTTATGTTGCTTTGAAATAGCAAAATCTCTCTCTCTCTCCATTCTTAAACACCATCCCACACACATGCAGTTCCATATTTCAGATCTTCTCACAAATGTTAGCATATTTGAAAATGCTTTGAACCTGTCAGTGGGTTGGAGAGAATGATGGAATGATAAACAAACAGATGCACTACAGCTCCCTATTATATACAGAGAATCTGTCTGGCAGAATTACACTGGCAAAATAAATATCATTGCTGAAAACATCTAACCAAGGATTGGTTAAAAATCACTCTTACTTTTGAGTTACATTCAGGCACCATTTAAAAAAATAAATAAATCATAAATCAGAATGAAGCACACCTCGATGTATTCTTATTAGGGCTCATGGTTTAAAACAAAGCATCCTTCAACACAGCACTTCATACGGGCTAATAAATCAAACAAGGCTAATTCAACCCATGTCCATCATAGCTTCCTCTCACTGTCATCAATGGTCAACACTGCCTCTAACATGCTTTTACTGCTGTGGGTTCTCTCATCTTTGGGACATATCCATTTCATTCTGATGCTTAAATTATGCTTGCAACTTTCCTACATGGATATGATAAAAAATTTACACTTCCCAAAATATGTGTATGCCCAAGACTAACCCTAGCTTTAGTAGATAAGGTAAGACTTGAACACACTCCTATGTCTCCAGGATTTCACGATATCTGGTTCACTTAGAAGAAGATGGTTTCACATGAGTCTGGTTTCTATCAAGGTTTCTTCCTCTTGAGGTCTCAGAAGAATTTTGTTTAACATGTTGACATTAGTTTTGTCATTAGTAATCTAACTCCACATCTGGAATTCTGTAAATTCTTTGTTTCTGACTATTTTTAAAAGCTATATCAATACAATTGAAACAAATTTATTTGAAATGTGGGTGACTGTGAGGGTTTTCTTCAGATTCTCTGGTTTCTTCCCACCTCCCAAAAACATCTGAAAAGTTGTTCAAGAGAATAAGGAAGCAACACTGTCACTAATCAAACAAAAGAAGAGTTCAATTAACATGTTTAAGAGTGATGTCTCAACAAACCTCTGAACAGCCCCGCAAAAGACAGGGAGCATCTCTTAGGAATGCTTCAAGGAAGAGATAGAGAGAGTGTATGCATCCAGCATGTACAAGGGCTACTGAACTATATTAAACATATAGATCTTATTTATTTACATACTTATTTATTTAAATACTCATCATATGATATTATGATATTATAATAATGTTGGGTGGACAAAGCCAATATTCTGTTCTGCTGTTATTATTTTATATATTATTATTATTATTATTATTTTTATTATTATTATTATATATGTTGGCTTGACAAAGAGACAAAAATCTTGGTCGTCATCATCTAGACTATGAGGCTATGCAACAGATTATGTGACAGTGCCATTTTTGTCCAATCTTGAGACGTGTCTGAACAAAAGTTATCAAAGGAAATTTGATACTCAAAACCATTCTCCTATAACATGCTTGCCAATGCAAAAACAGGTTGTGATGGTGTATCTCTGTAAAGTGTCTGTGCATCTCCACAATACTTCATATCATAACATAAGAATTTTCATTACCACACCCTAAATGTACCCAAAACATTTTGTAACTGTTACCTTGCTGTCAAGAACTGTAACATCTTGATCTTAATTTCATTTTAAGAATTTGTCTTAAATTCATGTTTTTTTTGTTTTTTGTTTTTTTTTTTACCTAGAATTGCCTGAAGTATGCTGAAGTGATTCCACACCAACTAATCTGAAATTCAAGCGTACTTCCTGTTGACCATCTTAGATTTTTTTTTTTTTTAAATATTCCTCCTCCCAAACACCAATAGTTTTGGCATACATCATCTTTAGAGTAACCTGGATGAGAGTTTTTAAAAAGAATTCTGAATACTCCTCATGGTTTGCTCATAATGGACCAACGAGTCTGACAGTGAACCTGAGAAACAGGACAGGCTGTATCACAGCAATGACACGGATTCAAAACTTAGTAGGCATCTTCAAGACCCTGAACACGGGCTATTCAACACGTGTTTTGTCAGCGCCACCTACTGGTCAAATATTACAATGACATGCTTAAAATGTTTTCCAAATTTGTCTAATCATCACCAGATTTGGCTCATGTCATCCTGACACACGTCTTGATGCCAAAACAGCAACAGACAACAACATAGGTCACAGCAGCAGCAGATGCCCTAAGTAAGTCCAGACCAACTTACATTTATCTCCTTTATACAACTGAACAATTGAGGGTTAAAAACCTTGCTCAAGGGCTCAGCAGTGGCAGCTTGGTGCCCCTTGGTTTCAAACTCTCAACCTTCTGATCATTAGCCTTAACCACTGAGCTACCACTTCCCAGCAGTGACAACTTGCCATTGTTGGGCCCTTGAGCAAGGCCCTTAACCCTCTCTCTACAGGGGCACTGTATCATGGCTGACCTTGCACTCTGACCCCAACTTTTAAAGCTGGGATATGCAAAGAAAGAATTTCACTGTGCTGTGCATATGTATATACATAGGCGTTCCAGTGACACTACATGCACAATATATGATGACACATGGTAACCCCTAAGATAAGTGGAAACTCAAAATTTCCACAAAAAAAAAACAAAAACAAAAAAAAAAATCCAAAAAAAAAACAATTAATACATATACAACAATTAATACGTAATACAAAATACTCAGCTCAATTAGGAGAATTGAGTTATGACTTTTCTAGTGATCTGATGTGCCAGCAAATAGACTGGTCTTAAAAACTTAAATACAATCATGGCTACTAATGATATAGCTCAAATGAGTTATGTTTTAACAAACACATATACACATTGTGACAGCAGAGCCACTGCCCACATGGAGCCAAGCAGCCAGGGTGCTGAAAAGACAGCTCTGCTTCAGCACCCTGCTTGTTGTGGAAAGCATGGAGGCATTGCTGCAAGGTAAGGTGGCAGAAGCACACACTGCTGGTGGCCAGTTACTGCAGTGGCAGCTCTTCACCCTCCGGCCAAATCCAAGGAAGTATGAAAGGGCACAGAAGACACAGACAGGTCAGTAAAGTCAACAACAGCAGTGAAGAATACGAACTATGCTCCCTGGACATGCAGCACCCCACAGAGACACCTGGGTCCCACCTCATCATTGCTCAGCCTCGCTTGATAGCTCTCACCCCAGGAAAACTGTGACTACAGCACTCATCACTCTCTTACTATCCCATTGCCCACTATTTCTAAAATAAAAGAACACTTGTTTTCCTTACCTCAGCCTCTTATGTATCTGAGTTCAGCACACTGCAGCCTTGTGTAGCTACAACATGTAGCTCCATGTACTGACTGGCACGTGCAGTTATAAGTGTGAATATTGCACTGCTCACATTTTCTTCACAAAATGTCAATTCTAGATATAATTATTATTCTTCTGAGACCCAAAACACTACTCCTATTGCAATAAAACTGCTCCTATTAAAAATTTCACTTGAGTTTCCTTAATAGAAAACCATAATGCTGATCAGTTACAAAAGTCATTGTTTTGAATGACTTTTGTAACTGATCAGCATTATGGTTTTCTATTAAGGAAACTCAAGTGAAATTTTTATAACTCCTAAACATTTCAAGCAACATCCAAGAAAACTCAGCTCAATTTATAAATTTTTGTGTAATATATATATATATATATATATATGTATATAAATATATATGTATAAGTATATATATATATATATATATATATATATATATATATATATATATATATATATATATATATATATATATATATATATATATATATATACATACATATATATATATTCCACCAAATACTGATTTCTTTATGTTATTTAGCCAAAGCATTAAAATAAACAAATTATTTGCATTTTGTTTTATTTGAGTTATTAAAGCTCTGCAAATACTGCATGATCTTGGGTTATTTTGATGTGTTGTCATTTCCTTTAAATATACACTCTAAATAACAATAGTAATATTTTGAATTTAGGAGAAATATTGTCAACAGTTCACAAAAAATGAAACAAAACTGTTCATCTCACCAATACATGCACCTGTAAGAAAAACTGATTATTTTGCAGTGGACATATATATATATATATATATATATATATATATATATATATATATATATATATATATATATATATATATATATATATATATATATATATATATATATATATATATATATGTTTCAAATATTTTAAAAAAGTAATGAATAGTTATTAAAAAGAAATAATAATAATAATAATAATAATAATAATAATAATAATAATAATAATAATAATAATAATTATTATTATTATTATTATTATTATTATTATTATTATTATTGGAGTTGTTGTTGTTGTTGTTACTGTTAATAATAAGTAAGTAACTAAAGTTTGGAATTTAAAAGGATTACAAATTTAAATTTTGCCTAAGATTTTGCCAATTTGGAAAACTATTTACAAACTAAAAATGTTAAGTCAGCAGGTTTATAATAGAACTCTTTTAAATATAACTTTTAATTATGGTCATAGTTCATGATTAGTTTAGAAATTCATTAATAAGATCAAATTTACTTAGTTCAGCTTGTAAAGACAAGTAAGAATTAGAGGTTTGTAATGAACAAAGGATTCAGATGTTTTGGACAGAAAACATTTTGAATATCTTGATGCATTGTAATTGAAAGTAACATACACTCACTCTCCACTTTATTAGGAACACCTCAACATTCATGCAGTCCTATCAGCTTATCATGTGGCAATAAAATCATGCAAATAAAGGTCATTAACATTAACTGAAGCTCTTGACCTGTATCTGTATAATTTCTTAGACTGCACTGCTCATGTGGATTGGCTCACTGGATAATTGCATACAGGCTGATGTGTACAGAGGATCCTGTTAAAGTGACTGGCACGTTCAGGAGCAATATACAAGGATATGGGGGAAGTAAGAGAGATATTGAGTTGGGGATACACAGTATGTATAAATGCGTGAGAAAATATAACTGAAGCACCCCTCCTACTGGCCCATTTTGCTTCTTCTGAGGAAGAGTGTCTGAAGAGTGAGATTTTTTTGTTACCTGAAATTTCTATGAAATGGCATTTTAAACTAACAGGTGCATTAGTTCATGTACAATGCATGCATTTTTGTGACTAAGGTATCAGGAAATAAATTATTATGGAAACTAAAATATGGTTTGGTGTTGAGGTCATATTTAGGCACAGAGAATGTAAACATATGCCCTTATCTTACCTATGGAGATAATATTCAGCAGATAAAATACTTCAGATGTGCTTCATTGATTGACTTGTGATATGTATTGGCTGTAATTTTTTTCCTGTCCATAAAGCTCATTAGTAAAGAGTTAGTAAAGAAGAGTTAAGAGCAGTTATCCCTGAAACTTAAAGCCAAATTGTTTCTGTCTCTTCTGTTTCTGTTATGTTAGTCAACCTCATACGCTAATAAACCAAACTGAGGTAAACATACAAAATTGCATGGATTCCAGGCTATTACACTAAGCTTAAATGTTTCCAAGAATCATTTAAGAAAAAAAAAAACAATTGTGGAAAAATGTGTGAATCACTAATACAAAGCAGGTGATGGGTTTTGTTAGGTCACATTTTGGTTTGTTAGGTCAAGCATTGGTTTTTCTTTTTCTTTCTTTCTTTCTATCTTTCTTTTTTAAGCCACTTATTAAACCTTAATCTTGCAATAATCTAATCTATATATCTTAATCTATAGTCAGTTAATTCCTTAAACTTGATAGTGAACTTCAATTATCCACTTTCACTTTTAGGAAGGCAGGGCATCATTTGGAAAAAAAAATTGATTTTAAAAAAGCTATATAAAAGAAAAGCACTGGTTTTAGGTCAGAAGGTGGTCCCCTTACTATGCATTATTAATACTCAGTTATGCTGGAAATAAGTAGTCATATCTGGATGAAGTTGAATAATTGTTGATGTAGGCAGAAAAAGGGATGGGTTTAGGAAAACACACAGTCCTATCTTTTCTCCCCCACTCCCTGTGAGAAAGACAAAGCACGCTGAATGGCTGTGGAGAAGGCTGCGTCTGCGAATGGTTACTATTCAATTTGTATTTCGTTCCCCGCTGGTCACGGAGGCGAGATCAGAGGAGAAAGTGAAAACACATGGCCGAGGTCAGGCGGATCGCAGAGACCACCAAAGCTCCACAAACACACACACACACACACGCACACACACACACACACACAGAGAGAGAGAGAGAGAGAGAGAGAGAGAGCGCACGTGTGAAGAGATTGAATAAACAATGGCTGCTATCGCCTGCACCCTATTATCCTATAATTTACACAGCGTGGGAGCTCAGAAAGCGTCTTCTGGCTCTTTTTGTGCCATTTTTTAAAGCACACTACTCGTTTCGTGGCTTTCGTCACAAATCACAAATCGTACTTATTATAGGAGACAGTTTGGAAATTCCGAAAGAACTTAATGTGTTTATTTTAAATATCGTCGGGAAATTATTACATCAACAGCAAACTATTTATACCGATAACGAGGCCTTATCTCGTTTGACGTGCTTCAATTAGGCTAGTGAATAAAAACAACAAAAGAAATTATATTTGCTCAGTATTCAGTGTCATCCAGATGAGGATGAGGTTCCCTTCTGAGTCTGGCTCCTCTCAAGATTTCTTCCTCATATCATCTCAGGGAGTTTTTCCTTGCCACCGTTTGTAAAGCTGCTTTGAGACAATGTCCATTGTAAAAGGCGCTATACAAATAAATTGAATTGAAAATTTTATTTGCAGAAACGGTGAAAGCACTGAAGAAGGCCCAAAAATGCTGGCCGTACCTTTTTGGCTTTTTTTGTTGTTGTTTTTGGAGTGAGGAGGGGGATGTCATGCATGGAGATGAGTTCATTCAGCCCCGTTTCTCTCTTGTTGTCAGGATCGTTAGTGTTGGCTGCTGTCGGCTCTCGTGATAAATGACTGCGCGCGCGCTCATGGGCCTCTCGTGCGCTAATTAGCGCTCTGTGAAAGTCCGTCTCCGGAGTGTGAACACAAACCAAATCCGATGAGCTCAACGAGAAGGAAAACGTTTCTCTTCGTCCGCTCTTTGAAGTCCGCTGGCAGATCCATACATTTCTCAATAAACCACGGACCGTCTGTTCCCAAGTCAACCTATTCTGCTCCAAATATAACGGCGAGAGCGTTCATTCGTCTACTCTGTGTCGAGAATCCAAAGAACAGGCGCAGAGACGAAGCTGAAACTCATTAAACTCTAATCAGAATAGTTACCTCTCCTAAGGTTAATGAACTTCATCAAACTGTTCATTAAAAACATGGCCACGTAAAAAAAAAACCCCAAAAAACTATATAATCAGGCCGGATTAGACATTTTAGGAGAAATATCTGATTTTCAAATAAAATGGAAAAAGAGGTGGAAATATGAAATACTACTAGAGAAATAATGAAGTCCTTTATGATTGCCAAGCTTTACAAAGCTTGTGTTGTGTACAATGTGATAAATTGTGATAGTCAATAAAGATTGTGACACATTCAATATTTAACATCCTATCAATTTCTTACTTTATTTTAAATTCACTTTTCACTGTTTTGATATGACAGCAAAGCACCAGCCCATCTGTAGTTAATAGGCTGTGATGATACTGTTATGACAGCAAATTCTCTCTCTCTCTCTCTCTCTCTCTCTCTCTCTCTCTCTCTCTCTCTCTCTCTCTCCCTTTTTTTTTGAAAGATTTATTAATAGGTTTTGGAAAATGGATTGTGTTTGGGGTTATGAACGGTGATTGCTTTTTTGCTTTTTCCTTTTTAAAGGGAAATGATCCAGAGAGTGGACAAAGTTAAGAGAGTTAAAGTATTGATACGGAGACATCACCAGTGATTTTTAAACAAAGTTTTCATTTAACAAACTAGAAAATAATTTGTATATGTCACTGCAGTAGGTATCACGAATGATTTTTTTTGTCTCTAAATATCTGCTCAACCGTCTGTCTGAAAGCTTTCTGAATGAACATTAGCCATGAAAATTGATATTATATAGCTTCTCTGTGGTTTCCCTATAATTTTCTCTGCTGTGTTAATAATCCTGGGTTTAGCATCCTCAGCAAACAGGGTCACTGCATAGTCTTTTTAAAAATATATTGAGATTTAGCTGTAAAACCTAATCTGCTCTCAAATAAAATACCTAAATACATCCTCCATAACGTCTCTTGTTCATCAGGGTTTTTTTTTTTACCTGACTTAAGGAGCACAGAATATATTTATTGCTCATAATTTGCTCCTTGTTTTTACCGGTATTTATAACAAGAGAGCAATTTGAACATTTAATAGTACTTTGCAAGTAAAATTAAAACATGATTACTCCCTGTCTGAATTCCCTTCCTGTAGTAAACCTACCAGAGCGTTATCATCAGCATGTTTGTATAAATGAGCGTTGGAACCTTGAATCCACATCTCATTAGTATAAATAGCAAATAGTATGGCTAACAACACTCACTCCTTGGTTGTTACTGTATTTTAGATAAGTTCATTAGACATCTTGCTATAAAATTATAAACGTGATATAAAATTAAATAATTGTGATGCTCATCAGTTTTTTAGGTACAGGATTAATTGTGCATAAATTCCATAACCTGAGGACTGTATGTTCATCAAGCAGACATTGACATTGTTTTGTGAATTTCCCTTTGGGATGAATAAAGTATCTATCTATCTATCTATCTATCTATCTATCTATCTATCTATCTATCTATCTATCTATCTATCTATCTATCTATCTATCTATCTATCTATCTATCTATCTATCTATCTATCTATTAACTGACTCAATTTCAAAGTCCATGAATATGTGTCAGTCAGAATAAAACAAACAAACAAACAAACAAACAAACAAACAGGCTTACATGTGTCCCATGTTTTACATTTCCTGAAAAAAAAAAAAAAAAACAGGACACAATCCAAACAGAAAAAAAGAATTATGAAAAGAGAATGAAGATTGTAGATGAACATAAATCACACATACTTAAAAAAAAAACACGCATCACAATACATAAGTGAAGCACCAGACCAGCATGCATGGCAGTACCTCTCCACTTTCTCAGTTAAGATTTTATTTAGCAAGAAATATAAAATGGAAGCAAGATGTTTAGTGACTACCAAAATTCAAAAGTGTTGCTGCAAGATAAATTTGATCTTGGTGCTTTTAATGTGTGTGTATACGTGTGTTTGTTTTTGCATGGGTTAGTTGTGTTTCAATGGAAGTGCCAGTATTGATTTGAGTTTTTATATTTCCTTCCATTGACGTAGCAACATGTGTTTCTAATAGAAATCACACAGGGCACAGCATAACAGATGTATGTCAGGGGTGGGTTGTCTATATTAGCCACCTCTCGCTATTGAATACACCCTTTCTCTAGTCACATATTATTTCACTGTGTATCATGGACTGTCATATAAGTGTGTGTTCATGTGAGAAAGGAACGAACATGCAAAATCATATAAAACATTTCATGCACCACATAATAAATCATGTCACCCCTTGGGAAAGCAGCCTTATACATTTTCTAAGCCCAATAGCCTGTTTCCACAAACACTGCTCAGTCAGCTATTAACTCAATGCTAAGAAATTTATATTTATATTTTTCAAAATACAAAGATGTATATCCTTTAATGCTTGCATTTTATAGCAAGTTTTCCTATTTTATTGGGTTGTTTTTGTTGATTTAACTTCTTCTTCTTCTTCTTCTTCTTCTTCTTCTTCTTCTTCTTCTTCTTCTTCATCACACACCTGAACTCAGTAATTCGATACTCACCAGACTCACCAACTTCTCCATGTCAAATACTGATGCCCCAAATGCTCGTAGATCTTCACAGATTCATCTTCTCCTGCTTCACCTGTTTCCAAGTGAAAGTACACATGGTCAGATATAGCCACTGATTTTGTCACTGATCTCCCTCCATCATAGAACACGGAGAACATTTCTCAAAGTCCCATTTCTGCTTCAAATACCCAGCCTGCCTTGAGCACTGAAAAAAACTTCCTTATCAGCTTCTTATTCTCCATGATCTCAGTTTTTCTGTGTCTCAGTGATCACAGTCTTTCTGTGTCCCTATGTAAGTGTCCTTCTGTCTCTCAAAGATTGCAGCTATATATATATATATATATATATATATATATATAAATTAATAATAATAATAAATTAATTAATTAATTAATTAATTAAATTAATTTAATTATTAAACTATTTTATCCCTATTTTATTTTAGCCTGTGGTGACAGTGGCAAGCAAAAACTCCCTGAGATGATATGAGGAAGAAACCTTGAGAGGAACCAGGCTCAGAAGGGAACCCATCCTCATTTGGGTGAAACTGGACAGTAAATAATGTAACTGTAACTAATTAATGTCCTTTCTACAACAGCAATCAACGGCCCATGAGGAACTATTAGGTCAGTGTAGTTTCTGAGTTCATTATAGACACTAATTCCTTGCTGTCACAAGCTGACAGATGTAATGGCAGATCTGTGACAGTGTGAACGTCCCCAAGTCACTCAACACCAGCTCCATCACCAAGAAAGCCCAGCAGCGCCTCTACTTCCTGAGGAGGCTGAGGAAAGATCATCTCCCTTCCCCCATCCTGACTGTGTTCTACAGAGGGACCATCAAGAGCATCCTGAGCAGCTACATCACTGCCTGGTTTGGGTCTGGTTTGGGAACTGCACCGTCTCGGATCGCAAGACCCTTCAGCGGAAAGTGAGGACAGCTGAAAAGATCATTGGAGTCTCTCTCCCCTCTATCACGGACATTTACACCGCACGCTGCATCTGCAAAGCTAACAGCATTGTGGCTGACCCCACACACCCCTCACACACACTCTTCACCCTCCTGCCATCTGGAAAGAGGTACCGGAGCATTCGGGCCCTCACAACCAGAGTGTGAAATTATTTCTTTCCTCAAGCCAACTCTCTGTCTCTCTCACACACATATACACACACTCTCTCTCTTGACTGTGTGGATGCACACACACGCACACACATAATTTATATTGTTCATTACTTATTGCACTGCCTCTACCTGTCATCTGCTGCTATAGTTATATTTATGTTTATTTTTATTTGCACTACCTCAACCGCTGCTGTTGTACTTTTGCACAATATTTTTTTTACATCATTTCATTTTATCTTATTTTATTTCACTTACATTCCATTACACATGTTCTTTTCTTTCTTTTTCGGCGCTAAGTGTCCTGTGTTCTTTTTGTGTTGTCTTTCTTGTATTTATTGTCTTTTGCACTGTCTTGTCTATGCTCTGTTTGCACCTAGCTGCACACTGTGCACTTTACGTGGCTAAGACAAACTTCTGTCCTAGCTCTGTGGTGTTGTTTTGTGTTGAACTCTTTGTTGTTGTATGTTTATGTAGCACCAGGTCCTGGAGAAACATTGTTTCATTTCACTATGTACTACGTCAGCTATATGTGGTTGAAATGACAATAAAGCTTCTTGAATCTTGAATCTTGAAATGGCTCTGTCCATGGCTGTCTCCTGGGTCACAGGTTGTCCACACAGATCCATCCACAGCATCAGAGAGCACCACCAACTGACAAGACTCCGACCAGGGGTAGAGCCAGTGGTCACACTGGAAATTCAGAACACTGGGAGCTCAGGAGTGGGGTGTATATCTCGACAGAGAAAGACAGAGAGAGAAAGAGAATGATATTAAGTATGCTTCTGATCATGTGATGTTTAAAGACAATGTAGATTATGTGCAAAGTGCAGACAGGGACTCCTGCCTAAGACTAGCTATGACAGCATAACTAAAAGGGAGAGCCAGAAGGTGACAGACATGAGGGCTTCCTGGGACATAAAGCGTCCAACCACTTCACATTCAGCAAACCTGAGCAACTTGAGAGAGTGGTAAGGCGACAGCATCCAAACATCCCAGTACACCAAAAACTCTATGCCCATGAACCTTTCAGATCTGCTCTTTTACCTAAGAAAAACTATACATTGAAATCTTGACTAAACAAATGTGTCTTCAGCCTAGACTTAAACATTGAGACTATGACTGAATCCCGAACACTAATTGGAAGACTGATCTATAACTGTGGGGCTTTGAAAGAAAAAGCTCTGCCCCCTGCTGTAGCCTTTGCTACTTGAGGTTCTACCAAATAACCTGCACCTTTTGATTGGAGTAGGCGTGGCGGAACATAAAAGGCTAAAAGATCGCTCATGTATGGAGGCGCGAGACCATTTAGTGCTTTATAGGTCAGTAACAGTATTTTATAATCATTCATATCTTCTGGATCTAGTTAGCACTCTAGCTGGTGCTAGATCTTCTTGGGACATTTACTTAACAAAAGCAAAAAAAAAAAACTAAACCATGGCCAAATCCACTTCCCATCACTTGATGATGACTTCATCTGCCCTATACACAAAATGCAGTTTTGTCACTAATTTGACTGCCTTACAGAATGACATCTTACTCCAACTTGACCAAAGTGAGTCAGACAAAGCCTTATCATGTGGGAGCCACAGCTCAATCATCCAAGCTGCCCTTAAAGGGCTTAAATAGATTTATTTATTGATTTATTCTAATACACTGGCAATTGTTCAGTTATTCATTTTCCTCTAATCCAGTTCCTTGACCTCCAGCTGAAGTCTTTGCATCACCTTTCCTCTATTTAAGTCTATCTAGTTGTGATTACTTGTGATTCTTTCATTGGAGTGCTTCACATCTCCTCTATGGACTTCCACATCAGACATACAGATCTCAGATTCACCTAGGGCCATATCCAGAGTTGATATGAAGTCTGTAAGCACAGCACATGAGCATTTCGAAAGCTTATCTGTCCATCTATGGGTTTATTTTCTTTGCAGGAGAATGACACCTCCAGTTGACAAAAATATTGTCATTATTTTATTCATTTGTCAACTCAAAAATAGTGAATTAAATGTCCTAAGATACCTTATATCCTATACACATACATACAGTTTTATGACTGCTATTTAGTATCTCATGGCTTCATTAAGTAGCACAATATAAAATTTCATACAAATACAGCAATGGCTTGGGGAAGTGAAGTCATTAAGCCATTGAACAACTGAAAGATACACTATATTGCCAAAAGTACTTGCTCACCCATCCAAATAATCAGAATCAGGTGTTCCAATCACTTCCATGGCCATAGGTATATAAAATCAAGCACCTAGGCATGCAGACTGTTTTTACAAACATTTGTGAAAGAATGGGTCGCTCTCAGGAGCTCAGTGAATTCCAGCGTGGAACTGTGATAGGATGCCACCTGTGCAACAAATCCAGTCGTGAAATTTCCTCGCTCCTAAATATTCCACAGTCAACTGTCAGCTGTATTATAAGAATGTGGAAGTGTTTGGGAACGACAGCAACTCAGCCACGAAGTGGTAGGCCACGTAAACTGACGGAGCGGGGTCAGCGGATGCTGAGGCGCATAGTGCGAAGAGGTCGCCAACTTTCTGCAGAGTCAATCGCTACAGACCTCCAAACTTCATGTGGCCTTCAGATTAGCTCAAGAACAGTGCGCAGAGAGCTTCATGGAATGGGTTTCCATGGCCGAGCAGCTGCATCCAAGCCGTACATCACCAAGTGCAATGCAAAGAGTCGGATGCAGTGGTGTAAAGCACGCCGCCACTGGACTCTAGAGCAGTGGAGACGCGTTCTCTGGAGTGACAAATCGCGATTCTCCATCTGACAATCTGATGGACGAGTCTGGGTTTGGCGGTTGCCAGGAGAACGGTACTTGTCTGACTGCATTGTGCCAAGTGTAAAGTTTGGTGGAGGGGGGATTATGGTGTGGGGTTGTTTTTCAGGAGCTGGGCTTGGCCCCTTAGTTCCAGTGAAAGGAACTCTGAATGCTTCAGCATACCAAGACATTTTGGACAATTCCATGCTCCCAACTTTGTGGGAACAGTTTGGAGCTGGCCCCTTCCTCTTCCAACATGACTGTGCACCAGTGCACAAAGCAAGGTCCATAAAGACATGGATGACAGAGTCTGGTGTGGATGAACTTGACTGGCCTGCACAGAGTCCTGACCTCAACCCCATAGAACACCTTTGGGATGAATTAGAGCGGAGACTGAGAGCCAGGCCTTCTCGTCCAACATCAGTGTGTGACCTCACAAATGTCTGGAAGAATGGTCAAAAATTCCCATAAACACACTCCTAAACCTTGTGGACAGCCTTCCCAGAAGAGTTGAAGCTGTTATAGCTGCAAAGGGTGGACCGACGTCATATTGAACCCTATGGATTAGGAATGGGATGTCACTTAAGTTCATATGCGAGTCAAGGCAGGTGAGCGAATACTTTTGGCAATATAGTGTATATTGTGAGTTCAAAACCCAGGACTGCCGAGCTGCCGTTCTGGGTGCTTGAGGAAGGTCTTTAACCTTTAACTGCCCACGTATATAAACAGAAGTTGGATAAGGGCATCTGCCAAATGCCATACATGTTTACCAAAGTGTCTATATTTTTCTTGAATCTTGGTGTAATTAAATATTTTGATAAATTAAATGATAAAAAATCTAGCCTCTTGGTGGTCCAGCGGCAGGATCCCGCGCTCTCATTGACCATTGGCCTGGGTTCGATTCCCGAGCAGGATGCTAAACCCAGCCACTGAAGAGTTAACTGTCAGTGCCGGTCCCAAGCCCGGAATAAATGGGAGAGTTGTGTCAGGAAGGGCATCCGGTGTAATACCTGTGCCACATTGAAACATGTGGACTAAATGATCTGCTGTGGTGACCCTGAACAGGAAGCAGCTGAAAGAACAACAAAAATGATAAAAAAAATCTCATTGCAGACTCATACTGTTTGGGAATTGAACTCCAACTGTTTCTTGAGAACAGCACAGCCTGCATGAAAATCTCCTCTAAAGACCCTAACACAGCTAAAATACACCCACTGAAGCCTTTGTGTTTCCCACGCAGATACACAGCTTCACTGGGAGTGAATGGCATGTACACCAGATTGTCTTGTGCAGAAAAAAAGGTTTAAAATATCTGATGTATGACCTGAACCCAAAAAATCAAATCTGAAAATGTCTATCTTTAAAAATTACAACCTGTTAATTGCGATTGAAATTCAAACTCACACATTTCACAGAAAATGATAAAAAATAAAAAACCTAGAATAACTAATTGCAAAAGTGTGAAATAATAGATGAATTACCCTTTGTTTTTATTACACTACTTAGCCTGTTTAGATAAGAGTGTATCAGCTTGGCACATCTTGACTTGGGAATATTTTCCTACTCTTCTTTGCAAAAACATTCCAGATCCATCAAATTGTGAGGGCATTCCCTGTGCAAGACCCCCCACCCCAACACACACACAGATTTTTTGTTGGATTTAGGTCTGGGCTCTGGCTACAGCACTTGAAAGCATTTAACAACTATTTTGCTGAATCCATTCTTTTGTTTAAATTGGATGTGTGCTTTAGATCTTTGTCACCCTGAAAGATAAAAGTCCTCTTCATTATCAGTTTTCTATAAGATTCCAGAAGGTTCTGTGCCAGAATTGCCTGGTACTTGGAGTTATTCATAATTTCCTCCACATGGTTCTGGGAAACGGGATATATGTTCTTGCTAAGGTTTGAATTTTTTTGTCAAAAAAGTCTTGCATCTTGTCACCCTGTTCCATAGCCCAGACAACTGAATAATACAGGAGATAGTTGTATGGAGCAACCAGTACTTGGCAGAAAGAGCTCCACATTGGATTTTCTGGTCATTTTGTTCATTTTGACCCTGCCCTCTTAATAAACCTTTTTGGATGTGGATTCATACACTCTGTGAGACCTGTTACAGCCATAGCTACAGGAGCTAGTGCCATCCTAACATGTGCCATTGCCACCATGCTGCCTACCACTGTAATTTGATGATGATGATGATGATGATGATGATTTGATTTTGTCAATTATTAGCTACTTATTAGCCTGGGTGTTTGCGTTTCATATCTGATGAGGATCCATCTCAGTTCATACACAGATTAGCTACATTGTCATTTCTGAATCACTTTGGAAGACCCAAATAGATTACCACCTAATCTTTTGGCACTAAACTGGCCACTACATTGTAAAAAAAAGTTTGGCTTTACTCCAAGGAGTTGGCAAGGGATTTAACACTTCTGTTAACACTTCTATTGAAACCCCTTACTGTACATTTGACAAATTCAATTGGTGTGTCCCAAGCATGTGTGCAGAGGTGGACATTGAGAAGGGAGTGTGACAGAAAGATCACTGTTGCTATCCACATTTATTCATATATGTCCTGAGATAATGTCCTAATAATTTGGATAGTATTACCATTTTAATGGTAATCCTTTACTTTCAAATTATTCATAAAAGGCAAAGCTCATGAATTCATGCTAAATACATTACATGGTCATAGAGTGTCACACATATATGTGGCCCTTCCCTAAACTGGTGTAAGCACACAATTACACTTAAATAACTTTGTATGCATTACATGTTCCATATTTACATTACAGTACAAAAATACTTTTGCTCATAAATCCCAGCTGTGGAAGTTGGGGTAAGACCACAGGGTCTGCCATGATACAGCACCCCCCGAGCAGCAAGGGTTAGGGGCCTTGGTCAAGAGCCCAACAGTGGCTTTTGAACCCCAACCTTCCAATCAACAGTCCAGAGTTTTAGCCACCACTAGAGATGATAATTTCACTTCATCCATTAATGCTTCTTTGCATGGCTCCTGCTCCATTTCTCTTTTTGTTGAATCAGTAAGACTCACATCAAACTCAAAGAATTATGTATGTTGGTCATTCAATTCGTTCATGTGTACCAGTTTAAATGTACCAGTTTATTCATATTGTTCACAAACTATTGTTATTATCAATAGGTCCAACCAATGCCATGCTCATGCCCAGTCCACACAGTCAGTGACAATCAGCCAAAGCATTCACAGACAGACAGAACCTAACTGAACAAGAAACAATTTGTTCACTTAAAAGAGTCATTCAAAAACACAGAGTCTGTGTTTCATTTGTGAAACACCACCATTCACAATATCTTTGCTATATAGTTTAGTTTTCTATAAACTATATAGATTGTGAAAGTCAATATTCATATATTATATTTAGTGTATTAATTCAGTGTAGTTGTACTTAAATAGCCATGTGTAATCCAGACTGTGATTTTAACACACAGGAAAAATAAGGTACCCTCTTTTTAATGAGTTCAGTAAGCAATCTGGTGACAGCCAAAAAATTAGGTACAAGCTTACAATTACAGCCAGCAAGGCCCAAGAACAGCCTAAACCCTTTTCAGGTCTTGGGCCCCAGGCAGGATGTAATCGCTGGGACTAGCTTTAAACACCTGATGCTGTTGTGGTGCATGTCGAGAAGGATGTCTCTGTTATATCAAGCCCAGTTAAACAAAGGCTTTGTATACACTCACTGTATTACTTTATTAGGGATACTATACTAATACTAGGTAGTATTACCATAGCTCTCAAAACAGCCTTAATTCTCTGTGACATGGAGTCCACAAGATGTTGGAAACATTTGTTTGAGATGTTGGCATTTGTCTGGTCCATGTTCACATGATTGCAGATATTTCAGGTGCCATTTCTTGTTGATGAAACTAATCCAAAAGGCTGACTCAGTCTTAGGCTGTTCTTTAGATGGTTTTAAGATGATGGTGCAAAAGAGGACAATTAACATCATCCCCTCCATGACTCAAAGGCAGTGATCACACTGTATAACCCCTCATCATGGTACTGGGGCATTATTTTCATTGAACCACACTTAGGATAAGCACTAACAATAGTTTAACTGGACAATAGTTTAACTACATTCAATATTCATATCCATATGCAGGATCTTATACTTATTAATATTTCTTTACTTTTCTCACATTTACTCTATACTGTATATCCCTGTGCATTTTATCCTTATTTAGAATGTTTACACTTTGTTTACATTTTAACAATGTTTGCACTACACTGTCATTTTAATTTCACTCAGGTCTGATGCTTATATCTTCAATCTTTATATCTCACTGCACTACCACATCACACTCTTACACTGTATTCATTTTTTTTATATCTATTCTTATTTTGTTTCATTTATAATGTTAAATTGCTTTAGTATACTTTTTAACTCTCTGTGTTGATGTAATAGGAGAATTTCCCTCTGGGATGATTAAAGTGATCTATATGTCCATTCATCCCTCCCTTCCTCCCTCGCTCCAACCCACACTCCCAAAGGTGTCCAAATAAATTCAGATACTGTGCCTGTGAAGAACAGTGAAGAACACTGAACTCATTGTCATGTTCATGAAGCCAGTTCTATTGCTTTGTGACATATCATGCTGGATGTAGCCATCAGAAGATAGGTAAATTGTGGCCATGAAGGGATGCACATGGTCAGCAATAATACTCAAATAGGCAACGACTGATTGGTATTAATGGGCCAAACATGTTTCAAGTAAGCAATTAAAGACAAGGCAGGTGGGGCCCATGGTTTCATGCATTTGGTGCCAAATTCTGATCCTACCATCTGTATGCTGTTCTAGAGTTATCAAGGGCTTAGTGAGAGTATCTAAAACTACTGAAAACTAGCTGTTAGATTTTATCACTATATTTTGTTGACTCTCAATTGCCTATTACAAGCTTACCCTAAAACAATATTTTATATTATTTGGCATATCAGATGTTTCTGGCTCATGAATGGCATGCCAAACTATTGATTTAAATGTCACATCCAAAGTAGAATCCATTACCCAATATAATTGTGTCATAAATTGTCTGCTAATTTCATATTAACCTGCTTAGAATTTGCTTAGAATTTGTATTTGTGTTTTGTGGCTTATACACAGTAAAATTAAAAGCTTATAATGTATAAAAGCATCTAAAAACAACAAATAATATAACAATAAATAAAATAACATTTATTATTATTGCTATTTTACAATGGGTCAGTAACCTATAGCGTATTGTAGCTTTTAGGAAAAACATAGAAAAACATATTTTACAGATATCTTGGCTTACACATCCAGTCCTCTGTTTCTTGTGTGCTCCACCTTAATGCCTGTCTTACTCTTTACTGTTTGCATTAAGTTAACAAAATGAGGCCACTGGCTCTAAATAAAAAGTAAGCTGGTGGTCTACCCCAACTGTTTATGCTGTCCATGCCTTTCAAGCCTTGTTAGTTGGATCTCTTTATGGAGTCTGCAAGGTCAATGCACCTGCCACAAGGCTGACTATGTTGGGTGATTGACCAAGTGTTAATGAGGAGTCTCTGGATTGATACATTTGAGAGACAGAGGGATTGAGAAAGAACGCATGGGTGGTAGGTTTGAATTCTGATTGGCTGTGAATAGAAGGATTATCTCATAGGCATTTAAAATGGATGACAAAAGGTTTGTGGTTAAATGCTCACCATTCTTGTCAGCACAGTTTATTCACTTGGGTCTATGCTCCAATAAGTTTACTTTTATTCAAGAGACACAGGTTTTAACTGGGCTATGGAAAAGACTAGTGCTGGAGTAGTTACTAATCTGTTGGTCAAACATGGTGGCCTTTGTTTTAGTGGATGAAAACACTCAGAATCACTGTGGAACTCTGCTACAGACTATTCAGCTTACACAAAGTTTGCCCTGGCTTTTTAACCCAGAATCTACAGGGCACGTTTGTGCAGCAGCAACATTTGTGTTCCTCAAAACTTTGCTTTGATATTATTTTGACATCTTGTTAAACATATTTCACAAACTCCATGGGTACTCAACCCGTGCTGAACTCAAACTGGCTGATGCATGTTGTTTGCCCTCTGGCTCAGGAAGGCTTTGTGCTGCCTATAAATAATAATAATTGTGCCACAAAATGCTGTGCACAACTTAAAACATTTTTTAATTATATGGAAATCTCTCAAAAGAATAATTGGCTCAGGTTACAGCAGCTGGGTTAAACAAAACAAATTTGGTACAGATGCTGTGGTTTAAAGATTTTGTCATTTTCCTCTCTCTGCTAGAAAAATGCTATTGCAAACCCACTGTGGTGTTTGACTGTTGTACCCGATCCCCCATCAAGGCTCAACAAGCTCTTGTATCTGCATGATGTGCATGTGTACAGGTGTTCACAATAGTAATGGGTGAGTATAGCTTTGAATAAATTTAACAAAATGTCTAAATACTATTTTCCAGATTTTTATATAAATCTTTACTGTCTAAATATTGTAAGTATAAATATTAATTATGAAAAAAATACATGAACAGAAAGTAAAATGTGCACATTTGTTCACAAGGAAATTCATTTGCTTAAGAACGACATATTTTAATATAAACTGGGAAATTCACAGGTTAACCTTTAAGGTATTATAAATATAACATGTCTAAATAGATATCATATAGCTCAATCTGATATAAATCTGACTTTCAACATAACTTGTGCCTTCTCTTCTTCCATGCATAGAGAATTTTTCACAAAAACTTTACAAAATAAAAGTACAATACAGTATATAAATCAATCCTAAAATCCTGTTGTTCAGGGTTGGGAATTGAGAAATAGTCATGATGAATCATTAGTATTTCTGTTATACAGCTGGAAAAAAAGGTTTAAATGCAAATTTCAGGGATTGTGTTGCTTTGTTGGGTGCTGTGTGCTTATTTTCCTTCAATGGGACATAAAATTAATCCCTTTGTCACCAAATGTCTTAAATAAATAACGTTTTTAACCTTAGAGTCAATGCTGCATTTGAATTATTTACCTTCATTTACCAGTGAAGTAAAATTTCCCAACCTTGATTACATTATAAATACAGCATAGAACCATGTATTGATAGTTTAAGTATTCAGCATAAATGTGTTTTTTTTTTAAAGTTTATAAAATTGCAGCAATCTTTCATTCAGGCAGAAATACAGCAATTAACAATGGCTTTTACTGATGTTTCCCAGAGCATCCTTTTAAAAAGTTGAAAAGAAACAGAGGAAAGGGGGAAAATAGAAACACAGCAAACTCAAGACTTCATCATTTAGTTTTTCGAAGCCAGAGAGCTTTTGAAGTGTGTGTGTGTGTGTGTGTGTGTGTTCAATTCAACAACCCCCTCCACTTTCCCCTTCCAGCCCTCCTGGTGTCAGTACGGTTACCGTGCATACATTTGTTTTGTGAGGCGAGGGCATTTGTTTCCTATTGTAACGTGAAACACACTAGAGCTCCCCCCTGCTCACAGCCTCTCTCTGTCTCCTCCTCTTCTCTGTTTCCTGTGACTGGAGAGACACAATTAAAAACACATTAGATCTCTTTGAGGGCTTGTTATTTCATAAGTGAGGGGTTGCTGCACTGTGCAAGGGCTTTAAATGTGGGGAAAGCCACAGCATGTGGAGGGGCCCAGGGGAGAGATGGGAAATAGATATTAACCCCAACCAGGACGCTTCTCAAACCACTTTGGCCCACCCACACTGACACCTGCACTCTGAAGGGACACACATGTACACTTAAAAAATCATTCTAAAGCAACACACAAAGAAATATTCAAACACACACATACTGTATAAAGCAGTTCCACTTATGCATATGTACTCATACTAAGGCCTGACTGGCATGAACATTTATAGCACTGGTTGTTTTATGGGGCTTAAACTAAAACTTACTGATAATATATTGATATATATACAGTATACAGTATACAGTATACAGTACAGTATATATATATATATATATATATATATATAATTTTACTGATATGACTCTGTGGCAGTAAAATAATAACTGACACAATAATTCTTGTACACTTTTTTGGTTGTTGACTCATATTTGTGTGCACTATAGGAACATGTACAATGTATTATTGTCACTATGATATGAACCTATTTGACAATTCTAGCATTTCATTTGTTTTATTTGACATTATGTTGATTAGATTAATTATAGAATGCTTTGTCTGTAATGTCACAACTCACTGATTCATATTTTAGAAGACACAACTGAGTTATTTGGTGTTTAACATCGGAATGAAATAGTACATTTATTCTGGAGTGGAGTGGAATGAATATCCTGCTTCACAAAATGTTCTATGAGCTTTTGACAATCATTACATTGTAGTCAATGTAGAACTTAATAGCTAGCAATGTAGCCTGAATAAGACAGGGCTAATATGGGAGGCAGCATGGTGGTACATTCCCCAATCCTGGGCCGGTTCAATACTGAGCTTGGGTTTCTGTCTGTGTAGAGCTTCATGTTCTCCCTGCATTCAAGTGGGTATCTTCTGGGTCCACATGCAGGAAAGTGGCTTGACTACCTTAGGTGTGAACAGGTGCATGTGTGTGTGCATGGTGTCCTTGGCTGGTTCATGGATGAAATCCCATCTGGGGATCATCAGATATTTTGCAGGATATACTCCATATTCTCTTTGACCCTTCTCAAGATAAAGCAGTTACTGAAGATGAATGAATGACAAAATGCCCTGACTTTCTTTTGCTTGTAAAGACATTGGGTGTTCTGAACTGGTAGTCAGCCAAAATGTTACAATAGAACAATATAGAAGTTTTATTGTAGATTTTCTCAGTATCTTGTAGGTTAAACATATTTCTTATACCTTACTATATCTCTCATCTGATTTATCCAGCTTTTGTTAAAATTATTATTTGAGTCAGACTAAGTATTTATTGTACATATTTCTGTTTTGTCAGATTTACAAAAGTAGTTTTAGTCATTCAAGCTTTTGTCTTCTTCAGTTTTTTTCTCCTGCCCTATTAATTTCTGTGATTTATGACTGCACTTCAACACAGTATTGATTACTTAGCCTCCATTTATCCATGTCTACTTTTCCGAAAATAAATTTAAATTTTATTTTATATTTCACAATTAAATTAATCTGAATTAATCTGTTTGCTGAATACGTACTGAATTTGTGTTCAAGCATGTGAAAGACTGGTGGAATATTTTGGTCCCAAGAGAATATTGTGATACTGAACTGAGTTCCTAAAATATGAAAAAATTGTAAGATTTATATAGGAATACTTCATTTTAAAAGTGTTTATGATTTTGCAACCATAATATTTCAGTATGAAAAAAACATGGCAGTTTTTTTTAAATGTTTTGCATTGTTCTGCTTCTTTAGTACTTAGCATGTAGTGAAAGTGTGCATGTGTGTTGGGAGAAAACCAAAGGACTCTGATTAGGATTTATTTGAGAAGTCTGTATGTGTGTGTGCATGTCTGTGTGTCTGTGTGTGTTCATGTATTTGGAGTCGTTGTGTGCAAAATGATATATAGACATAATCAAATAGGAAAATATAAGTAAGCCAGGCCCAGCCTCAGTAGTGGAGTGTTTTATTATTGTAGCTTAAGGTGAAGCTTGGTCATGCTTTCTTTGATCCTGTGTGTGTGAAGTTTATTGTTTTAGGTGAGGGTGGCACTCAGTACTAGAGGGTTTGATTACACAAAGGTTAAATCTTCTGAGGATCACAGGAAAGATATTTGAAATGTTTTCTTTAGGATCATTAACCCTTTCTTTCTTTCTTTTCCTTGAAAAAAAGAGGTTTGCATTCTCTCTCTTGGAGCAAATACCAGGACAAGAGGAATAGCAGGAGGATGAGACTACTAGTTTCCTTCAGAACATCACAGATGACTGAATTCTTAAATATCACAAAGAAGACTTTGTATGCTTCCACCGTTCCACCAATTCACAGAGTGGTTTGAAGGAATCAATCTGCTTGGGGTTGTTGGGTCTGGATTGTTCCCCCTGAGGATGCTGGAGGTCTCTGTATAAACCCCAGTGGAGAAGCACATAGCTGATCTACAATGGAGGATGATACATGGGGCCTTGGCCACAGACACATGGTGAGAATTGACTTCATTGCTTCTACAGCCTGCCTTTTCTGTGAGGAAAAGAGTGTAGAGAACACTTTCTAGATGCCCAACATTAACAATAATGTGATGGAACCAATACAAATCCCTTATAAAATTACACATAAAAAAACACAGTTTACAGGACTTTAGTATGTTTTGAGGGACAAGGTGGGATTTTATATGCTGTGAAAGAATCTGATTTTATATTTTTAATGCCACCTTCCCCCATATTTAATATGATAAAATAATTAAATGAATTAATGCATGCTTTTAGGTCTCTCTCTCTCTCTCTCTCTCTCTCTCTCTCATCATTAGTCCCATAGACCACAAACAAACAAACAAACAAACAAACAAGTGAACAAACATTAATCAGATTTTTTTTTTACATTACAAACTTTTTTACATTTACATATTAAATATTTAGAGCCAAAATGTTGAGTATTTTAGATAATTATTAGCTCCCTGTAACTAATCCAATTATATTGAATTCTTAATGCTAGCATACTTCTAAAGATGTAGCTTAATGTCAGATTTTTCTAGAAATACTTATAGACAAACAATATTTTGTACAATTATCTACAATGTTTTGGGAAAGTTCAGAGAAAATTGATCAGCTCCATCCCACAAACCTCAGGCATATCCAGTGCAATAAGCTTGAATATCTGGAAATACAAAGAATACATTGGTGTACTAACAACCAGACACTAATCATGTTGGCCACGAAAAATAACAGCAGATGATGACATTGTGAGAGCTGTGAGAAAAAAAAAGAGTCATTGACATCTCCAGCAACCTCCACAAGGCAGGGGTGAATGAATCACAATCTGCTGTTTGAAAGCAACTTTGAGGGTACAAATATAAAGACCATCCCACAAGATGAAAACCATTCATCAGAAGTAAGAATCAGAGGGCCAGATTGTAATTCAGGAATATTGAGATTTATGTTTACAGCATTTGGCAAACACCCTTATACAGAGCATTTACACAACTGAGTAGTTGAGGGTTAAGGGCTTTGGTGCCCAGCAGTGGCAGTTTGTTGGTCCTCGGATTTGAATTCACAACCTTCCCAGCAGTATTCAAAACACCTTAACCACTGAGCTACAACTTCCCAAAGCCTTTATCTTATGGGTTATTGCCAATGGCATATTCATGGTGCAGAGTGTAAATCACTTAAAGGTACCATAAACAGACAGAGAAAACCCAGAGGGAACCCAGATCTAGATCAGGACCCACTTGAGCTGCAGTTAAATGCTGTACAGCTGAGCTAGACCCCCATGATGAGCCACAAAATCTGGAACCAAGATTAACCGTTACCAAAGAGCTGAAATAGTCAAAATTTGGAGAAAGAAAGGATCTGTTTTTGAGCCAAAACAAGCAAACTCATCAGTCGAGCATGGCAGAGATAGTGTCATGGTTTCTTCTAGAACAGTCTCGCTAATCTTCCATGATAATGTAACTCATGATGGTAGCAACAGAACGACAATTTACATAGAAATACATCAAATCTAATTGGTAGGAATTTCATACTGCAGCATGACAATGGCTCAAAACACACTGCCAGTACAACTAAGGACTTCATCAGGGCAAAAAAGAAGTGGAAGGTTTTAGACTGACCGTGTCAATTCAACAGACCATTACCCACTTGAACATCCATTTCACCTCCTGAAGAGGAGACTGAATTGTGAAAGCCCACAAAACAAAAAAACAACTGAAAGAAGCTGTGGTAGAAGCCAGGAAAAGTATCACAAAAGAAGAACACCACAGTTTGCAAACAAAGGATATGCAAGCAAATATTATTTAATTTAATTTACTTTAAACACTATGTGCTCCAGTAATTTTATTTGTCATCCTGTTTGCATCCTTCCATTTTGTGTTGTTTTACACATTCCATGCTTCAGCAAAATTTTAGATGTGTACAAATACACAAGATAAGACTTTGCTAACCTTTGTGCTAGCAACTTATTCACTACTAATCATTCAGGCAACACCCAGGCAACTAGCTGTTAGGATGACAGAGAAGTTCTCAACTGGCCATCCTCCTTTTTTGATGCTTCATTGTGAAGCCCACTATGCCTAAATAGGGCTCAGAAATGAACTCTGACTTCCCACCATCACCCTCTCTGTATCCTCCTGTCTGAGGTTACCTTGTGGCCCAGCTTGGGTCCTGCTTTTTAATTTTCTGCAGGTAAGGCATGTAGAAAAGCTCCTGTATATGTACTATATATGTACAGATGCCATTTCAGTACCTCAGCAAGTTTTAGTGTGCATGCTGAAGAATTTGTGTTCATGTGTGTGTACAGGATAAATGCAGAACAAAAATAGACCCCATGTTTGCTCCATCATTAACCCCATTGCAGAAATACAATAACAGTCACCCTGATACTGTGACCACTACACTGACAGTCACTACTAGACAGTCACACTGTGCAAACCCATTTCAAACATTTATTACCATTGTTTTGGTTTTGAAAGTTTAGAAACTTGTGAAATAAATCAGTTCACTTGCAAGACCCCTTCTAGAAATAAAAAGTTCCATTATGACATGAATCATCCAAAACTTATAGAAACAGAAGTAAATAGACCAATTGTAAGTGCATACACTTACAGAAAGGCTCTACATTGTTAAAAAATCTAAATAAATAAATGTAAATAAAAATGTTTTCTAATATTTTTATATTCTCAGTTCTATGGAACAAAATGAGGAGGATGGTACTGTGACTACAAACTCTACAAAAATTTTTCTCTTCATCCAGAGCAGCAGTAAAATTACTGCTGTGTTATAAAATGCCCATGCCAGCTCATTTCTCTCTCTCTCTCTCTCTCTCTCTCTCTCTCTCTCTCTGTGTGTGAAGAGAAATTCCCCTGATCCCCATGGAGTCTAATTTTCAAAGTTTTCAAAGGGAAATATCAGCAATCCCCAATGATTAATGTGTTATTAAATCTAAACTCTGTTTGTGTTTGTGTGTGTGTGTGTGTGAGAGAGAGAGAGAGAGAGAGAGAGAGAGAGAGAGTGTGTGTGTGGTTGTAATGCTCTCCCAACTAATTTTCACTTAAACCCCCACTAGCTCCCCCCATTTGCTGCACATTCAGTTCCCTGCAATAACACGAACACCGTGTCACCATGTCGCTGACCTCTATCATTCAAATGGACCAGGCACTCTCAATTTAACAAACCAATGAGAAAATTGTTGAGGTCTGCAGTGTGTTCAAGACTCAGTGACATTCTCTTGAACATGTGTCTCTGTGTGAATGTGTGTCTGATTGAGGAAATCCCACCCCAGTATTGTGATGTCAGTTCTTTGACCATAATATAAACAATTTTTCGAAAAACAGCTTTTGCATTCATTGTATAACTGGGAACAGTAATGCAAGATTTAGAAACAAGACATTTATTAATCCCACATCAATAAAAAGAGAACAGAGAATGGTCATTTAAAAGAAAAACACAGCACTGAAGGAAAATGGCAACAGGAGATTAAAAACTTGTGTGTAAATATCAGCCAGTAAAATTGAACTGAGGCTTAATTAATGCATTAAAAAACACTATGCTTGAAGTACAGCATGGAATTTGAGTCACAGTAACAAAAGATGTCCTGATCCTTAAAAGGGTGGTGGAGTTCAATATTTGCTAATTAGATTTTATTTGTTTATCTGTTGGAAAAATATTACCTGGAATTTTACCAAGTTTTTGAAAGCATTAAGAACATTTTGGGGTAATTTGGCCCTTTGGTGAATGCAGAGTGTTTTGAAGGAAGTATAGGATAAACTATAAAAAGTTCCAAGCCCAGTCAGTTACATTTTTGTGGTGGTGGTGGTGGTAGTGTGTGTGTGTGTGTGTGTAGCTAATGGGAAGTGTAGAGCAGCAAGGAACTGTCATAGTGAAAGCCAAAGTAAAAGTGGAGGTCACAACCTGGTGGATAAACAAGTAAATAAAATATGGTGGCCAGGGATTGGGGTTCAGGGTCAGTATACTGCAGGAGGAAAAGGCCCAAACACCCAATAATGAGGCACAGGCCTTTGTGAAGTCCAGACCTTCCTGCAGATGGACAAATGATGTGTTTATTCTTGTGTGTGTGTTGTATGTCTGTGTGCATATCTGTTTATAAGCACATTCTTCTCCAACCTTTCTCAAAAATATCCCTGCAACAATGAACTCAACTCAATAAGGCACGGTCTAAAGTGTGCTGGAATATTTTGATGTTGGATGAGGTAAAAATGTTTGGAGAGAAAGACAGAAATTATTTGTTTAGGATGGAAACCTTTACACTTTTAAGCATTAAAAGACTTTTTTTATGTATAAAACTGTGTAGAGTAGAATTATTTAAATCCCCCGCGTGAAAAAGTCAAAGGATGTTGGAAAATACAAAGCTGAAGAATTCCATGTTACATGCTGATTATTTTGTACCTTTACTCTGTACAGTGGATATATGTTATTATGATTATGTGAAATAAAAGAACAATGTTAAACATAAATATTTTAGGTGGACAATTTTCTCATATAATAATACTAAAAAGAAATATTATAAGATAAAAAGAAGCAAACCTTTTTTTTAAAAAACATTTCCCTCCAGGTTTTTCACTCTCTCACTGTCCCTACACCATCAGCCTCTACAAAAGTAAAACAATGTGGAACGGTATAGTGATTCTTCTATTTGTGTTTGTCTCACTCGTTAAATTATGAATTTCCTGTAGCCTTGTGAAACATTTGCACGTGTTTTATTCTGCATAGAAATACTGTCTCTCTAGAACATCAACAATATCTCTTCTTCATTACTGGGCAGATTGGTTACAGATTGCCTGGGCCTGTATCATACTAGGTTTTGCGTGACAAGAGAAAAGCCTGGTGTTTTTGTTTACCTGGATCTGTGCCATGTGTATGTGTGTGGAGACATAAACACACACACACACACACACCACTCGTAATCCATATACTTCCTCACTCTGTCTCTCCTGTAGACCTGCATTACTGCAGTTCTATAATTTATTCTATTTGTACAAACAACTGATCACAATATGAATACAAATGTAATGATAATTTTGTAACCATAATGTTTTAACACCTATTATTCCACAGCACGATGAATTCTGCATTCTGACTAGCTAGGAGCTGTTAATCAAATTTCTATAACAGCAGCTCTGACAACACCAAAGTTGATTCAACACCAATGTTGTGATTTAGCTTTTTAAGGCAAAGATTAAAAGGCTTCTATCATTACCAAAAAAACCGAACAATTATGGAAGGTGTTTCCTTCACAGTTTCTATCACACTTGATGTATGCTATAGGCTACTATCTAGTGGATTTTTACTCTGTAATTTGGAGTTGAGGGTCAACAATGTACAGTTATCCAGCATACAGTCTAACAGTTTGTTGTGAGTGGTAACCTTTTAATGGTTTAATATCATTAACCTGGATTGCCAGGTTGCTGCAAAATATCAGACTACATATCAAAAAGTACACATAGGAATTCGCCCCAAAATAGGGAGATTTTTTCTTTTTTTGGCTTTCTGTGGGAAACAAAGTCACTGTGGTGAACACAGTAAACACTGTGGTGAATGTTTCTGATGTATGACGCTTATGCACTCTATAACCTCATTTTCATATACCCTCATTTTTTAAATGTATTTTTCAATAGAGATGATGTGTCCCAATCTGGCAACCCTGTTATTTACCAACCTGTCCTCTGATCCAATCATAAGCATGGGCAGCATTATTCTGGCCCCAATTGACCTCTTTTAGCTCTTGTTGTAATTCCCATTTTTGACCAATAGGTGCAATGTTAACTCTGTGAAATAAAATAGTGCAGTACAATATCATCTGCTTATATCTGTCTAATAGCAACATTATAAAATTGTTGTTTACTCAAGAGAGGTCATTATTATTTCATTGGAATATAAAATGCATGGAGTTGTTACTCACTGCATAATTCCATATGCTTTATTTCGTAGTGTTGTCTCCATTAATATCCATTAATATTGATCATTTCTGTATGCATGAATAAGATGTGAGAAATGCAACTTTCATCATTTTTATATTAGTTGGTTTAACAAATTTGAAACCATAAATCTGTGATAAATAGCTAAGATTACTGTGGCTGACTAAGGAAGAGTAGCTTATTATGGGTTTTATTGAGACCAGTTTAATGGCTACTTAGTCCAGCACTGAATATAAGCCTATTCTGACAACTAAAGCATCTTCACAATTTTAGCACAAGTGTTTTGGATGAAGGCACGTAAATAGGAGCAATGAAACTCTGAGAGAATGCCTGCTTCAGAATGGCCCCTCTGAGCTTTGCTGTTTGAAAGGTTCTTGAGTTCTTGAGTAGAAAGCTTCCACAGTCTCATTAACGATGGCCTAGGTGTTAATTGGCGATATGCTGCTCTAAAAGAAGGAGTATGTGAACAGGAGCTCTTGTTTGAAGGACCGAAGGCAAAGCCTGTGGAGCTGATCTGATGATAGCTGGCTAATCAAAGCGCCATGGCGGCCTTTAGAGAGTGCATAAGCAAGGTTAAGCGTTCGCGGAGAGAAAGCATGATGTCACATCCCCAGGAGCCCTATTCTCTGACAAGAAGCTCAAGTGGAAGCAAGTGTCTTTGCATGGTTTGCTCCAGTTACCATCTCAAGAGGTAATAAATAATTCTAACAGATGGGCTGTAGGCTGGAAAAAGAATTTATAGAATGTAAGTAAGCAAAGGTTGAGAGGTAATAATCTTTCTCATGAGGTGACAGATCTAAGTTTGAACTTCCAGACTAATACAAATATTGATATAGGTTGTACCACGATTATTTGGGACCAGAATTCTAAGGGATCAGGTGCTTACTATAGAACATATTTGAATACTTAAAAGAAAATATAAAAAAGCTCCTACTAATTAGAGCCGTAACATATCAGTAAAAGATATGTGGAAAGAACCTTATTAAATTGGATCATTTCCATCTAAGTGATGGAATTATAACTAAGTTATGAAGGGAGATATGTTGAGCAGTAACATCTCTTCCTGCATGATAACTGTGTTAGAAAATAAACTAGTCATCATTCAAAGTACCACTCTGGGAATTGAGCATGCAAATACTTGGGGTCTGTGAGGAACATGAGCGCCTGGAAATCTGCAAGAAAAATATTATGATAACTCCATTGTGAGAAACATCATTAAGGGGGACCTGGCCTTGGTGGACATTTGAAGAATTTTCTGCTCATGGGGTCACCTGGCCTTTTGGGCCTCATGCACTGCATCCATCGTCATAATACACATTGCTGGGACTCCATAAGGCAAAACCATGTGTTTGTTCAGAAAACAAGCTCTTGTCACCCATGAAGGGCTAGTATGACATTTATGGGAGTAAGGATACAGAGTCGTCCAAATTCAATTGAAAACCAGGCCAGAGGTTTCTAAAGTTCTAAAGCGTTTAGTTCAGCCAACTTTGCCTATAAATGTAAATATTCTCAGATAACCTGCAATAGTTTGAGAGATAAATGTTGTGAAAAGAGATTTGAATGGAAGTATTCCATTTTCACCACTGAGTAACTGATGTATACATAAATACAAAATAAGTCATTACATATTCATGATAGCTATACTGGAACTGCGAATATACAGATTAACAACAAAAGAAACACAATAATATTATAAAACTAATGACAATCTCTCTCTCTCTCTCTCTCTCTCTCTCTCGTTTTCTTTCTCTTTTTTATTTATTTATTTATTTATGCTTGTGTTTTCTGGGACCAGAAAGCTGTATTTTTGAAACACACATAAGCTTTTAAAAGGTTTCTGCTCTTTTTCATTTTCGCCCTAAATCTTCAGCTCGCGCGATTCCTTGCCCTATCATTTGGAAGCACGCTCTGCTTTTCCGCCGCGACCCTTTCAGTGAATACGCACAGTGATATGCTGTTAATATGAGCTACGTTGCCATCTGCTATTAACATTATCTAGTTAGGGTTTACAACTATAATTAGACGACCTGGGAATTTACGGGGGTTATTTATGTCGTCGCATATAATTGGTTTCAGATACGTATTCGCCAAACCATGTGCAGATCACATTTGCCTTGAAACATCTGTTGAACAAAGAGTGACGATTTTGGAGGGTTAATCAAACCGTTCTTGCTTGCAGTTTCAGCGAGTGAGAGGGGTAATTATAACAGAAAATAAGGGAATTGAAAAAGGAGCTGTTTTGCCATTAGTCCATTGTTAATGAGGACGTTTGGAAGGATTTGGGTTCGAGGCTTTTGAAAAAATTAAACGAGCTGGCATCGCTGCCTTAAATCACCAATGACTTTTATTTTATTGGCGGAAATGTCGGCCAAAATGCCGTTTATTTATATATTGAATAATGAATTAGTATGCTTCTTATTCATGTGTAAAATGATTACTTATATATTTTAATATTCTGTCCCACTTTTAATATTCAGTCTCTTCTTCTTCTTCTTCTTCTTCTTCTTCTTCTTCTTATTATTATTATTATTATTATTATTATTAGCAGTAGTAGTAGTAGTAGTATTTGTTGTTGTTGTCATCACCGTTGTTATTGTATGTATGAATGAATAAATAAATAAATAAATAAATAAATAAATAAATAAATAAATAAATAAAGACCCCAAACTGCTTCACTGAACAGTTTCAATGTACACTTGCATCCAATGAAAAGTAACGAAACCTTTTTCCTTGTGTTTGTTCTTGTTTTATTTTAATAATAATGATAGCGATGTTGATAATAATAATATTAATAATAAGAAGATGAAGAAGAAAAAGAAGAAGAAGAAGAAGGAGGAGGAGGAGGAGGAGGTGGTGGAGGGAGTTGTTGTTATTATTATTATTATTATTATTATTATTATTATTATTGTGTTTTTCTTTTTCTTTCTCGTTTTAGTCAGTAAAAAGCTGAGGTTGTGCAGAATAAATATTGTTTTCGTTTCATTGCAAGCCCACAATCAATGGCATTTAGTTTTAAAAACATTCGAAGGTTGTGTTTTTTCCTCGTGATTAAGATATAAATGCCGTCTAGTTCTCGTTGCACATGTGACTTAATCTGTCTGGTGTGCATTCAATTCCATAAAATGTTACTTGTCTAATTTATAAGAAAGCACCAAGTTTCAATACAGAATAAAATAAATAAATAAATAAATAAATAAATAAATAAATAAATAAATAAATAAATAAATACTAATAATACATTTCTCTGATCCTGTAAAGAGGGTTTTTTTGTTGGCTAATTGGAACCTCTGTTTATTGTACCGATGTTTAAAGATTTGAACAAAAAATACATTTTATATTATCTAAAACAATAATAACTACTACTCTATACTAAACTATTCTACTTTTTTCTTCTTCTAAAATTAGCCTTTTTATTATTTAGTTTATCTTCAGTACCTGCTATTACTAAGCTCATGAACCAAAATGTCTTGTAGCACAAAAAAAGTTAATATATATATTTTTATTTTTACATTTACACAATTACAGTAATCTACTCTATGACAGTATGTTTATGACACTAAATTAAAGAAATGAACTTTGAAGCTATCTCTATAATTCCTACTCTAAATGTATTCAGTATATTTTATTTATTATTTATGTACAAATATATCCCACCTATCTGAAAGTAATTAGCGGAAATTGCACATACTATTTGTTTTGTTATTTTAAAGTTAAAATGATTAAAACAGAATTTAAATAAATAAAAAAACTTTCTGAAATCTGAAGACAGTAGGCAAATAATCAGTAACAACCGTCAAAACTTGAATGACTTTACAGTGAGTTAATAATAACCTTAAAAGGCAAAATGAACAAATTATTCACCAACAGCTGGTGTGTTTTGCACACAGTGAATTACAGTTCATTTCTATAGGTCCAAAAACTAGAATATTTTTCCTGTTGTTGCTATTATAGGAAACAGACGTTTTCCTCTGGGCGATGGTGCACTGGACCAGATGTTAGCGTTGTTAAATGTTCGCGTCTCGGACTCGATAATAATAGCACGTCTGCTAGATATGGAGATCTATTGAGATCTGTGTGTGTGTGTGTGTGTGTGTGTGTGTGCGCGCGCGCGCGCGAGGGAGACATTTGATGATCACACACTGATCCCTCCTAGGCTTTCTACGTGTTGTCGGGTCAGCGGTCACTCTTGAACGGTTCAGCATCGCTTGTTCATCTTCTGGCCTCTAGCCTTCTCAGTTCCCTGTGGAAATAAGAACTTTTCGATTTCGCGTTACACGATTTTAACACATTGCACTGATGACAGTAAAATACACATATATCCTTGATAGAATCAGAATTATCTTAATCGACTTGTTTTTAAACATCCCTAGATTTGTGGGCTACTTTTAGAAATGGCGGAGTGACTTTGCGCACAAGTAGGAAAAGACATCTGCGATCACATTACTAATCTAAGTTTAAATTAATTTGCTACGAAATCAATCGTCATTCATGTACAGTAATAATTATTTGTATTTGCTTTTTTGTTACCAATTTATTTATTAATTTACCTTACAGTATCCTGTGGTATTTGCTTGTTGCTGGAATGCGCATAGCTCACCTGGCTTTGCTCACAATGAAAAACGGAGATGTGTCACTGCAAAGGCACTGTGGTCCTCAAATCTCACTTAAGATCCAACACATACACGTGTATCACACATCCTGAAATGGTGCAAACGAGACTAGAGGCGACTCATTCCGACTTAAGTGGGGGGGGGGGGGGGGTGCAGGAAGAATTTCCTTTGGCTGCAGGCGAAACAGGCGCGTCCGCTTAGCTAACCCACCAGCTTCCCACAACAAAGCCAGCCTCTTCTTGTTGTGCTCTGTTCGGCATATTTTGCCCTATATGGCAAAATAGGCTGTTCATATTTAAGGACGTTTTCATTGACTTGACTGTTTCACATAAGGGTTTTATATTTAGTGGCAAAACTGTAATCCAGATGGCGTTGCCGCGGGAGTCAGATAATGCGCTTTAAGAATGAATTACTGATTTCTCCAGGAACGTCGAGTTCGCCCACTAGGACTATTCCGAAGCAATGTATTAAGTGATAAAACGTGCAGCGCTGTCAGACCCACCACTGACAGACTTTCCTCTACATTAGAATACGCTTATTAAATAATTACACGCCAATCCGCCAAATCCTACTTTACTGCGTAGAGCGCAACATCTGCACATCTGTAAGGGGTAAAGGGGTAGGGTGGGGGGCAGAAAACAACCAAGCCTGCGCGTCTTAATCGCGCCCAGATGTGAGGAGCAAGTAACTGATTTACCGTCAGTCAACAACCCTAACGTGCATGAAGACGCGCACTAGTGTATACTGGTTTTAATGGGAGGTGCTAGACTGACACCTGAGTAAGGCCTGTTTATTCATTTTAGGCCTATATGACAGCATTCTCTCTCTCTCTCTCTCTCTCTCTCTCTCTCTCTCAGCAACCTGTCACTAACATCTGAGTACCACATGCCCCACATGCTTCTTTTCCCCTTCTCGTTTTCCCGTGAGTAACATCCTCCAGCTCGTTCTGATCATCCGGCTCGCTCGCCTTTAAACGTTTTGCTCCATATCGTTAATATCCTCGTTCAGATTTGTAAAGAAATAAGTAAATAAATTGCAGTGGTCGCCTCGTATGAAATGTTCTCGCAAAAAACGGGTTTGGCGATCTTAGCTTTTCTTTAGATTTCATACGCAAGAAAAAAATGCCTTATTGGAAATTTGCGTACTATTTGGTTGCAATAAGCAGGATTCCCGCGTTGCGTAATATTACTGGATACAGGGAAACGCGGGAATCCTGACGCACCGAGTAGCGGGATGGATGCGCGATAAACGGAGAGGAAATTCCAGATCTCTCCCATGGGACAGATTTCCTATTTGAGCGAGGGAAAAATTCCCTAGATTCTTATCGGCGAAATTGGGCGCTCACTGCCGCTTTAACTAACACAAATGGCCGCCCAGCCATTATCAGATGAAGTTCAGTAATAGCACATCTTTTACGCTTAGGCGCGGAGATAAGGCGCAGTTGGCGAAATGTTTGTTTCTGTGAACAGTCGATTTTAACGACAATGTAAACTTATCGTGACAGCCGTAATGAGAGAAAAATTATTTATCATTACTGGCTAAAGGGGATTGCAGTTCATGAGAATAGTTCTGTGTCGTGAACGAATAAACTAGTTTACCTTTCAGCTTGGCAAACATGAGGCCACAAGAAGGAAGACGCGTGCATGGTGTAGTCCAAACATTTTCCCAAACCGCTACAGACTTCCACACCAATTATAGCTTTGAATGGTGAAGGAAATAGTTTTGCATGCTGCGCAATATCACCGAAACGGCCGCAGGCCAGAAGTTGTGTTTTCGAGCATGTCTGGGTGTCTAAGTTTCCCATAAGAGCACAGGCGAGAATAATAATAACAATAATGATGAAAAAAACGTTGCCGATTTTGTTTTACTCTGAAACAAATCTCAAGACACAGATTATTATACTTTAACTGTTGTTTATTTCTAATGAAATAGGATATTCAGAGGTCAGGTCATGCAACGCGGTTCAAAGATTATGGATTTGAAACAAACGCGTATTTAAATCCATCAGCAAAAAAGTTTTTGGCACGTTTCTGAAAGGTCTTTAATGCAGTGGCCACTGTTGTTGAAGTGTCTCGCATAATGATTATCATTTGGATTTGGATCGTTGCGTCAACACCTTAAATGTGGGGTAGAATATGTTCATTTTCTCTGCAGCGTCTTGGAAAAGCTTGGAAAGGCTAATTGCATTAGCCTATATATCACATTTGAAGTGAACTCCAGAGAGAGAGAGGGAGAGGGAGAGAGAGAGAGATGCTTAACATCTGGATGCATTCCTGGCAATTTAATGCAACTTCATGGTTTATTTACTTTGACGTTAATTTCTATTGAAGTTTGTTCACGTGCATTTTGTCTGTCTATCTCTGCAGACTAAAGCGTAAAGAGCTCTTTAATGGGAGTTAAAATCCGTGAGAAAAGACGCGATTAAACCGAGCGGAAAGTCCGAGCACGAATCCAACAAGACGATCATCCAGTGCAAAAAGTAACACTGAACATTGCTGCCTGCTTCCTCAAATAGCACTTTAATTAAAAATAAAAATCACCGTAAAACACACACACACACACACACACACACACACACACGGACGGACGGACGGACGGAGGGACGGACGGACGGACGGACATTTTCCCCCGTAATACACTTTTCTTCTACAGTTACATCAACTGTCAGTTATGAAATTAATTAACCAATAATATTAATATTGCTATTGATGGTATGATTATTAATTGTAACAGCCATAATCATAGTAGTATAACAATTTCAATAACCAGTATATATAAAATAAAATATATCATAATATGAATTATAATTTGTTTTAGCTTTTTTTTTGTCTTACCAAGAATATAACTGCTTCCCAGTGGAAGGGACCAGGTTCAGAGCTTTATCATGGCATAGAATTTTAGCTGTTAACCTAAGTCAAATGCTCTATTTCTATTCTTGAATCTATTTCCCTGAGGTTCTGCATTCTTTTCAGTCTACAATTATTTAATGAATAGATCATGCATCTTGTGTTTTCTTGTCTAGCCTCCTTATTGGTTTTAATGTGTTGAGAATCCTTCACAATTTCATGGTCTGATGGGTGTGTGTATTGACAGATGAGCAGTGACTGAGCAGAGTTTTCTAAATGCAATCCTCACCCAAGTCAATCACAAGCACAATGCACTCTGACACACTCACTGGTGTGTGTGTGTGTGTGTGTTTATGTGTGTGTGTGTGGTGTCTGGCAGTACATTATATGTGAGTGTGTGATAAAACAGGATACAAAGTACAGGACAAACTGTAATAGTTTGTGTATGTGTTTGAAGTATTGTTTAGGCTATTATTTAATGTTTGTCTGTACAATAAGCACAAAATACATGTGAGCAGTAAAGAGTGAAAAACATCTCGTAACAGACTGTGCAGCAGTGTGACTTCATCAACCTCTCTGTGTTTGTCCACATACCGCGGTGCTGTGTGTGTGTGCTCCCTACCCCCTGTTGTTCAAAACCTTGGTGCCTCTTGGAAAAGTTCATCAATATTTTGGGTGGCCTTTGACCTGACCCTGGCAATCCAACAATGGCATTCCTGGTATACTAAATAGCCATGTGGCTGGCAGGGCGACAGGGCTAATGAGGGAATGTCATCTCGGGTTTACAGTTCAGGTCGAGCGTGCCAATGAGCGCAGGCTGCTGTTGGCTTGCCTCATGCAAACTTTTAAAGAAGGAGTGAGCAACAGCACCACAGGGGCTTTATTCTCTCAGCAATTCACCTCCTTGTTTCTATGTCCCTGTCTCTCAGTGGAGTTTTTCAAGTCTCACTTTCTCACGCCACTTTCTTTCAAGTTGCCTGTTCTCTCTTTTTCATTCTCTTTTTGGCTGTTTTTCATGTTTGTCTTCTATTTTCACCATTTGTTCCTGTGTTATTTGCTTATTACATTCACTTTCTCTAAAGGATTAAAGCCTGTTTGTAATTTAACCAATAATCAATTCAGTCTGGTTATTTGATGACTGGGATTTCTATTGGAATATATACATTTGTGAAATGTGTTTTGACACTCTGACAGGTAGAAATAAAGGCACCTTCAGTTAAAGTAGGATTAATCGTTTAGTAAATAAACAAGTTTATATAAACTTTATGCATATCATCAATTTGCCTATATGGTTTATATACATATGAAATATATTACATTTGCTCTAGATTTTATAAAATTACTGAAATCTTTTGCCCAACCACTAGCCAAAGTTTGACATAAGAATGGCACAGGAATCCCACCACCCTTTGTTTCCAGATATGGAGGCATGTTTTACATACAGTAAATTGCATTACATCTGATCTATCTGACGATTATGAGCAATCTAGTGCACAATAATAGCCATCAAATCTACACTGTAAGACATTTCAAGATGGCTAATCTCAGAAACACACCTTCACCTGCTGCCTTAACTTATAAGATAAGCTTTGTTTCAATGCACAAGTAGTCATGAAAATGGAATATTTTATGATTTATTTTTGAAAACGTATAAATTTGAGTTCAGTAGTTGAGTTGGCTCATAATGTGTTGGCATTATCAAGCCTATGTGGAAATAATAAAACCTCTTTCCTTAATAAAATTTATTTCAGTACTCCAACTTTTCATATCTGTAACTATGCTTAAATTTAAACACAGTTAATTAGACTCAGAGGTTATGGCATTACTTTCGCCCCCTTTCAATCACAGCGATCCTATAGCTAACCATAGGTGTCTCTGAGCTCATCTGTGTCGAAGAGGGCAGATAGTGCTTTCTTCTGAGTGTGTTACACTGCCCTGTGACACAGCAGATAAAAAAAGAATCCTTCATCCTCCAAGACTGGTAGCTGTTATATGATGAGGAGAGCAGGGCAGTGGGTGGGAATTTGCAGGTGACCAAACGGGAGAAAAATGAGGAAAAGTGTGAGATGTTCCCTTAATATTATCTAATGAATTTTGTTGGTTCTATTTCCCAAAATGTATACAAATCATATATTTTCTAATTTAAGCTACCAGAACAAGCAGTTAAACTCTGACTCTTTTGCCTGCCACTTTTTGATCCTAGTCCCAATGCACTCAAGTCTTAACCCTGAGCCATGTGAAGCTTTTTGCACAAGCTTTCAAAAAATAAATAAATAAATAAATAAATAAATAAATAGATAGATAGATAAATAAAAACACAAATTTGCCACATTTGGAACATATTATTGATTATATCTCCCATATATACGTACTGTGCTAATATAGATCATTGTAATTTAGTAGTAACCAAGAGTTACAGACACTTCTAACCAAGAGCAAAATCCACTAAAAATATCAGAGATAGTTCTCTTACTAATGTAAATTCTTTACATCTGTCCTGAACTCAAAAGATTATGCTGTTAGAGTTCCAGAGAGCACCATGGAGAGATGAGTGCACCCAAAAACAGTCAGATTTTATAAAAACAGCACATAACAATGTAGGAAAGCCATACAGTTTACCACTACTATCATCTAATGGAATGGAGAACACATTTTTGTCATCAGATTTTGGCCAAACTCTTGGAAAATTTCATGAAGGATTCATTCTTAATCCATTTGTAAACTGGCCCTATGAGAATTCTTTTTACGCTACAGGGGAATTGGAATGTGCAGAGCTATCTGCATGCACACATTCCTACAATTAGAGGCCAACATTATTACTTTTTTTAAAAAGAAATCTACAAAGAACACGCTTTGAACTGTTATTGCTGCAAGACAGTTCTTCGACAGTTAAATGTATTTGTAAAATGTAAACAAGCGGACAATAATAACAACCAGAGTTATTTCTCACAGCTGCCGCACAAACCATCAGCTCCATTCATCTTTGTACAAACACATTCTAATTGTCAGAACAGATGAGATAAGAAGAGGGATTGCGCTGCTTGTCCTCCTGTTGCTTTAAACTGATGTGGGAAAGGATACAGGTTACATGCGCACAAATATACCTATATACACGACCATCTCAACAACTCAGTCCTCAAGTACTGATAAAAAAATATCCATAGGATGCCTAAAGGTAAGTACATCCTTAATATGGAAAAGCCACAGAGGTTAAATCCAAGAGAAAAATTCAAGTCAGTGTAATCTAAAGTGTAATGAAACATCTGTTCAATATTTAGGGCATGATTCCCATATGGTGTGAAAAATGTATAATACACAAGTAAGATGTTATAAAGACAAAATAAAAATAATGGAGATAATAATAATGGATGAGGAAATAACACACAGCATCATCATTGTTTTTTTTACTAGCTATTACAATTACAACAAATATATTATGATTATGTTCAAAATCACAACTTATTCACAATTCTTGTTTGCAACCCGTTTCACTGGTTTGGGTTTCACAATACATTTAAAGATTAAAGCATGACAAGAATTGAACCGCCATGTCTGAAATATCAATATTTATCATCAAGATCTGATCTTCATTTGTACAAAACATTTTGCAATAAAAATTTTGAACTGAATTTTTTTGGTTTAAAACTTCTTTCATCTGTTTACTCTGCAAATACATTACCCACAGTGTCTTTTGAATCCCTGGAGATAGTGGTGCTGTAGGAATTAGCCCCTGCTTCATATCTCTTCTTGTCATCTTATAGAGTGACCGCTGCATTGCATTTTGGACCTTTGATTTCAGTGTTTGCTGCCTCCATTACTTCTACACTGATGCTGTCATTAATATGATGCTGAAATAAGCACTTGCTCTGGTTTTCTTTTAGACGCTAATGGCTAATTTGTCCATTAAGCGTTATGTTTGAAATCTTTGACTTATAAATGCTACGGTAACAGGGGTTGTGTCTGACAGGGATAATACAGCACCATCCAATATAATAGCACTAAAAAAGCACATGAAAATATTTAAATACAGACATGTTTGATGTGTTTCAAAGTGGTGTTTTAGTTCAATATTTTAATGTCTCTGAAAGGCTATAGTACTTAATTCATATTATTTATCATTAATGCAAGTTTTAGTTGTAAATGGCTGGACTATGTTCAAATAATCTCAAATTTACTGTGAAATTCATTGTCAGTTTTTACCTTTAAAACATAATTTCTAATTTTATAAAACCCACATAGCAAAGTCACCAGCTTGCCTGATCTGTTTGTCATGGCAGATATGAAATATTCATATAATGAATCAACTCCTTTAACTGTTTTATATAAAATATTCTGAATCTCTTTATATCTCTGCAAGTTCACCTTTCTTTTTTTGTGGCGTTTCATGGCGTTCTAAATTTGAAATGTCGCTATGAATATGATTATGGATTGTTGATTTACATGAGGTTGTCATCTGAGGAGCATCTGGATGAAAGAGAGCAACGCTATACTTATTTTTCTTTTTTTCATGATCTCCCTGATGGACGTTTAAATGTTAGAAATGAGGTTCCATAGTTCTCCTTCTTCCATTCTTTCCATCTGTATATGTGTGTGTGGTGGGGTGTTATTGTGGGAAGGGGGGTAGCCCCAGCGGAACACTGGGGTGTAAGTTGCTCAGATGTTTGCAGAAGTTAGAGTAGTTTTAAGGAAGTCGTCCAACCTTTGGGTTCAGAAGGTTAAATGTCAATGAACATACACCGCTACAACTACTGACTGTGTATTTGAGCCTGTACTTGTGTGTTCATGCATATCACTGTATTTAGATTAAATTTTTTCTCTGTCTCACTCTATAAGCTTTATTGGACATTAGCCCACTTCATAGCTTGTGTTGGACGATGTGTGGTTGCACACACTTTGCCCCACAGAGTGGAGTTGAACTCATTGTGTACACCCTAAAGTTTTACAAGAGTGCACACAAGGGAACTGGAGAACCCATGACCCTGAGTGGAAAAGATGGAAGTGTCAGAGAAAGCTAGTGATCTGCTCCTGACTGTGGAGAATGTGCATGTAATCTGCCACTGTGGAAATCTTTCTCTCAAACTTTCTCCCTCTCTCCCTCTCTCTCTCTCTCTCTCTCTCTCTCTCTGTGTCTCTGTCTCTCTCTCTCTCTCTCGCTCTCTCTCTCTCGGCAGGTCCATAAAGCTGCGGCGGGTTGTAATTCGTCCCAGCGGAGAATGTCTTGGAAAAACAAAGTATGAATGGTTCACATTGATTTGAGTGTGTGAAGTGTGTGTGTGTGGATGTGTGCACTTGTGTTTTTTCTTCTCACTGCAAGCCTATTTTCTTTTTTTCTTTTTTTTTTTTGCTTTTAATGAAAGACACTTCATAAGTTGACCATGGAGATGATTTGTTCTGAATATGGGTTCTGAATATTAAAAGTCTACATTTTGTGTAAATACAATTATATAAAAATGATCTCACAAACCTAGGATTTTTTATTATTCTTGTTCTGTTTACACCAATCTTTGTCTGATCACTACAGTTCCCAGCATGCACTAGGGGAATACATCATACAATACAATGGGAAATTCTCAGTGGAAACTACCAAAGAGTAGCAGATAAGTGTGCAAATGCAAAAGTACTACTAGTCAATTCTAACATAGGAAAAAGGAATATTTGATGTGGTGAGGGAGAAGAAATAACATCCGTTGAAAATTTAACAGAAGAATGTAATAGAAGAACTGTTCCAACATTTCTCAATGAAGGATATAAAATGATGTATATTTCTGAATTTGCAGACAGCATTTAAGACCAGAATGGTATTATTAAAAACTCATGTATGCAGAAGAGGGCACTTTTTTTGGAGTGTTTTTTCTTTTCCTCTGCCCTGTCACACAGCATGAGCAGATGCATTTGGCTGTTTTCATATCTCAAAGGAAGTGCATGTTAGTCTTCACCCTCCCCGGTTGGTGGCTGCCATATGACTGGGAAGACCTGGCAAATGGGTGGGAAATGGAAGAGTGAGAGGGAACGATCCAAGAAACAAAAAAGACACATCATCAGGAGAGGGTTTTCTCAGTCCAGAAAATCTCACTATACACATGTTTCAGGAAATAGGCTGCAGGAAAAAGTTTATCTTTTATGCAGATTTAATGTTCCTTTAATGATAAGGCACTTTAGCCGGTTTCAGACTATGCAACTACATGTCTCTTTTTAAAATATTTCTTGTCACACTGTGTGAAATAATCCCAAAATCTTGCCTGAATTTTATGTATAACATGTTAGTTTATATATCTCTAAATAAAAACAGAAATAAATGACTATGTTATTAGGTCATCTATCAGAACAATAAATTGGGTCTTGAGGTAATAAGGATATTTTTTCTGTCTGTTAGCACAATTCATTCTTGTTTCATCAGATTGTCACTACTATATTTTGTGAGCTTTCCTGAGTTTTGTGTCATCCTGTGCTGTCCTCCTGTGGATTTAGATGAATATCTGGCCACGTCATAGGCAATAATTGGCTGCTGTTGAGCATGTCACATACAATCCAGGACCTTGGATATCAGCTTAATCATTATTTTATACAGTAAAATTTTTTGTGACAGCAAAATCTGGCCAAGATTGTACAGTGTAAACTCATCTTAGTATGCAGTTAAAAATGCATGTATTCTAAAACGTATTGCTAAATCAAACTACAACAGTGTCACTAAGAGCAAAAATTATTTGCAAGCAGGAACTTGATCTATTACTCAATGACCTGTGTTTAGGCTAGTTATGGTTTCTTGTGTGGATTTACAGCTCTATGACATTTCAATGCTCTGTGACATTTCAGTGCTTGATTTCCTCCAGCTCCTCCATATGTGAGAGTCAGATTCTCTCCATTTGGAAAGTATGATCCCAAACCTAAGAGGAGGAGTGAAAGGAAGGAAGTTAATATCAGTAGCAATGTCAGCACATCCAGCTTAAGCTGTATACTGTATACAAAGCCTTTCCCTCAGCTTTCATCAACAAGGCAATTTTATTGCTCTCTGGTTGCTTTTTGTTATTTTCTCTATTCTGTGTAAATTCTAGAGACTGTTGTGTATGGGAATCCAGCAAGAACCATAATCAAAGCCACTGAAATCACAATTTTTCCCATTCTGATGTTTGATGCAAACATTATTTGAGGCTATTGGCAATGGCAATGCTTTTTTGTACTGCATTTCTGCCACATGATTTGCTGATTGGATAATTACAAAAATAAGCAGATGTACAGGTGTTATTTGTGGCACTGTCTCCACTGAGGATGTAATGCCTAACTCAGCTGATTATTTGTGCCATCTAATCTTGTTTTTATGTTGAATAAGCTTTGCTCCACTTGTGAATATAAAGATATATCATCAAACATTTATAATCAATTGTTCTACTTTTTGCTGTGTAATTTAACTTATTTTTTTCTACATAACTGATAAGCGTTCCCTGTTTATTACAAATTGTCCCTTTGGAAGCAATTACAGATTTGAGATTTGAGTCTTGAATTTTCTCATTTTTTCCACCTCCAACAAATAAGATACAGGATGTTGATGGACAGCAATATTCAAGTCACAGATTTTCAGATAGGGCTAAGTTTGAGCTTTAACTCCAAAATACAAACCATCTTTATATTGCAAGTCATTCCTTTGTAGTTTTTGCCATGTGTTTTGGCTCCTGTTGGAATCCTATTATTGCACTTAATGCAGATGTCTGGCTAAGAGCAGGTCCTTGTCAACAGATTGCTTATATTTGACTCCATCCATGTTGCCTGTGATGATAAGAAGATTTCCAGTTCCTCCTGCTGAAAAACAATGCTAGACCATGATGCTACCACCAAAGTTCCCAACTGAAGGAATAGATGGAATGGTTGGGTTACATGTTTGTTGGACTGTATATAGTTTGTGCCAAACATTATGCTTTGGCTTTAGCCTGATGGCTCATCAGACCACAAAATCTTTTTTTTCCCAGACTCTTAGATATTCTAACATGAACATGGCCTTTTTCAGATGTAGTTATCTCCTGGCCACTCTCCCATGGAGGCTGAACTAGATCTGCCAAGAGCTGATGATATTGTTGAGGTCTGCACAGGTTCTCCTATTTCAGTCGGTGATCATATAACCCCTTTTCAATCATGTAACTGGACTCTTGGACACTTCTCTGACAATTGCCCTTCTTGCTTGAGCACTCGGTCTTGGCAGTGTCAGGGTTGTGCCACATTTTTCCACTTGTATATGGATATAATGGATTATAATGGATTTCACAGTGCTCCTAAGAAGGTTCAAAGCTTTGGCTTCTCCATCTTTTTTCCTCTTCAACTTCGCCTCAAGCCTTCACAGGCAGTTCCTTGGTCTTTATAACAGCAGGACTAGTCGGATCTACTATTTTAGTAGCAAGACCTCCCAAAGTCAGAGATATTTATTGTGCCAGGCCAGAATTGGACACAGGTGGATTTCAAATTAACACAGGTGTATCCTATTTAACATATTAAGTGTGAGCTCTTAAAAATTAAATACTAATCTGACATTAGATTGTAAAAGAAAGGAGGTGAATGTTAGTTTAGCAGATTTCAGATTTCTTTTGTTTTTTAAATAAATCAGAGGACATCCAAATACTGACAGGCAGTTCAAAATGGGCAGAGAAAAATTCCATTCTAATATACATAAATCTAATGCTTCCTCACTTTCTTCTTCACCTCTAGTTGACATACATAGCAATGACACCTGTTATCTTAATTGAACAACACAGTCTACAATTTTGTTCAAAATACGGAATGATTTGCGAAATGCTCATGTAGCTTTCAGAAGCTTTCAGAGCAGAGACACAGTTTCTAATAACGTGTGCATGTGTATGCAAGTGTGTGAGAGATTTTTCATTATGTGTTTGTGTCTGTGGTTAAATAAGCATGTCATTTGATTCCAGTAATCCAAGATAAATATGTTAAACATAGATAACTTTAATTTGTACATCAATAAAAGAAAAACTTGACTAAAAGGAATTCCCTTGGAGTGCTATTTAATCTGACCAGAATTGTTAGTCTGCCCAGTTTGCTTTGGCTAAAGATCATGTGTGTGTGTGTGTGTGTGTGTGTGCATGTGTGTGTGTGTGTGCATGTGTGTGTGCTTGTGTATGTGTGTGTGTGTGCATGTGCGTGTGTTGTGTGTCATGTCCAGTGAAGGATTTGGCTCTTTTCCTGCATAGCTGATTTCTGGGATGAAACAACAAACACATGGCTGAAACAAAACTCGGAATGTTATCTTGGGCTCTAGGTTACAGCTTCATTAAAACAGAACCAATGCCATTTTTGTTAAACCTTTCAGAAACATTTGGCAAATATTGCAGTTGAATAGAGGCATATGTGCTGAAAAAGACAAAGTTGTCTAATCATGAATTATAAGCAGTTACAGGATATAGAAATCGGTCGGTACAAAGTATATAAACAAAAGGGAAATGACGCCAACTCACAACGTTGTATGAGATTTCATTTTGTTGTTTTTAAATTTAGGCACAGTGATTGCAGTATTATACACACATCTAGGAAAAAATATGACTCTAGAAAGAAACACTGATGTTAATACAGTTTATTTTTTATGACATTATGAAATATGAGGCAGTTATCATGGATCTGAAGCTAAAACTGCTTGTACTTTTTTTTTACATACAGTTCATTACAGTTTTTGATTTTTAATAAAGTATGACCAAATGTGGTGAAGAAACACATTACTTCTTTTGCAGACAAAATGTTTTCATTTTTTGGTTACCCACACTTTAGAATCAGCAGCGCACTGGATGGCAGAAAGCAGCTGTGTTTCCTGTTCAAAAAATAACTTGATATTTTAAACAGATTCACCACATACACTGTATGGCCAAAACTATGTGGACACCACGTCACTATGTGGACACTACGATCACACCAATATGTGCTTGTTGAACTTCCCTTTAAAGATTTTTGCTTTTAATAAATAACCGCCACTCTTCTGGGAGGCCTTTTCGAAGCGTGGCTGTGGGGATTTGTGTTCATTCAGCCACAAGAGCATTAGTGAGGTCAGGTACTGATGTCAGCAAGGAGGCCTGGGGTGCAGTCAGCATACTAATTCATCCCAGAAAAGGGATCTGTGCAGGCTACTCCACACCAACCTGGCAAACCATGCTGCTATGGGTCTCGCTTTGTACACAGGGGCATCGTCATGCTGGCACATGTCTAGGCCCCTTAGTTCCGGTGAATTCTTAATGTTACAGCATCCACAGACAAGCTAGACAACTGTGTGCTTCAAATTTTGTGGCAACAGTTTGAGGAAGAACCACATATGGGTGTAATCATCAGCTGCCCACAAGCTTTTAGCCGTATAGTGTAGCTTATTTTCTTTGTCTTAACTGTGAATTGTTTATCTTTCAATCTGAATATCAACATCATATTAAGACACTGTTATTGCCATATTCATATTTCTATTTGTTTTTCTACCTTACTACCTCACTCTTACTTACTACCTCACTACCTCACTTACTACTTTTTTATGGTGCTATAACACTATAATTTCCTCATAGTGGATTAAAACAAGAAAGTTTATCCTAATGTTTTCTGTTGTCTGTAATTTTAATTGTTCAGTTTATCAGCAATTTATTTTAGCATTTTGGTTTGTATTATAATTTTATTCACTTGTTATGCTCTGATATTTAATTTGTAAAAATGTTATTATTACTATTAGGCAATGCTGTTAAAAGCTTTTTGTTTTGTTTTTTGTTAATTGAAATAAAATAAATGCTTCAATGTTAAAATGTACTTTATATATATATATATATATATATATATATATATATATATATATATATATATATATATGTATGTATGTATGTATAGATAGATAGATAGATAGATAGATAGATAGATAGATAGATAGATAGATAGATAGATAGATAGATAGATAGATGTATATATCAACAAAATATTTATTAATTAAAGTGACTCTGCTGCCAGTAAAATGTGTACAAATGTACAGTAATTCATTCTTATTTATTTGCTTAACCTTATTCCAACCTTCAGCCAAAACACTGAGACTATTAATCATATTAATCTTCTTATATGCCAAACAGCTACTCATATATTATGCAAAAGTTTGAAATATTTTGTTCTATCAAAGATCTTTAAATTGAGAGAAAAAAGCACACTCAGTTGTCACTTGAGATTTTATTCTTTTTATTTTTTATTTTATTTTATTTTATTTTATTTTAAATTTCCACTGTATAGGATAAATGGTTTTCTCACAAAGTGAGAAATTATTATTTTTAATTTTAAGAATTTTAATTTAAAAAAAAATTATTAATTCATTCATTCATTTTGTCAGTAGATATGTTATAGCTGATTTATCATTGCAAGTCTACCAAAGAGCATCATGCACACACACATTCACACATTCTTTCATTTGACTAGTCACTTTACCTACCCGCATTATTTGGTAGGTGATAGGAAACCAGACAAACATGCAGCTATTAATGTGATAATTACAGCTAGAACTATATATGTATTTATATATACTATTAATATATTATATAATTGAATACTTACCATCTTCTCATTCATAACTCATAATCTTTCTTTTTAATTATTTTGAATTTGTCTTTTGCTTTTATGTTACTTTATATTGCATGTGACAACAAAGAATTCAGTTCAATTTAATTTATTTGTATAGCACTTTTAACAGTGGGCGTTATCTCAAAGCAGCTTTACAGAAGTATAGAAACAGAGAAGTTTAAATTAAAGTTACTATTTTATCCCTATAAGACACACAGTGCATCTTGAGCGACAGCATTGTGCATAATAATAAAGCAGCATCTGCTTCTTCTCTCTATATATTCTATCCTTGAATATTTTTAAGCTTAAAAACAACTTTGTTTAAAGGCAGAGGTTTAGATGCTATTGAAAATCTCCATTGCTTCTACAAAAAATAAATAAAATTCCCTGCAGGTCAGTAACACTTGAACCTATCTAGCCAACTTTGAATAAGTATTTTAATTCAGTCCAATGCAATTCATTTTACGGCATTTATGGATTTCTGTAAAATGAATTTCATGCATAGTGCAATATATTATTGCAGGGAATGTAGTTTTGCATTCATTCTTTCTCTCTCATGTTCACTCACACATTTTTAAAAATAATTCCTAAAAGCCTGCTGGGCAACTTGCCTAGTGACAACAGTAGAAAAGTGCTAAATGCTCAGAAGGGCAGAGAGGGCATCCAAATGAAAATGCTGTTTTTGCTGGTTTGACCAAGGTCATCGGTAAAGTGGTGGTTTAATATCTGTCACTGTGTTTGCACTGTGTCTGTGTGTGAGTGTCCGTGTGTGTGTGTGTGTGTGGGACGGTTATGTTTGAACATCTTGGTGAGGACCAAATGTCCCCACAAGGTAGGAAATTTATGACAGTTTGAACTTGTAAGTCTTTTGGCAGTATATGAGAGATTATTTCCACACATTTTTTTGTTGTAAAACACTGTGTGTGTGTGTGTGTGTGTGTGTGTGTGTGTGTGTGTGTGCATGCGTGCTTCGCATATGTGTGAATAATTACACATATGCCATTGATTAATCTCAACACTAAGACAGCAGATCTCACTGCTTGGTTGTGTAAGAGGAACAGATTGACACAGCTCTGACAGAGTCACAGTACAGAAACCCTAAAGACCAATAACCACTCAGTTTCTCTCATGTAGCTCCAGTTAGCCCTTCCAGGAAGCCTTGCCTCCTACTGTGACCTGTTTAAAATCTACACCCTTCACACACACACACAAACGGCCACCCCAAAACACCAACTTCCTCAGAAACCCCGAACTACAGGCCAACTTTCAGCCATGTTGTGACAGGACACAGGAAACGCTCGCTGGCTTGGGAGGAAGTATCAAATCAAAAGCCATCTTTTTCTACTTTGAGGGAGATTCCTCTCCGGTCAGAGGGGCTTTGCGTTGACGTTTAAAATGAGCCTGTCAGAGGGAGAGTTACTCAGTGCCTTAGAAAACAAAAGCCTGCATTCATCTAGCCTACATGAAGAAACAAAATGTTATTGCGTCAACACCATCCTCACCTCAGTAATAAGTCAGGGAGAAAGAGAGATAAACAGTCAGACAGCCTGTGATCATTTCCAAATGAGCGACAGCATTGTGTGTAACAATTTAGAGCTTTTATTGCAGCTTTATATCATTCTTTCATTTTGGGGGAAATTAAAGATGGGGAGGACATTTGGGAATTTAGCAGGGTCACAAATGCTATGTGAGAACTGACTGGATCAGCCAGACGAGGCGAGACATAGCCACACACGATGAAGATCTACACACGCACACACACACACACTTCATTACAGTGCTTCAGGCAAGTGAGTAAACCTATGACAATTTCTCTCCATTGCTGAATGAAGCATGCTGAATAATTTGATAGATTCATCGTTTTGTTTCAGTTTGGATGTCCAGAAGCAAATCAGGAGCATATGGAGCCTCAGACCTTCAGAACATTACTTAAAATATAGTCTAGTAGAATTTATATTCAAAAAACTTACGAGCATTTTATATAAATTCACTTAAAATTTTAAATTCAATTTATTTGTATAGTGCTTTAAACAACGGACATTGTCTCAAAACAGCTTTACAGAAGTAGAGAAACAGAGAAGGAAAATTTAAAAATTTAGAAATTTTAAGTATTTAAATGGAATTTAAATACTACATTATAACCATCATCCTTGTCTGTTTCCCCTCAAGAGTTCGTCATTGTTTTTTTAGGTGTTTTTTCCTGTCACTCGTTACTCTGACTGTATGATTATTGGGTTAGTCTGGGTTTCTGCAATGTGATTTTGTTAAAATATACATTGTTAAAAGCATTATTAAAGTAAAATTTAATCAGGTTAAATTTACATTAAGACCCTGAGCATATCCACTTCACATGAATCTTCCCCAGACTGCATGACACTCCTCCCTCAATGCTGGAGTTCCACACATACACGTACACACTTTTTTATTTTGGTTTTTTATCACTTTCTTGCACACTATCAAAGCCCAGTGAGATGAGTTCCAGAGCCTGGTAGAGGTTTCCTTAGATGTGGCTCTTTTTCTTCTGGAGGGAGGAGGCCTTAAGTGAATGGAGCTGAATAGAGAGAAGTGCAGAGCAGATGGTGCTTGTGAGAATGGATGATGATCGAGGAAACAGGGATGTCAGCTTGAGGAAGGAATGGGATTTCAGGAGGAAAAGATGGGTAGAAAAAGAAGTTATATATCACATCACCTCTTACACCTTTTTTTTCAAATGTCAGGTTGAAATGAAGAGGTTATAGTCAATTAAAGAAGAGAGAGAGAGAGAGAGAGAGAGAGAGAGAGAGAGAGACTGGCTTTGTTCTTGTTTGGTTTTGCTGACTGAATGACAGGGGCGTCAAGCAAATGCGGGAGTTCTGAGAGTATAGACATGAACTCTAAATGGCTGCGTTCCACGGCCACCCACGTGCATTCAAACACATACACACACAACCTCCCCAATCGCCCCACCCCCACCCCATCTACGTACTCTTCCAAAGCACATTTAAGAAAGAGTACATTCATTCATATCTGGTGTTTTTGTAGCCTTACACCATATAATTGATAGCTCTGGCTAAATCTATTTAATATCTATATATCAAAAGTTGCAGTACGGAGTTGTTGTTGCTTCGATAAAACTTCATGACTCATAAGAGTTTGACAAAACTCTTGCCACAAATCAGAGAATATCTTGAAGACAGACGACAGACTATGCTCGGGCACATTAGCTGTGCTGTGCATTGCTCAGGCTCTGCTTCTCGTCTCGTGAGCACTGCACTAGATATAACAGATCCCTCCACCCCCCACCCCCCACGCGCGTCAGCTTGATGAACGGGCCGAGCGCGCGCGCGATGAAATGTTTACGCGCCGGTGGCGTTATTGCGTGTAACTGGCGTCCACAATCAGGCTGTTTGGAGAAACCGGAGACTCTCGCTCCTGGTAGCAGTCACTCGAGAGCCAGGCTAAACTGGCCATTAACCACCACTACCCTTTCTCATTCCCCCTCATCCCCATCTCGCACCCACCCCAGCCATAACACACACACACGAATGACTTTCTAAGATCATAGACTGAAAAAAGTTGCGGTCTGCTGTTTTCGTTTGATAATATGATACAGTGCAATATATTACGTATGTAATGTGTTAGAGAGAGAGAGAGAGAGAGAGAGAAGGCTTATAAAATTTGACAAAATGACTGATTTCCTACACTGTTTAAAGGACATCTGGTGGAGAATATGGGGTGAATAAATGCTTTAGTCCACGTAATATTCCGCGCCTTTACTGATACTTATGAATGATTGAATATCCAAAACTTTTTTTTTTAAAGAGAGCACACCCATGTGTCATATTTTTGTAACCTCTCCAGAGGAATGGCCGCTCTCCCAAAGACACGATGACACAAACCTTTAGAGAGAAGGACAAGGCAAAACAATACAAGATATAATGTTCAGCATGCGTTCAGGGAATGAAGTAAACACAAAAGAGACAAAAAGGAGGCAAAGATAAGACCGACAGAGGAACATAAAAGAGACAAAAAAACAGAATGTAAAAAGGATAAAAGATTGAAAGAAAGTGAGAATAGACAGCGCATGAAAGGAGAGAGAAGTAATTGACTGAAGTTGGGTGGTAAGGACTGGTGTGCTAGTGGGCTCTCTAACTCTCTCTAATTGGAGCTGTATTCAGACCTGCCTTCAGTTCTGAAATGTACTAATGGAGCGTAACACACACACCCACCCACACACACACACACACAGAGAGAGAGAGAGAGAGAGAGAGAGAGAGAGAATTCATCATTATACAGCTAGCTACACAGTGGATAGAGGATAAGTGTTGCTGGGCTACACTGTGAAAAGGGATTGAATACCCCCCATGGAGAGCATTCACATGTTTTTCTCTTCTTCTTGTTATACTTTTATCATTCTCTCTCACACACACACATCCATACATGTGTAAGGGTCAAATAATTGTGTGCAAGAACACTAAAAGGAAAACGTAATCAAAGTATTAGTGTGTGTGTGTGTGTGCGAACTGAGTAATTATATTAGTCACATTTTACATGTTTACAGTATCACTATCACCATTGTCAATGGTGCTCTCAATACACCTGTTAGCTGAATGGCGTCTCGGACTGTTCTTTCATCCATTCATGAATGAAGTAAGAGCTTTATCCCGGTCAGGGATGTGGTGGATCCTGAACATTTCTCGGGAACACTAGGCGTGAGGCTGGGTACTCTCAGCATGGCAGTGTGCCTTCCATGCACATATTTACACACTCACACATTCATTAAAGTTTAGGTGCATTTTAGAGGAGTCAGTGCATCTACTGGCATGTGAGAGGAAACAGCAGAACAAGAAGAACATAAGCAACTCCACACAGGCTTTAACCAGACCCCAGGATGGAGTAGGGAACCGTGGAGCTGCTGCGCCACCATGATTCTGGGCACCTTAGCTTTTGAAACGTTTGTGTTAATTTACAAACTGTTTGCATCACTATTTCGCATTATCACTTAACTGTATGCTTTAAATTATGTTTTGTACTTTGAGGTTATTCGCACTGCTTGCCATTCAGTAGTGTTGTGTGTTACACAAATGAAATCCACTTGTCACTTGTTTTACATTAACGTATAATCAGTCAGAAATGCACTTACAGTCAATAACGTGCATACACATCTGCAATGTATTGCCTAAAAGAGGAAAGCAATATGCGGGGAAAAAAATAATAGTGTGAGGTGAAAAACAAATTTCTGTTATAAAATGTTTGGGAAAGCAAGTGTAGTTCTTTTCGTTGCGCAACGATGTTATGAATTTTTAATATATGTATATATACTAATTATTGTTTTTATTATTGAAAATACTATAATAATTTTGCTGATGTTTCAAGTGATAAGTTTAAATACAATTTCATGATTAAAAAAAAAAAATTTGTAAACAAAAAGCGAGCATAACTATTCACTGGCATATCTATTCAAATACACTATTTGTCATTGTAGACGCATAAATCCTAACCTGCATATTCTATAAAGCTCAAATGTATGTATGTGAACTCTAAGATACAGTTAATGTTGCAAATTATACTTTCATGTTTTATATCTTCTTCTATCAGTATTTTAGATCTGCCAGGGTTTGCTGTTAAACGCATACACACTTAACAGCTTTTAACAGCTTAATATTATAATAATAAATAGTGTAAATGTATTGTAAATGTTCTTGTTCTATGTCACGCGATATAAACCATGCTTTTACCTGCTTTACCATTTGCTTTTGGCAACAGTCTTGTGGATTTAGCCCTGATCCTCGTGATCTCTGACCCACAATCCCACTGGATAAACTAACGAAGCATGAAACAGGGCCGCAGCGGCACTGAGCTCAAAGCCAAGAAGAAAGCTTTTTTTTTTTAACATTTTAGATCAACCCCCAATCACACGTACGGCCTCGGGGTAAATGAGAACAGCTCGCCACCCAACTTTCTCTTTAGATTGCTCAAACATCATGAAAGTAAGCTAACAACGTGAATGATGACCGGTGCTGTTTGACTGTTATTCTTTGGTGTGCTGTTTGCCCCGGTGCCCATCACTCACTGCGCACAACCTGTCCTTCCTCCACTTCCAGCAGGGCGCAGGGGGGCATGTAGGGGGGCATGCAGGGCACTTTTCATCTTACATGTGTGTATTTTCATTAGGAAGTTGCTTTTTGACATGTGGCATGTTAGATCTGCAATGCTTCGACAAAATATGTAGACTTACGTTTAATGTGTATAAGCGCTTAATTCGATGTTTTAAAAGTGTTTTCAAACATTTATGCAACTATTTTTTATTTAAATCACTGTTATTAATTCAACTGAATATCTTATTAATTCATGACAACAACAACAACAAATAATAATAATGATACTACTACTACTACTACTACTACTACTATTACTACTACTACTACTACTACTACTACTAATAATAATAATAATAAAATAATAATAATAATAATAATAATAATAATAATAATAATAATAATAATTATGTATGATTATGTTAACTGTGACCATGGAAACTTTTTAATATTGTTTTAACGTGTTTTGTTATTATTTGTCGGTTCAAAGTGAACTAAAGCATCCCTGCAAGAGAGAGACTTATCTCAGCAAAAACACTGGGAGCCATTATTAAATGTAGAATGCAAGATAATAAACTAAATGTAAAACAATTCATATATGAAATATTCTCACAAAGAAGTAATCTGATATAGCAACTGAATAATGTTTTCTTTAGTTTTCTTTAGTTTTTCTTTCTAAAGGTTTTCTTTAGTTCATCCGCATAAAATCTTCATGCTCATCATGATAACTACAAAGCATTTCTTCCTTCCTGAGTACCTACATTACTAGAATTATATTAAAAAAAAAAGTATTATGTTATCAGGGTTTGAATTTTGCCATTAAAATAATAATAAATATTCGGTCTAAAATGTTCGTATTTGCCTTTTTCATCTGCACACGTATATAACTTATTTTTATTTTAATTTTATTTTAAACTAATTTCTCCACAGCTCTTATTTTTCTAGCCCACTAGATTAAACGGTTTTATTTGCTATTCGTGTATCCAACATGGTAAAGAGAAACCTATATAATTCTATGATTATTATTAAAAAATATTAGACTTCTATACATTTCTGCCTCTGTTGCTGGATTTCTTTTTACCTTTAGGTTAACTACATAATATAAATAAAGCAAGATCTTAAAACGAATCCAGTTCGTGTATGGTACAGTCTGGTTAATATTGGGATTCATGGATTGAAGGCCAACTGTTTATTCCAGTATCTAAATACCCCAGAGTAATAACAATATGCATCATCCTTACTCTTCCCTCATATAACTCGGTGATTAGAAGACTAAAACATACTGTAACACATGTCCTACTGTGTTTAGATTTAATGTGATATGGGAAAATTAAATCATAATTTAAGGAGGCCTTTACAGATCAGCCAGATTAAATATGTTTTAGCATTTGGGAGGATCCCTTTAAAAAGGTCAATACTGAGAGACCTCGTTGTGTGTCTGTTCAAGCCACGCCATGCAAGTCCATAGAGTATCCCAATAATAATGTATTATTGATGGACTGGCCAGCTACAGCGGTGTGCACTTCTGCTTACTGAAGCTACAATCCCATTTAATTAAATGCTCGGATGAGTTTCGAGCGATCTAACTAAGGAGATAAAAAGGGTCAAAAATTCAGAATTTGGAAAATCTATTAAATTTATGCAGTTCATTAAATGTTGCAGTTCATGTACTGCATGGATACAAAAGGATTTCCGCTTTCCTTCCTGCGTGCGTGCGCTTGTGTGCGACTTTGACCCATTTTCCCGCTCTGTCACTAGTAGTAGCACAGTTACATCATCGTCATCATTGTGTGTGTGTGTGTGTGTGTGTGTGGCCTACTGAACTGTCTCCACTACTCTCCGCATTTTCTCCAGGTCCAAGGAGGCACGCGAGGTACAAGCTACTGCGGCTGCGCGCACACACACACACACACACACACACACACACACACCCACACCCACACACACACTCATATTTGTGTTACTATTCTTCTGAAGACATTCAGGTTGTTTGTTTTGTTTTGTTTGTTTTTTATTTATTTATTTATTAAATGCATTCCAGGTCATAAGGTAAAGAAGCTAAAAATAATATATGCTTCGTTTTAGTCTTTAAGACCCATTACGTGTTACTTCACATTATTTAAAGATAACTTAATTATATTAAAATAATAACAATAATAATAATAATAATAATAATAATAATAATAATAATAATAATAATAATAATCAGTTGTCTGCGTTTGGTCTATAGAGTTATTTTGCTAAAACTGTCCTGCAGTTATACACAGTGATCAAACACTGGACATGCAAGAAAGGAAATATCACAAAATATAAACCAAAATAACCTTATTTAAAAAAAATCAAATGAATAAACAAACAAACAAACAAACAAACAAACAAACAAACAAACAAACAAATAAATAAATAAATAAATAAATAAATAAATAAATAAATAAATAAATACTAACTCTCACGTCAACTCATATGTAACAATGGTTTAGTTGGGTTTAATAATTGGGCTTATTTTATATTTATATTTTGGGGATTATTTTATCTTACAGACGAAGAATCCAACTAATTGTAATAATAAATAGGAAATATTAATTATAATCATTTATTTATTATAAATATTCATAGAAATATTATCAAAGTGATCATACCGAGCAACTTCGTCAAAATAAATGTTTTTTCCCACGCCTGATAATGGTGTTATGAGAGGCCCTTGGAGTGAAGATATGCACTTCTGTAAGTCAGTCTGGACAAAAGCCTCTGATAAATGCTGGAAATACAATTGTAAAAATGTCTGAGGAGATCTTCTCTCTCTTGAGATCTGCTCTTTGACATTTTCTGTAAGTACGACTTCATTACTTATTATTGCATCCCTGTAACAGGTGACCAGACGATTTTATGTTGACTCCCAGTGCCATTTTCTCAGGTTTACTGTATAATGATAGTGCTGAGGTCATTGGAGGGCAGAACTGGTGCCGTGAAAGATGGCCAATGATTTGAAAACGGCGATTACTCAAGGCAATAATTAGATAGGCTTTCACACTGGTATCTCCGAACACTAAATGCGAAAAAGAACGTGAGAAAGGCCACAGCAAAGTGTGTGTGTGTGTCTGTGTGTGTGTGTGTGTGTGTCCGATCAGCTTTCCATGTTTGTCAGGGTGAAAAGTGAACAGTGGCTTTTTATTTAAATACCTGTTAACAGTAAAATCAATAATGTCAGTAAAACAGTAAAATAATATTTCAATCTACTGTTATAAATTTTGCGAGGCGGTGATTTCATGCTCCTGCTACTATACTTTATATGGTTCTACAAAGGTTTTTTTTTGCTTATGTAAACGCTCTTACTCGAAGAGGGCCATTTAGACGTACTTACATAGAATACGCACATAAACGTATTCTATTATTTATTTACAACTGTACAGATTATCCTACAGAAATTATAATAATAATAATATATAATAAATAAACTGTACCTTTCCCTGTCGCTGGGAGGTGACATCAAGAGTACATTTTATTTTGTATATTTAAAAAATCTATCTGTATCTGTATCTTTCACCTGTTAACGTGGATTCAAGATTCAAGATTTCAAAATACAAAGAACTTTATTAATCCCAGGGGGAATTCCTTTTCCATATTACAGTTGCTCTAATAAATAAATTATTTAAATATTATTATTATTATTATTATTATTATTATTATTATTATTATTATTATTATTATTATTATTAGTTAGGGTTAGTTTTTTAATTTACACTAAATGCACATTTCTGGGTTAAAGATTCACGTCTTTACACCCTAGTGAGAAAAAAAAAAGTTCAATTTAGTTGTTGGGTTTTGTTTATTTTTATGCTTTTTTATAAACATATAAATTAATTTTCTCAACTTAGATTATTGTCTGTATCAAACAGCGTGTTCAATTAAGCCATTTATCAAATATACATGTACAGATGGCTGACAAATGAAAAAGCAACATAAGGTGTTGGGCCACCATCCTTCAAAACAGCCTTAATCTGTCTTGGCACAGATCGGACAAGTCTCTGGAGCTGCATTTTCAAAAGATCTTCCCTCAATTGGTGTTTTGATTGTGGTGGAGAGTGTTGTTTATCATAAGATCTACTGCTGATTTACTTCATTTTCACCCTCATCAAACCATTCAGTCAGCCTGGTGCCCTGTGCATTGACACTGTCATCGTGGACAAGAGCACTCCCATTAGGATAAATGTTTTATCATAGGATGAAGGTGATCATTCAAAATAATGTTGTATTTGATATACCCTTCCATCTAAGTGGATAAGTGGTCCTAAACCATGCCAGCAAAACACCTCCAATAATGTTAGGGAGACACCGTTGTTGTTATTTTATTTGTCACCTGTCTGTAATTATTTGTAGGAAAAATTTCTTTAATATCTCAAAACAAAAAATCCTTGGGTACAAAAACACAATGTAATCATTATTTTCATTTGTTTGTTTGTTTTGTCCTCTTTCTCAGGTCTCAAAAAGATCTTAAGAATTTAATAACTTAATAAAAATAAATAATGAAATAATAATATTTCATAAATATGGAATAATAAAAATAAATGTCTTTTAGATATGAATTTACATACCTTGACCAAAGACTATTATCACTTAAAAAAGGACTCTCTCTCTCTCTCTCTTTCTCTCGCTCTCACACACACACACACACACACAGACACTTTACATTTATACTATGGCGTGACCTTTTTGTACCTCCATAAATGTTTCTGGAGGGGAAAAACATGATAAATAAATTGAAAAATAAATAAATGAAGGCTCATAATTACGCATAGCTGGGATGTTTTTTTAATGTGGCTAGAATTTTTTCTTGTTTTCTTACTTTTTCTCTGAACTATGAAACAGCTGATATTGCGAGATTTTGTATAGATATTAAGAAGTTAATTTCCACTCAACTTTTCTGTAAAACAATATTTATTCTTAGTGTAAAACAAATCGTGTAAAAAAATGACACTCCGAGTATACAACTAAAATAATGTACATATTATAGATGTAAGCACACATTGTATCAAAATCCTTGTGAATTTTTATGAAAAGGAACAAATTAAAACTAAAATTTAAAGGTATCATTAAATGGGTCTCGACACAAAATACATTGCTTAAGATGAGCTGACATTATATTTTGTTAAAAAATAAACATGTTATTATCCTGAGATGCCCTACGCCATGTCTACTAATCACTTTAATGAAATGTAATTAAAAGCAATAGACTAGATTTTATATATATATATATATATATATATATATATATATATATATATATATATATATATAGGCACAAGGGGCATTTTAGGTCTACCATTCACCTGCGTTTAACAAAAAAATTAAAAGAAAAAACAATCCTACCTTAAAAACAGGAGCGTTTGTGTGTATCGCTTATTATTATTATTATTAATATCTTTTTAATGTGACTTCAATTAAGAAATTAACAGCCGCTTGTGCCACTGACAATCCGTGTGGGAAACTTTTCGGCTGCTGCTCCACTCGGTCCGAAAGGCGCCGGCGGAGTCCGTGAGGCACAATGCGCATGCGCTGGGCTCCCTGCGCTCCCTATGAGGCTTTCTATGGAGAATGGTGAGCGGTGTACCGGGGATTTGGTGGCAGTCTGTACCGGGGAGGAAATCCCGGGACTCAACGGTGGATAGAAACGGGAGCGCGCGAGTTCGGCTGTGTTTGGCATAAGGGAAGGCGCGGGGATCAGAGTTCCGGTGTGCCTTGAAGACGGAGGCGCCTGTTGTTGCTGCTGCTGCTGGAAGGTAAAGAGCGTGGAATGCGTGTGATATGCCGAGTGCAGTTGAAGGCCGTATCCACAACCATAAGCTCCGTAGCCGTATGCAGGGACGAAAGTGCCATGCTCCCGGAGGAGCTCGGGTGCCTGCTGGCGTTTGAAGCGCTTTCGCCGGCGCAGGAAGCTGCCGTTGTCAAACATGTCGGCCGACTCCGGGTCCAGCGTCCAGTAGTTACCCTTGCCCGGGTTGCCGGGCTCGCGGGGGATCTTGACGAAACAGTCGTTGAGTGACAGATTGTGGCGGATCGAGTTCTGCCAAGCGGGAAACTTCTCGCGGTAGTACGGAAAGCGGTTGCTGATGAAATCACAGATCTCGCTGAGCGTCAGCCGCTTCTTGGGACTCTGAAGAATGGCCATGGTGATGAGCGCGATGTACGAGTATGGCGGCTTCACCAGCGCGTTCTTGCTCGCCGGTTTGTACGCGTCGCGCACGCCCGAGCCGGCTGCGCCGTGAACCGAATCCGCGCACGGAGACGAGGCGGCGAGGAAGAGCTCGTCACGAGCGCGCGGAAATTCGTCGTCGTCATAGGGGCGCGAGCGTGCGGGTGCGTCGATGTCGTCGTCGTCTCCTTCGCCCACCACGTCGATGTCCGGCTCTTCTGAGAGCGCACACGCGTCCGACATCTCGGAGCTTAGAGTCATGGCTCTCGGTGAGACTGTGCGCGTGCTGCTGCTACTGCTGCGGTTTGAAAAGACTCATGATTAGCGGCGTGATGAAGACAAGCGCAAAGCGTAGCCGTACGCCGCCATAGACATAAGGCTGCCAGTCGAAGGTTGACCTTATAGCCCAGGATACCGTTCGCTAATTCAGGCGAAGGGGAGACACTTCAAATAGGGCAAAGCAGGATTCCAAATAGGGCGGACCTTTCCTCACGCTATATACCAGCTCTCTGATCACATGATAACGAAGCGTCACCGTGGCTACTGAAATAGAAAAACAACACGGGAATGTTCTTGGGGGGCAATAATTGAATAAAGGCAAACTCTTATGGTTTCAGGAAACATTTTAGTCAATTTGTTTTCACAAGAATAAAATACTATTCGCTACTTTTACCACTGGCAACAGAGCAGAGAACTAAACCCATGGTGGACCCTCACGTTGTTGTGTTTTCTTTCGGTATAGCATAGGCTATATAACGGGCATGTGTGATGAAATGACATGAGAGTAAATTTCAGATGTCGGTCATTGGTCGTGGATCACCTTCTGTCGCATTCGATCTTATAGATCGTACCTTATCACGAGCATCTGCTATAACGGAAAAATCAACAGTTAAGGGAAGAGCGCGATCCGAACACATTCTATTCATTACAAGTCTGATTTATAATGTCTTAACCTGAGCTGTTTATTGTGGAATCCCCAGATGTAATTATTTTATCCCAGATTAATATATAAATATATTAAATTATACGTGGGGGTTCCACAATAAAGTAGAAAAAGCTATTCATATAATGGAGTATGGAGTGATGGAGTAATAATATGGACTTTAACAGTCCATATTATATATATTATATATATTAATCTGGGATAAAATAATTACATCTGGGGATCAGGTTTTCTAGGAAACGTGATCTAATGTGTTTTCCTATTAATTAACTATAGGCAACACGTGTGGAGAAAAACGACACAATTATTTCACCTGTTAAAGTCCATATTATTACTCCATCACTCCATACTGATATTTTTATCAGTCGTGTTTAATGACGTTATAATTTAATTTGCAAACTGCTAAACTTTTTTTTCTCTTTTCTTTTCGTTTTAGTTATTATTTAATTGATATAATTATTAGTTCTCCAGCAGCACACACCTCGATTTTGTTAAAGATTTTATAAATCTATTCTTTTTTCTTTTATGTTTAGGCCTAATCTTACATGCATAAGATTATGCATAAAAACTATACCCACTGACAGAGAGTATACACTGACTATTTGTTTGGTTTAAACTTTAATCACATTAAATTAAAATACCTTTGTTTAATATTTGTTTTAGTATTTGTTTAATCCGGGATTAAGTCATGCATACATGTAAAATTTCGTGTCCTTTAATTGTATCGTTGCCGTTTACCCTTTAACCATTTTAACACGGTTAAAGTGTACTTTAAAGTCGGGTATTAAAGACAATTTGTGGCCAAAGTGATGAGAAGCCATTTATCTAAAAAACAAACAGCGCACGTCTATAAAAACTCTAAAGTGTGCCATAAGTAACCCAAATGAATGAGGATGAATGACGGAAAATATCTTTCCAAAGATACTTATGATTTTAGCGTTTCATTTGCGTGCCGTGTTAGTTCTGGATGATGCAGTTGGGAATGAGAGTTGGTTTTTTTGTATAATGGGAAAAACATCTGCACCGGTTCAGATGGCCGATTCATTGGGAGTCGTGTGGTCAGGCGTTCAGCTCGACTCTTGAGCTTTTTATCCACTGCGTGTGGGGAGTTGAGATCTCCATCTAGTGGCCCAGCAGCAAGGCTTTAACACATCACTTTTCCGAGCAAATGCACAACACGAACAATCTCACAACATTGTGTTTATTTGTTTTATATTTGGAATTTTTGTTTAATCATGGCGGATCAATCCTAATAAAGGAACCTATTAGGAATAATGGAATAAAGAAAAAATTCCCGATTAGGAAAACATTAAAGTGGAAACAGGTTTAGTCGTTAGCTTAGACTCCAAAAAGTGTTAAGGTACAGTAGACACAATTCATTTCTATTATCGTTCGTATCGTGCAAAATCATCCCCTAAGCCTAGAGCAATTGCCCTTAAACTCACACAAAATTAACTCACTCTAATTAGAATGCGAATACAAATGCAAACATCCGACTAATTAGTGCATGATAAGTAATGTAGTTGAAAAAAAAAATAGGTGTAGGAGTTTCCACCCTGAAATGGAGGTGACGTTGACTTGTAGCTAGGGCAGTACATGGTGTTATTAGTTTTCACAAAAAGCCGCATGCAATGTACCTTTACTCAGTCATCATATTTATTTAACACGTGAAATGCATATTCAAGGTATTTAAAAGAAAAACATATTTAAGGCAGAGACTAGCACCGCAACGTCGAGGAAAATGCGGGGTGCGTTTACTCAAACCCTTCCTATTACTTCGTAATACTCTGTGTAAATAACGTTAATAAATAAACGATCCTTATTCAATACGCCAGATTCCGCTTATTTCGGTACGAAAAGAGGATCAATTATTATTATTATTATTATTATTATTATTATTATTATTATTATTATTATTATTATTATTATTATTATTATTATTATTATTATTATATTACATGCCAGTTTTATAGTCTTTTTAATAGTTGTTCCGCATTTATTTCACTCCACCTAACAACATTTATTAACAAATATTATGATTAGGTCAGTTTGGAATCCAGTTGGTCACATTATGACATGATCCTTAAGCTCACACGTTGGTCTCTGACAGAAAATAAAAATAAGGGAAGAGACTAGCCGCTTCTCTGAAGCTGTGCAATCAAATAAAAGCCACTAGACTGATTGAAGGCAAGTAGTGATGTACCCAGCTTTCTAGTCCTTGATTAGTTGATTTGGTTCATGGTGCTCAATAAAGGGCAACGCAATATAATCTGCAATAGTTTTATAGTTTATCTATAGTTCTGAATGCCTTGAAGTGGTGCTGTAAAACAATTAATTGCTCATTGGTGCTCAATAAATGGACACAGCCTCTGTAATAGTTTTGTAGTTTCTCGGCTGTTCCAGTGCTATTTCTAAAGCATGACAATGGTCTTGTAAGTCAGCTTGACGTATGAGTCATTAAGTCTGAATGAATTTTACAGAAGACTAACAGATCTCAGGGATATGATTTGAGGTCAGGGTTGCGGAGCTTACAGTGTTTCATAGGTGGCACTACAACCCTAAACCCTAGGTGGCTTAAAAACAGGCCACCCAGAGGGGTATGCAACGAAGCGAGAATATAAAAGCAAGACATATTAGGAATAGTTTCAACAGCAACTGGTTAATCCAGGTCCTGTGCACTCCATCAATGAAATCCAGATGCAATTTATTTCCGCTAATTTATGTCGGAATTGGTCAATCAAGGCTCGTGCGCGTGCACACTACGTACAAGCAGCACTAGCAGTCGAGCGAAGATACGAATAAGAGCTGCTTTTCCACTCCAGATGCACTACGGCTTATAATTTAATTATACCACGAGTTTAAAAAATGTTGCTAATAAAAGCAACATCTCGGCAATTAATAAAGCCAAAAAAAAGCAGCAAGGCAAAACATTGCGACATAAAAAGAACATATAATTAAACAAATACATAGGCATAAATAATGTAAAAGGACTGTTCTATTGTTAAAATTCCATTTATATTCTTGATCTCCAAGAACAGATAATGGATTATCTGGAGAATAGTAACTGGGGAATATTTTCAAGGCCAGATTTTAATTTACTGTACCTTCATATGCTCATATGGTTTCAGAGATGATTACATTTTATACTGTTTATTCTTTTACTGCATAGAAAGAAAATATTCATTAAATTAGATTCAAAACGTGTGCATTAGTTCCACATGAATGAATTGAGCCAAATGATTTGATCCTGTATTTTTTTAAAGCTCCAGAATGAGCCCTCCCACTGCAATACCCACCCAAGCTCAAGGTCAAACCTAGAACCTCAGAGCCATGAACTATGTGTAACACCCTCTTAGACCCAGACCATTCAGTCAAGTTAACTTAATTGTCATAGTTGTTAATACTATGGCAACCGATTCTCTAGGCCAATGAAATTCATCAAGCTAATCTAAGATTTACAACTAAATATGCACAAAGTATTTCTCTTATTTGTCCAAAAGTATAGGATACTTTGGATATGTTTAGCTTCATTTGTGGAATCGAAATTGACACAAATTGCCCAGGCTTGTTGAAATACATCTGGCTTTTTGAGTTAGCTCACTTCATGGAATACCCTGAGGAGTGAATTAATTAGCTTAGTTTGTTTGGCACAAGAGAAACCTATAAAGAAATCCTACCCTAACAGTGCTATACCACTGGAAAATTCAGTTATACTGTAATGATGTGCCTTTCACACCAGTACCTACACACATGCAGTTTTCAACAAGGACTATAAAGAATGAGGTTTTATGCCAGTGTAAATATTCCTAATGTCTATCCACAAATGCCTGTAAACCTCCATCTACAGCTTACATAAGAATTCTCTGCAATAAGCAGGTGTGACCACCAAGGAGTTTTTACAGATATCATGGCCAACTACAGTGAGTTATGAATGAGGACTTAGAAGTGGTAGGACGACTGATTAATGGTGGATTTCCTCTCCATGTATTTCTCGTCAGTACAATATGGTGGAATAAGCAATATGTGTATGGAATTTAATATTTAGTCACAAGAGAAATGCGAGAGAGAAGGGGGGTGAAATACCAGTCTAGAGTGGAAGCATGACTGGAAGTTACTGGAAAGTTTTTAACATTCCATAATAAATTTCTGATTTTAAGAACTTAATAAAGTAAGAAAATATCCAAATGTGCACATTTGTTATAACGTGTAACAAAAAATAAGTCACTGTCTATTTTAATTAAGTGTACCTTGTTTATATGCTTGAAGAGATGTCAAAATTTTCTAATGTCTATGCTTTTACTTTGACAGAAAATGTCCATTAAATTTACCTGATTTAAATTTGTTCATTGATTCCACATGATGTCAACTGAGCCAAATGATTTGATCAGGTATTTTCAAAACCCTGTAATTAAACCATTATTTAATGAAACTTTCTGTGACATTCATTTCGCTTTAATGTGTTTGATCACACTTTACATAACTGCCCTTCAAACTCACAACCATGCAATCAGTAGGTGAACGCCTTAACCACTAAGCTGCCACATCCCTTAAATGCCACTGTAACAAAACATTACAGTGTTATTCACTTCACCTGTCAGTGGTTTTAATGTTATGTCATATATATGTATATATTCTGTTGGAGACACTCTCCCATCTTAGTTAGTCCACTCTCTAATACCATAATTCTTTAATTCTGGATAAGAAGGTGCAACAGTGTCTTCCCAAGGAGACTGAAGAAATTTAATTTGTCTCTCTAGATCCTAACAAGTTTCTACTGCTGCACCATTGAGAGCTTTCTAATGAACTGTGTTACAGTGTGGTGTATGAAAACCACCCAACATATCATTAGTGCCCAACTACCAGTCGCTGAACATCTTCACCAGAGTAGATGTCTGCACAGAGCACACATTATCATCAGGGCTGTCTCTCATCCCAGTCCCAAACTGTTCACCCTCCTTTCTTCTCGAGAAGAACATTCACACCAGAACCAGGAGGCTCAGGGCCAGCTTTTTCCTCACAGCCATTAACCTCCTGAACTCTACACTACACCATTAAACCACTGATGTTTTACTGCCTATTTGTTCTGTATTATCTCTAAATAATTGTAGGTCCATTGTGTACATTATACTGTATGTCCTAGATGATCTGCACATATACAGTACACACAAACATTGTGTATTATCCATGGATAATCTGTGTACTGGTTTATAATCAATTCACATATATTTTACATGTATTTATTACTGATATGTGCATATATTAAATTTTGTTGATACATATAACATAATTTATAATTCATATTGTTATTTACTCAATAGCTATTGCAATTATTCAGTGTCCATATAGGGGCTTTATTTATTTATTCATTTGTTTGTTTGTTTGTTTTTATTTTTTGTCGCTGTTGCCTCAGGCTTGCTCATTAGGGATACATATAAATATGAATTTTAAACTTTAAAATTTTGATTCTGAATATTTATATACTTGTAAAGCTGCTTCATGACATTGTCCATTGTTAAAAGTTCTACAAATGAAATGCAATTAATTTAAGTTGTCTTTATTTGTCACATATACATTACTGCACAGTGAAATTCTTTCTTCGCATATCCTATCCGTGGGGGTTGGGGTCAGAGCGCAGGGTCAGCCATGATGCAGCACACCTTGAGCAGGGTAGTTTGGGGGCCTTGTTTAAGTGCCCAACGGTGGCAGCTTGGCAGTGCTTGGGCTTGAACCCTGATCTTTCAGCCTTAACCACTTAAGCTACCACCAACGAAATTGAATCATATCTATCTATCTATCTATCTATCTATCTATCTATCTATCTATCTATCTATCTATCTATCTATCTATCTATCTATCTATCTATCTATCTATCTATCTATGTTTCTTGGCAAGAACTGGTCACTGGGGGCGCTATCTGCACGGAGTGCCTGGACCCCTCAGCGTGTGGCTCATACTATTGGTAGTAGTAGTAATATTTTCCGTTGGTGAGAAGTAACATGAAAGTAGTCTACTTACAAATCATGTTCGTTAACATGATAATAAATGATGGGAAAAAACACTTGCAAATATTTAGATAAAGAAAAGGAAGAGAAAAAATTAAAAGAAATAAACAGACAAAATAAAAGAAATAGATAAAGAGAAGGGAAATGGCAACTGCTGTAGGCCTTTCACCATGCATTTGGACTCAAAGCGCCATCTAGTGGGCGACATTAAGAATTGCCTAAATGTCTTCAATGTACACTGGAGCACTTTTCAATAGGGGAGAGCGGGGCACAGATTATTTTCTGGCATGTTATTGTTGTGTGTGTTCAGTGTGTGTGTGTTTGTTCAGTTTGTGTGTGTTCAGTGAAGTGTGTATGTTCAGTGTGTGGGTGTTCAGCGTGTGTTTGTGTGTATTCAGTGAGTGTGTTAAGTGTGTTTGTGTTCGGTGTGTGTCCACTGTGTGTGTGTTTAGTGTGTGTGTGTTCACACATCTATAGCTATAGAACTAACAGGGCCTAACAATCTAGGGTTACACTAAATATAATAATATAATATAGACTAAAATGTTCTATCTGTAGCTAACAGAGGTGAATAGAACCTACCTGATACAGTTAAAAGGAGTTAAAAGAGATAACAAAAACTTTATCATTTTTATAATGTCCATTTTAAAAGGGCTATACAAATAAATTGAATTGAATTGAAAGAGAGAGAGAGAGAGAGAGAGAGAGACGGAGGACAGAGGAGGAAAACACAGACGGAGAGAGATCATCATCATCATCATCATCATCAGCTCACTGCTCGAAGACAAAGCAAAAACAAATCAACAAACAAAACAGCTTTCAGATTAATTTTAATAATAAAAAAATGAAATATTTACAATAATATGAATTTAAAAAAATTAAGAAGAATATATATATATATATATATATATATATATATATATATATATATATATATATATATATATATATATACAACATACACTATATATAAAGTCAGTGTTCTCCTGAGCCAGATCCACAGATCAGTCAGCTCAGGCTCAGTGAGCTGAACGAACGCTGATCTCACTTTCCTGGCGAAACCGGAAACCGGCAAACTTCCTGTGCAGAAAACTGCCTGCTGTCTCTCTTAATGGACCATTATGACCTGTAAAAGAATTGATTTGAGTTATTACTGTTCACAGGTGTATTATAACCTCCTCGTGTAGTCTACATTAACAATCATTAAAAACTCTAGACATGAATTACACAAACATTTACACTCACAGAGCCTCCTATAGCAATTATAAGTGTAAAATGTTTTCATAACCCAACAAAACTAAAACTTTCTGCTTCATTTTCTTCATCCTCGTCTTGATCTTTGATAAGTAAAAAGCGTATTCCAAAACAATGACACGACTCGGTTGCATGATTTCCATGAAATGGGAATAATTCTAAATAAATGTATATTTTTTCTCTCAGGAACACATTTTGTTCATCCCAGAAGTGGACTTTCTGTTGGGCAGAAGGGCAGCTCTCGATTTTTGATGTTTCACTCTAACAGGAAAGAAAAAGCAAAGGAACCAATCACTCAAAAGTGCTTCAATAAAAATACTCACAGTAATAGTAATAGTGCTGAACTCTGGATTCTGATTGGTCAGTAAGTAATAATTAATTTTTTTATTAATCAGGGGTGCGGCTATTTATCGCTGCTATAATGTAAGCGAAACCAGGAAGTAACTTGTTTCATATATAAAACATTAAAACTAAAACATTCCATTAAAATAAAGAGATCTTTTATGAAATGTGTGTAGAGACAAGAGATAATAAATACTAATTAATTCTACTGCTGTGGTATAAGAGGAATAAAACAGCTCATGGTTCATGATGTTAAACAGATACAGTGATCCAACTTCACTGATTGTTTAAAAATATTTAGGAAAAATCAGATCAGTGTATAAAATTTACCTTCAGGGTCGCTGCTCTGGGAAGATTTTCTTCCAACAGTAAAGTGGATCATTAATTTCCTCTTCATCTTATTTTCCTTCTTATTCTTTTCCTTCTTCTTCTTTTCCATCTTCTTCTTCCCAGCAGAACCTCGAGCACTCGGACGAGAGAACTCATCATCCAGGGCAGTAAGCTGTCTCTCCTGGCTGCGAGCGTTCAGCTCATCCAGTGTCTTCAAGTTCCAAGTCCTTCTGGTGGGCGTGGCTGAAGATTCCACCACAAAATCTGTAAGGCTTTTTGTCAGTTCTCTTACAGCCGTGGTGAAAGCTTTTTCATCATCTGATGTTACTTCTCCTTTACAGAATTCAGTCTGAGCTGCTAGCTGTGTAAACTCTGTGCTGGAAAAGTAACAGTCTAAATGAGTAAGGAGCTCTGGTACAAAACCATGGACCAGCAGGGAAATACCATGAGCTCTGAATACGCCAGCACATGTTGCAACCGAATGTTCTTGAGAGAACTTCCTCGTGAGGTTTGACGATGCAGTCATGTTCCTCGGAATGGCCAAGACCGCATTTATGATGGTTGACTCATGACGCCTAGTGCTGTAGTCACGACAACAAACTCTTCAGCTGGTTCACAGCGGAGTTCTTGTTTCCAGCCTGACATCCAGCAAAACCTCGAGAGAGGTGTCCTTGATGCGAGGAAGATCTATCGAGCACGGAACCATCTTCTGTGATCATGATATCATAGGTGGTCTCGTCGTTTGCAAACGTCGTTTTGGTGCTTTTGTTTGTCTGCCTTCCTTTACCGTGGAGAAAATGTTCTCCATGTCGTTCCTCACATGTCCAAAAAGACAGAAAGGAGTGAAGATGTTGGCGTGATCGAAAGCGCTCGTGTTGCTCGCTCTTCAGAGTCCCGTCTGGGTTTTGTTTCTAGTATCTACCTCCAAACACTTCGCTTGCTTCATGGAGAATTGAGCTTATAACATGCACTGCCTTGGTCTGGACATGCTTGCTAAAAATGTCTTCCTCGCCTCTGCCAGACATGGTGCTCTTCTCATCGTTGCTGTCTCCCAGAGCGTCGCTCATAGAAGAACATTTCTGGACGTTCTCAATGTGCATCATGGCCCTCATGATGATCTTGATTACCTGCTGAAAGCTTTCAGGCTTCTTCCCTTCCATCATTTTGTAATAAACATCCGAAAAGCAAAGTTTTACAATCTCAGTGATTATGGCTGAGATCGTTGATCAGAGGAGACTCGCTCAAGGTTTCTTCAGCAATCTCGGGCTGCAACAGGATTTCCTCTGAAGTTTTAACAGAGCCGAACCTCATGAGTGTCTATATCATTGCTTCTCTGACTTGGGAAACAAGTCCTTGGATGAAGCTGCTTATGTATTCAGATGGGTCTTCTGATGACCTGAGGAAAGATTATAAAGATGTGACATGAGTAATGTTACACAAACAAAGACAATCTCGCTTATTTATCCAGAATTACAGCATTATGGATAATGGATTCAAAACCATAAAAAGTTTTTTGAGGAATTTTGAAAGAAAGCAATACTTAAACCACATCAGGAAAATGTTTTCCTCAGCAAACCAGCGACACTTATCAAATATATATATATATATAAACTGAATGAACACAGGTTTTGGGGGGGTTTTTTCACTACAGAAGCCTATAGTTTACACTAGTGTGTAAACTATAGGCTTCTGTAGTGAAAAAAACCCCAAAAACCTGTGTTCATTCAGTTTAGGAATGAAATGTTATTCTTATAAACAAAGCCAGGTGAGATTTCTAGCTCTGTGAATGCTGTGTGTTTTATCAGATCATCAGATTAAAATAACCTGCTCCTACAGAAACAGACTGAGGAAATGTTCAGGTAAAGATGTTTGAGTTTAGATTTACCCCTGAGTCCTGCTGCGACGCTCCATTTTCACATACTTTTATTTCTGCGCAGAGAACCGCCTCTATTAGCGTCGATGAGCGAAGGCAGGACGGACTCGATGACCAGAGACGACAAGATTTTCAGGAGCGAGGAGCACAGGATCGCCATCTCCAGCTTCGTGTCCTGCAAAACGTACAGTAAATTTGTCTGAGGTGTTTATTTAAATAAAAAAAAAATCCAGAAAATGATCATTCGTGAATGTGGGGGAAAATAACAAGTTTGTATTTATTTTGTATTATTTTAAAATGAATTAGATATGTATTCATTTAATATCATTAGCCACGACCAAAAACAGAGAGATTAATCCGCTTTAATAATTATGTTATCAGCTACAAGGCAAAATAATAATTGAGAATTTAATGCTAAAATGCGTTTTATTTTTATAGGTATTTTATTATACATGTTGCTGTGGTTTTCATCTAAACTTCAGTGTTCAGTGAAATGATCCTGGATGTGACATTTTTATTTATTTCAAATAAAAACGCTCACCTTGTAAGACAGATCTCACGGCTCTCAAGTCCCTGAAAGGATGTAAAGGACAGAGGATCAGGAAATGATTAAAAAAATACAGACATACTCATCACTGAGAACGAAGACGACGTCTCTGATGTCTCTGAAGAACTTGGCTTCCATTTTGCTGTTCATCTGGAGAAACAGGAAGCGATTTTATTCGTTGCTGAAGTAAGACGGATTAGAAAGAAATAAACAGATACTTACAAAACTTTTTAACACAGCAACTGATTAGTAGATTCTTACCTCTGAACGTGTGTTCCAGTGTGGTGTGATGCTGATTTAGCCTAAAGACACAAAGAAGTTTGTTAATAGCTAATAGTTCATTCTTATTATAATGGATCTTTTACATAAAACCGAATGTGGTAAGAGTTGGTAGACGCTTTAAACTTTATTTATATAATTGGAAATATGGATTTGATAAAGCAAAGATACTTCTTTACAGTGATTAGACTGATGATTTAAATCCGTACTGTTCTTTGCTTTTATGTTACGCTACCTTTATGACGAAACTTATTAACTAGAAATAAGAGTAAATCGTTAAATTTAATAATTAAACTATTTTATCCCTAATGAGCAAGCCTGTGGCAAGGAAAAACTCCCTGGGATGGAATAAGGAAGAAACCTTGAGAGGAACCAGGCTCGGAAGGGAACCCATCCTCATTTGGGTGACACTAAACAGTAAGTAATGTAACTGTAGCTGATTAATGTCCTTTCTACAACAGAAATCAGTGGCCCATGAGGAATTATTAGGTCATTGTAGTTTCTAAGGTCATTATAGACATTTCTGTTTGAATCATTTCAGACTGCAAAGCCGAAGCCTATGAGGCGGTCACGTGATGAACAAACGACTCTATCAAGAACTAATCAAGTTTCCCGCACAGAACCGATAGGAATCGCTCTCTGAGACGACTCCTCGTTCCCGAGTCATATTAAGGAGTCGTTTAAAATTGACGAATCGTATATAAATGATCACTAATCCACACCACGGTTAAAGTCACAGATATCAGACTTTTTTCTTTCATTCCTGCAATTAATGTGAACATTAACTTGAAGCTTGTGTTGTGTATCTGCTTGATTTTATTGATTTACGTTGATTTATGTATCGTGTTAGTTTAGATAATCAGCACCATTCTGTTTTAAATGTTGTTTTATCATTATCTACAGTAGCTTTTGCAGATAACTTAGTCATAATGGATAATAAAGGTGTCATGAAGACGCTGTGATTTCTAATTTCACCACTGAGACTGTAAAATATTCCCTAACTGGAAAATTGGAAAATCTCAATGGCGCCATCTAGAGGAAATGGTGCAGAAAATATAGTTATTTTAAAAGCATCATTTGTGTGTAAACGGAAATGCAATTTTCATACATTTTTCATTAACATGATTTTTGTTGGATGGATTAGACTATAGCTCATACAGCTCAGATCTGTATATATGATTATATCCCAATATACACCGATCAGGCATAACATTATGTCCACTGACAGGTGACGTGAATAAGACTGATGACCTCCTCATCATGGCACCTGTTAGTGGGTGGGATATATTAGGCAGCAAGTGAACATTTTGTCCTCAAAGTTGATGTGTTAAAAGCAGGAAAAATGGGCAAGTGTAAAGATTTAAGCGAGTTTGACGAAGGGACAAATTGTGATGGCTAGACGACTGGATCAGAGCATCTCCAAAACACACACTGAACAGGAATGTTAACGTTAATCTTAATGTGTGTGTGTGTGCGCGTTCAATGTGAGCGTGTTCAGGTTTTGCTCAGGTGAGTTAATGCTGATGTGTGTGTGTTCAAGTTATGTTCAGAAATGTTAATGTGTGTGTTCAGTGTGTGTGTATTCAGAGTGTGTGTGTTCAGGTTTTGTTCAGACGATTTAATGTGTGTGTGTGTTCAGTGTGTGTGTGTTCAGTGTGTGTGTTCAGTGTGTGTGTTCAGTGTGTGTGTGTGTTCAGTGTGTGTGTTCAGTGTGTGTGTGTGTGTGTGTGTTCAGTGTGTGTGTGTGTGTGTGTGGTGTGTGTGTTCAGTGTGTGTGTGTGTGGTGTGTGTGTGTATCAGTGTGTGTGTGTTCAGTGTGTGTGTGTGTGTGTTAAGTGTGTGTGTGTGTGGTGTGTGTGTTCAGTGTGTGTGTGTGTGTGTGTGTGTGTGTGTGTGTTCAGTGTGTGTGTGTGGTGTGTGTGTGTGTCTGTTCAGTGTGTGTGTGTGTATCAGTGTGTGTGTGTCTGTGTGTGTTTGTGTGTGTGTGTTCAGTGTGTGTGTTCAGTGTGAGTGTGTGTGTGTGTGTGTGTTCAGTGTGAGTGTTTGTGTGTGTGTGTGTGTGTGTGTGTTCAGTGTGAGTGTCGTGTGTGTTCAGTGTGAGTGTCGTGTGTGTGTGTGTGTGTGTGTTCAGTGTGAGTGGCGTGTGTGTGTGTTCAGTGTGAGTGGCGTGTGTGTGTTCAGTGTGAGTGGCGTGTGTGTGTTCAGTGTGAGTGGCGTGTGTGTGTTCAGTGTGAGTGTCGTGTGTGTGTGTGTGTGTGTGTTCAGTGTGAGTGTCGTGTGTGTGTTCAGTGTGAGTGTCGTGTGTGTTCAGTGTGAGTGTCGTGTGTGTGTGTGTTCAGTGTGAGTGTCGTGTGTGTGTGTGTTCAGTGTGAGTGTCGTGTGTGTGTGTGTGTGTGTGTGTTCAGTGTGAGTGTCGTGTGTGTGTGTTCAGTGTGAGTGTCGTGTGTGTGTGTTCAGTGTGAGTGTCGTGTGTGTGTGTTCAGTGTGAGTGTCGTGTGTGTGTGTTCAGTGTGAGTGTCGTGTGTGTGTGTGTGTGTGTGTGTGTGTGTTCAGTGTGTGTGTGTGTGTTCAGTGTGAGTGTCGTGTGTGTGTGTGTTCAGTGTGAGTGTCGTGTGTGTGTGTTCAGTGTGAGTGTCGTGTGTGTGTGTGTGTGTGTGTGTGTTCAGTGTGAGTGTCGTGTGTGTGTGTGTTCAGTGTGAGTGTCGTGTGTGTGTGTGTGTTCAGTGTGAGTGTCGTGTGTGTGTGTGTGTTCAGTGTGAGTGTCGTGTGTGTGTGTTCAGTGTGAGTGTCGTGTGTGTGTGTGTGTTCAGTGTGAGTGTCGTGTGTGTGTGTGTGTTCAGTGTGAGTGTCGTGTGTGTGTGTGTGTGTGTGTGTGTTCAGTGTGAGTGTCGTGTGTGTGTGTGTGTGTGTGTTCAGTGTGAGTGTCGTGTGTGTGTGTGTGTTCAGTGTGAGTGTCGTGTGTGTGTGTGTATGTGTGTTCAGTGTGAGTGTCGTGTGTGTGTGTGTGTGTGTGTGTTCAGTGTGAGTGTCGTGTGTGTGTGTGTGTGTGTGTGTTCAGTGTGAGTGTCGTGTGTGTGTGTGTGTGTGTGTTCAGTGTGAGTGTCGTGTGTGTGTGTGTGTTCAGTGTGAGTGTCGTGTGTGTGTGTGTTCAGTGTGAGTGTCGTGTGTGTGTGTGTGTTCAGTGTGAGTGTCGTGTGTGTGTGTGTGTTCAGTGTGAGTGTCGTGTGTGTGTGTGTTCAGTGTGAGTGTCGTGTGTGTGTGTGTGTGTGTGTTCAGTGTGAGTGTCGTGTGTGTGTGTTCAGTGTGAGTGTCGTGTGTGTGTGTGTGTTCAGTGTGAGTGTGTGTGTGTGTGTGTTCAGTGTGAGTGTCGTGTGTGTGTGTGTGTGTGTGTGTGTGTATGTGTGTTCTGTGTGTGTGTGTGTTCAGTGTGAGTGTCGTGTGTGTGTGTGTGTGTGTATGTGTGTTCAGTGTGAGTGTCGTGTGTGTGTGTGTTCAGTGTGAGTGTCGTGTGTGTGTGTGTGTTCAGTGTGAGTGTCGTGTGTGTGTGTGTGTTCAGTGTGAGTGTCGTGTGTGTGTGTGTGTGTGTGTTCAGTGTGAGTGTCGTGTGTGTGTTCAGTGTGAGTGTCGTGTGTGTGTGTGTGTGTGTTCAGTGTGAGTGTCGTGTGTGTGTGTGTGTGTTCAGTGTGAGTGTCGTGTGTGTGTGTGTTCAGTGTGAGTGTCGTGTGTGTGTGTGTGTTCAGTGTGAGTGTCGTGTGTGTGTGTGTGTGTTCAGTGTGAGTGTCGTGTGTGTGTGTGTGTGTGTTCAGTGTGAGTGTCGTGTGTGTGTGTGTTCAGTGTGAGTGTCGTGTGTGTGTGTGTGTGTGTGTGTTCAGTGTGAGTGTCGTGTGTGTGTGTGTGTGTGTGTGTTCAGTGTGAGTGTCGTGTGTGTGTGTGTGTGTTCAGTGTGAGTGTCGTGTGTGAGTGTTGTGTGTGTGTGTGAGTGTCGTGTGTTGTGTGTGTTCAGTGTGAGTGTCGTGTGTGTTCATTGTGTGAGTGTCGTGTGTGAGTGTCGTGTGAGTGTCGTGTGTGTTCAGTGTGAGTGTCGTGTGTGTTCAGTGTGAGTGTCGTGTGTGTGTTCAGTGTGAGTGTCGTGTGTGTGTGTGTGTGTTCAGTGTGAGTGTCGTGTGTGTGTGTGTTCAGTGTGAGTGTCGTGTGTGTGTGTGTGTGTGTGTGTGTGTGTTCAGTGTGAGTGTCGTGTGTGTGTGTGTTCAGTGTGAGTGTCGTGTGTGTGTGTGTGTGTTCAGTGTGTGTGTGTGTGTGTGTGTGTGTTCAGTGTGTGTGTGTGAGTGTCGTGTGTGTGTGTGTGTGTGTGTGTTCAGTGTGTGTGTGTGTGTGTGTGTGTGTGTTCAGTGTGAGTGTCGTGTGTGTTCAGTGTGAGTGTCGTGTGTGTGTGTGTGTGTTCAGTGTGAGTGTCGTGTGTGTGTGTGTGTTCAGTGTGAGTGTCGTGTGTGTGTGTGTGTTCAGTGTGAGTGTCGTGTGTGTGTGTGTGTGTGTGTTCAGTGTGAGTGTCGTGTGTGTGTGTTCAGTGTGAGTGTCGTGTGTGTGTGTGTGTGTGTGTGTTCAGTGTGAGTGTCGTGTGTGTGTGTGTTCAGTGTGAGTGTCGTGTGTGTGTGTGTGTGTGTGTGTGTGTTCAGTGTGAGTGTCGTGTGTGTGTGTTCAGTGTGAGTGTCGTGTGTGTGTGTGTGTGTGTGTGTTCAGTGTGAGTGTCGTGTGTGTGTGTTCAGTGTGAGTGTCGTGTGTGTGTGTGTGTGTGTTCAGTGTGAGTGTCGTGTGTGTGTGTGTGTGTGTTCAGTGTGAGTGTCGTGTGTGTGTGTGTGTGTGTTCAGTGTGAGTGTCGTGTGTGTGTGTGTGTGTGTGTTCAGTGTGAGTGTCGTGTGTGTGTGTGTTCAGTGTGAGTGTCGTGTGTGTGTGTGTGTGTGTGTTCAGTGTGAGTGTCGTGTGTGTGTGTGTGTTCAGTGTGAGTGTCGTGTGTGTGTGTGTGTGTGTGTTCAGTGTGAGTGTCGTGTGTGTGTGTGTGTGTGTGTGTGTGTGTTCAGTGTGAGTGTCGTGTGTGTGTGTGTGTTCAGTGTGAGTGTCGTGTGTGTGTGTGTGTGTGTTCAGTGTGAGTGTCGTGTGTGTGTGTGTGTGTGTTCAGTGTGAGTGTCGTGTGTGTGTGTGTGTGTTCAGTGTGAGTGTCGTGTGTGTGTGTGTGTGTGTGTTCAGTGTGAGTGTCGTGTGTGTGTGTGTGTTCAGTGTGAGTGTCGTGTGTGTGTGTGTGTGTGTTCAGTGTGAGTGTCGTGTGTGTGTGTGTGTGTGTTCAGTGTGAGTGTGTGTGTGTGTGTGTGTGTTCAGTGTGAGTGTCGTGTGTGTGTGTGTGTGTGTGTTCAGTGTGAGTGTCGTGTGTGTGTGTGTGTGTGTGTGTTCAGTGTGAGTGTCGTGTGTGTGTGTGTGTGTGTGTGTTCAGTGTGAGTGTCGTGTGAGTGTCGTGTGAGTGTGTGTGTTCCGTGTGAGTGTCGTGTGTGTGTGTGTGTGTGTGTCGTGTGTGTTCAGTGTGAGTGTCGTGTGTGTGTGTGTGTTCAGTGTGAGTGGTGTGTGTGAGTGTCGTGTGTGTTCAGTGTGAGTGTCGTGTGTGTGTGTGTGTGTGTTCAGTGTGAGTGTCGTGTGTGTGTGTTCAGTGTGAGTGTCGTGTGTGTTCAGTGTGAGTGTCGTGTGTGTGTGTGTTCAGTGTGAGTGTCGTGTGTGTGTGTGTGTGTGTTCAGTGTGAGTGTCGTGTGTGTGTGTGTGTGTTCAGTGTGAGTGTCGTGTGTGTGTGTGTTCAGTGTGAGTGTCGTGTGTGTGTGTGTGTTCAGTGTGAGTGTCGTGTGTGTGTTCAGTGTGAGTGTCGTGTGTGTGTGTGTGTGTGTGTGTTCAGTGTGAGTGTCGTGTGTGTGTGTGTGTGTGTGTTCAGTGTGAGTGTCGTGTGTGTGTGTGTTCAGTGTGAGTGTCGTGTGTGTGTGTGTGTTCAGTGTGAGTGTCGTGTGTGTGTGTGTGTTCAGTGTGAGTGTCGTGTGTGTGTGTGTGTGTGTTCAGTGTGAGTGTCGTGTGTGTGTGTGTGTGTGTTCAGTGTGAGTGTCGTGTGTGTGTGTGTGTGTGTGTGTGTGTGTGTGTTCAGTGTGAGTGTCGTGTGTGTGTGTGTGTTCAGTGTGAGTGTCGTGTGTGTGTGTGTGTTCAGTGTGAGTGTCGTGTGTGTGTGTGTGTTCAGTGTGAGTGTCGTGTGTGTGTGTGTGTGTTCAGTGTGAGTGTGTGTGTGTGTGTGTGTGTGTTCAGTGTGAGTGTCGTGTGTGTGTGTGTGTGTGTGTTCAGTGTGAGTGTCGTGTGTGTGTGTGTGTGTGTGTTCAGTGTGAGTGTCGTGTGTGTGTGTGTTCAGTGTGAGTGTCGTGTGTGTGTGTGTGTTCAGTGTGAGTGTCGTGTGTGTGTGTGTGTGTTCAGTGTGAGTGTCGTGTGTGTGTGTGTGTGTTCAGTGTGAGTGTCGTGTGTGTGTGTGTGTGTTCAGTGTGAGTGTCGTGTGTGTGTGTGTGTGTGTGTGTGTGTTCAGTGTGAGTGTCGTGTGTGTGTGTGTGTGTGTGTGTGTGTGTGTGTTCAGTGTGAGTGTCGTGTGTGTGTGTGTGTGTGTGTGTGTGTGTCGTGTGTGTGTGTGTGTGTGTGTGTGTTCAGTGTGAGTGTCGTGTGTGTGTGTGTTCAGTGTGAGTGTCGTGTGTGTGTGTGTGTGTGTGTTCAGTGTGAGTGTCGTGTGTGTGTGTGTGTGTGTGTTCAGTGTGAGTGTCGTGTGTGTGTGTGTGTGTGTGTGTGTGTGTGTTCAGTGTGAGTGTCGTGTGTGTGTGTGTGTGTGTTCAGTGTGAGTGTCGTGTGTGTGTGTGTGTGTGTTCAGTGTGAGTGTCGTGTGTGTGTGTGTGTGTGTGTGTTCAGTGTGAGTGTCGTGTGTGTGTGTGTGTGTGTGTGTGTGTGTTCAGTGTGAGTGTCGTGTGTGTGTGTGTTCAGTGTGAGTGTCGTGTGTGTGTGTGTGTGTGTTCAGTGTGAGTGTCGTGTGTGTGTGTGTGTGTGTTCAGTGTGAGTGTCGTGTGTGTGTGTGTGTGTGTGTGTGTTCAGTGTGAGTGTCGTGTGTGTGTGTGTGTGTGTGTTCAGTGTGAGTGTCGTGTGTGTGTGTGTGTGTTCAGTGTGAGTGTCGTGTGTGTGTGTGTGTGTGTGTTCAGTGTGAGTGTCGTGTGTGTGTGTGTGTGTTCAGTGTGAGTGTCGTGTGTGTGTGTGTGTGTTCAGTGTGAGTGTCGTGTGTGTGTGTGTGTGTGTGTGTTCAGTGTGAGTGGCGTGTGTGTGTGTGTTCAGTGTGAGTGGCGTGTGTGTGTGTGTTCAGTGTGAGTGGCGTGTGTGTTCAGTGTGAGTGGCGTGTGTGTGTTCAGTGTGAGTGCCGTGTGTGTGTGTGTTCAGTGTGAGTGCCGTGTGTGTGTGTGTTCAGTGTGAGTGTCGTGTGTGTGTGTGTGTGTGTGTTCAGTGTGAGTGTCGTGTGTGTGTGTGTGTGTTCAGTGTGAGTGTCGTGTGTGTGTGTGTGTTCAGTGTGAGTGTCGTGTGTGTGTGTGTGTGTGTGTGTTCAGTGTGAGTGTCGTGTGTGTGTGTGTTCAGTGTGAGTGTCGTGTGTGTGTGTGTTCAGTGTGAGTGTCGTGTGTGTGTGTTCAGTGTGAGTGTCGTGTGTGTGTTCAGTGTGAGTGTCGTGTGTGTGTGTGTGTGTGTGTGTTCAGTGTGAGTGTCGTGTGTGTGTGTTCAGTGTGAGTGTCGTGTGTGTGTGTGTGTGTTCAGTGTGAGTGTCGTGTGTGTGTGTGTGTGTGTGTGTGTGTGTGTTCAGTGTGAGTGTCGTGTGTGTGTGTGTTCAGTGTGAGGTGTGTGTGTGTGTTCAGTTTGTGTGTGTTGAGTGAAGTGTGTTCAGGTGTCTGTGTGTGCCTGTGTGTTCAGTTTCTGTGTTTAGGGAAGTGTTTTCTGTGTGTGTGTCATGTGCTAGCTTAGTGTTTGCTAATTTGCTAACTTTGTTAATTATCCTTGTTAACCCTTTGTCTGGCTAATCTGGCTTTAACTCTGTTAGCGTATTGGTTGTTAGCTTTGCTAACTCTGCTAATTGTCCTAGCCTGTGGGAAAACCTTAGTAGCCCTGGTAACTTTGTCATCCTTGTGTGTTCTACTGGCTTGTGGTTTTGAGAAGAGGTAAGAATGTGCATGCACCTACATTTTGCCATGTAGGTATTCCAATTGTTTAAATATCCTAGGTTATAGGACAGGCCACTCCCTGTATTTTTGGCTTAGCTTAGATCAGTGTTCAGTAGTGCTGTTGCTATTAGATAGGTTAGCTGCTAAAATACCCCTCCTAGACATGAGCCCCAGTGTGGGAACATAACAAGTGGGGGTTCATCCGGGATTCTTTTCTTCCCTTTTCTTGTTTGGTTGGCTCAAGATAGTTTCCTTTGCTTCCTTTTGGCTGCTTAGCAGATTGTGGTTTTGTGAAGAGATTGTTAACATGGTGGACTATAAAACTGGTATTAGAAATGGCAAACTTTGACTTACAAGAGATTGTTGCTGCACCTAGTTTGGAGGTATTTGAGAAGTGTAGGAAAGATGATTTATTGGAAGTGGCTGCTCATTATGGTATATCAGTCTCTCAAAGTCTGGCTAAGGAGGAGATTAATGAAGTCCTTACCAAGTTGTTAAACTTGGGGCTTCTAGAACTTTCACCATCTGTGGATCCTCCTCTGATTCGTGGTGTGGAGAGTGCGGATGTTTGAGGTTTTAGAGGCAGAGTTGGCTGAGCCAGTGGTTAAAGCTACGGCTACATTGCCCTGCTTCGACCCTTTTTCTCCCTCCTTATCTCCTGGATCTAGGGATGAGGCCCCACGTCAAGGTGCGTGTTGCACGTCTGCAGTTGGCGGCTCAGAAGGCTGAAGCACGAAAAGCTGAAATGGAGTTTAGGATAGCCATGGCTGAGATGGAACTGGAGGTGAAACGGGAGGTTTGGCTACGGCAAGTGGAGCAATAAAGATCACTTCAGGAACCACTGCTTCTCCGTCTACCCTCTCACCTCCCCTGCCGCTATCCTCTGCGCTGGTACTCCCTGCAAGGCCGGTCCCTAGACCTCGTTTGGCTCATGCTGCTTGCTCTGCCCTGACCACACCAGTCTTTGATGCAAGTAAGAACATTGTGTTGGTTCCTCCATTTCGAGAGAGTGTGGTACATACCTACTTTAGCATATTTGAGTGTATTGCCATAGCCTTAAACTGGCCTAAATATGTCTGGTAGGAGGAAAGACTCAAGGAAAGCTCAGGAAGTATCTTCCTCATTGTCCCTACAGGGTAGTCTGCAATATGAGTCAGTAAAAACTGCCATACTCCGTGCTTATGAATTAGTCCCTGAAGCGTATAGAAAATGGTTTACATATCTTAAGTCCCGCACACCTTTGTGGAATTTGCTAGAGAAAAGGAGACCTTGTTGGATAAGTGGCTGTCCTCTAGTAAAGCAAATGATTTTGATGCTGTAAGAGCTATTTTTGTTGGAAGAATTTAAAAATTGTTTGCCGGATTGCATGGTTTATTTAAATGAGAGGATGGTTTCTTTAGTGTCTGAAGCTGCTGTGTTTAGCAGATGAGTTTGTGCCTACTCATAAAATGTCTTAAATTGCCTAGTGTAGAACCTCAAGTAGGAGTTGAGCTACAGCCTAGGTTGGTACAACTTGGTTGTTCAAACACTCCTCCTCGTGCTGCAGGATATTTTTATTGTCATAAGCCTGGTCATTTGATTGCAAATTGTGAGAAATTAAAAAGAAAGCAGGGAAAATACAACAAAGACTGTAGTAAATCTTGGTGTGGCTTTACCTAAGAGTGAGTTATCCATTAGTCGCAAACAGCTTGTTGCGGCTCAGGAAACTGACCTTACCCTGAGGAAATGTTTTTCTTATTATGTGACTGGGAAGAACTTGAGAGGAGGAAAGTAGCATATTTCTTTGAGCAAAAATCTTACATATCAATGTAACCCTATCTATTGAATATCACCCTATGTTTTAATTACATTCAAACTTTTGCCATAATATAGCCATTGAAGCTAACATGGCATTAAAAAAAAAAATTTGGAGCAAAATGTGCTGATGCACAAATGGTCCTCTGGTAGTGCCTCAGCCCTTGATGGTGTCTTTCAGGTTGTGGTACCCTCTGCATATAGACAAGTGCTTCAGGTGGCCCATGATCACCCTTGGTCCAGACACTTGGGTGTTGTGAAAACCTACTTGCGCATTCTTAAATTTTTTTTTTTTTTGGCTTGCACTAAAAAAGTGGTGGAGTTTTGCTGGTCATACCCAGTTTGCCAACATATGGGGAAACCAAACCAAGTTATTCCCCATGTTCCCCTTTATCCCATTCCTGTTTTTGGGGAACCTTTTGAGTGGGTTCTGGTTGATTGTCTTGGTCCCCTACCCAGAACCAAGTCTGGGAACCAATATTTACTGACCATGGTGTGTGTTGATACTAGGTTTTCAGAAGCAGTTCTATTGTGTCAAATTACAACTTGGGTTGTGGTTAAAGCCCTTAAGTTCTTTACCATTTTTGGGTTGCCCAAAGTTCCCCAAAGCCCAAACAGACCAAGGAACAAAATTCATGTTTAAGTTGTTTTTGCAAGTTATGAAGACACTAAATATAACTTGTCAAGTATCTAGTCTCTACCACCCGGAGTGTCAAGGTGCATTAGAATGGTTCCCTCAGTCGTTAAAGTCTATGCTAAGAAAATATTATAGAAACTAAGAAGGATTGGGATGAGGGTGTGCTGCTGGTGGTTGCAGTACAGGAGGCTGTACAGGCTTCTCTGGCGTTTAGACCTGTTGATCTGGTCTTTGGTCATTCATTTTGGGGTCCCTTGAAGGCTCTTAAAGAGTTTTTTAGATGATCGTGGTAGACAACATAGTATATTGGATTATGTAAGTGAATTTCGTGAGCTGCTGAACAAGGCCTGTACCTTAGCGCATGAAGCTCTGAATAAGTCTCAAACTAAATTGAAACGGTGGTATGACCAAAAATCAGTCCCTTGAAAATTTCAAGTGGGTGACTGGGTACTGGTTCCAAAACCTGGTTTGTCATTGGCAAAGTTCTCCAGCCAGTAATTAAAGAAAAAACGAATGACAGTCATTTGTACTCCTGATGTATGGCACAGGCAGTTCCTGTTGGGTTAATCTCTATGCTGGGAAAAGGTGATGAACTAACTAGGGATGTGGATGATGGGACGTGCACCTCCAGTCCCTTGTAGGCTTTCTAATTCTAGTCTGTTAGCTGACCTGTCTCCCCTTATAGGCCATTTGCCTGGGTCACAGAAGCCCGATCTGAAACATTTAATTCATAAGTTCCCTAGAATCTTTCAAGATATTCCGTCTCAGACCAATGTGCTACAACATGATATTAAAGTTACTTCTAGCATTCCAATGAAACAGTATGCATATAGGGTAAATTGCACTAAGCAGAACATTTATGAATGAGGAAGTTAGTTATTTGCTGGAACATGGGTTAGCTAAAGCCAGCTGTAGTCTGTGGAGCTCACCCTGCTTACTAGTCCCTAAGCCAGATGGGTCCCATTGGCTGTGTACTGATTTATAAGTGGGTAAATGCCATCACCGTTCCTGATTCTACCCAATACCATGGATAGATGATTGTGTTGACAATGTGGGGGCAGCACGTTTTCAGTTAGATTTACTAAAGGGTTATTGGCAGGTAGTGGTGACAGCTTGTGCTTCTGAAATTTCAGCTTTTGTCACACCAGATACTTTCCTGCAATACACCATTCTGCCCTTTGGGCTTCGGAATGCTCCAACAACCTGTCAGCAGCTTGTGAATAGTCATGGCCGATGTACCACACTGTTCCGCTTATTTAGATCTCATTGTCTATACTATGGATTGGCCTTTTTCTTTTAGACATACTGGAGATTTTTAAATGTCTAGAACAAGCATCCTTGACAATCAACTTGGCCAAATGTGAGTTTGCCAATGCCACAGTCACATCTAGGGGGAAACAAGTCGGGCAGGGACAGGTACTTCCTGTGGATGTTAAAGTAACTGCCATTAAGAACTTTTCAACCCCGTTAACACGTCGTGAGTTACTAAGGTTTTTGGGGATGGCAGGGTACTACTGCGGTTTTTGTAAAAACTTTACCACTGTGGTTTCACCCCTTACATCTTTTAGTCTGTCTAAACCTTTTTGTTGCCTTCCGGAGTGACAACAAGCATTTGACAGTGTGAAGGCTATGTTGTGCGATGCACCAGTGCTTGCCGCCCCGGATTTTTCATGACCCTTTAAGCTGGAGGTGGATGCAAGTGCTGTAGGAGTGGGAGATGTCCTATTACAAGTGGATGCTGATGGGATTAATCACCCGGTGAGCTATTTTTCATGGAAATTTAAAACACCAGGTAAAGTACTCCACTATAGAACAGGAAATCTTAGCTTTGTTGCTTGCTCTACAATTCTTTTGAGGTTTACGTAGGCTCCAGTTCTTTGCCCATTGCCGTTTATACTGATCATAACCCACTGGTGTTCTTGTCCCGTATGTATAACCACAATCAACGGCTTATGAGATGGGCCTTGTTTGTACAAAATTACAACCTTGAAAAAAGGGTTCGGAAAATGTTAGTGGATGCACTGTCCTGCATCCCTGATGCTGTATGATGTGTTGATTTGCACTCATTCTTTGTCACAATCAGGTTTGCTCTTGGGTGGGTGTTATGTGCCAGAGTTGCTACTGGCTTGGTCCCCCCCCCTTTGTTCTCTCTGTTCCTCTGCTGTTTCTGGTTCCTACTCCTGTCCTGCTATAGGTGGCGGTCCTGCCAATCACAATTGCTTGGGGTGGCTCAACAAATCAGGAGCAAGAATCGGACCAGTGGAGGTGGAGTCTGATGTATATATGCAACTCTCTGAGAAGCCTCAGCCTCTGCTCCTTTTATTTTTGTCTTTGTTTCCTGGGGAGGGGCTTTTTGGTCTCATTTGATTGTGGTTCTTTATGGTGTCTCTATTTACCTTATCGTTGTGGTATGGTTCTGCAATAAATGTTTGTCCTGCTAGCTTAGTGTTGGCTAATTTGATAACTTTGTTAATTATCCCTGTTAACTGTTTGTCTGGCTAATCTGGCTTTAACTCTGTTAGCATATTGTTTGTTTTATGTCAGTTGTATGTTCTCTTTGGCACTGCCCATATTCTTTTACCTTGTGAGACTAGAGTCTTTTTTTTTTTTTTTTTTTTTTTTTTTTTGTTTGTACAATAAAAGTTAAATACCATTTTTATCTTCCAACTGATTTTATTCCATCTCCACTACACTCTGGCACCAACCACTGTTACTGTTCCTGCACTGCTCCTAGACACAAGACCCAGAGTGGGAACGTAACCCTGTGTGTCCAGTGTGTGTCGGTTCAGTCTGAGTGTGTTCACTGTTTGTGTGTTCAGGTTCTGTTCAGCCGAGTTAATGTTTGTGTGTGGGTAGGTTATGACTAAATGTGGCCAAAATTCCTATTTAATTTCCACTCAAACTCTGATAGTTGTAACTCATTGAACATTCAAGCTACTTCCACCTCAGGAATTGTGATTTTTTCCCCTGGCAGATGATCAAAAATCCCCAAACCTCCCATTCACTTACACTGAGAGAATGTTCAGAGCCTGGCTGGGTATGTTTGTGATTCAGACTCCAACTGTCAAATCTCACACACCCCTGTGTGTACAATGATGTCCCACTTCTCTCCCTCTTCCTCTCCCATGGTCAATGAAGCGTAACATAGTCTTATATATTTCTCTATCAATGCTACACACACTATCCATTTTTCTATCAAACTATTGACTGACTGATCAATCTATTTAATGCTGCACATTGTCTACACCTATGTCTCCATCAATCTATCAGTACATGCAAACAAACAGTATATCCACATTTTGTTTCTTTCAATCAACCTGTATAATTCGCTCACTCCTGTTTTCCTCATAACACTCACTCACTCCATTTCTCTATCAATCTACCAGTAGTGACACCTAAAATAAGTGGAATCACAAACCTGGCACAATATATGCATGTGACAAAAAACACTTTTGCATTATGGGTTTTCATGTGATGTTCATGCCACATATATTTAACATGATAACTTCCAGTGCAATCAAAGTATTCTGTTCTAGGTATTCTTGTGATGTCACATGTATGTCACATGACCTCACATCTACAGTATGCCCCAGGCGGTTTACAAAGCTACCGCAACATTGATATGTGACGTATCAAAATGCTCAGCAAAGTGAGGAGGAGAGCTGCGTTTATATATGGTTAGATTACCTGTTTTTCACTTTAATTTGTACATAATTTCACAATAAAGGAAGAAATCTAGAATCTGACACGATTTAGCATAGTTTATTTTTTTAACCTGTTTCACCAGGTGTGTAGATGCTATATATTTTTAAATGATTTATATTGTGCAAACTCAAACTGTTGAAAATAGAGATCTGAACAAAAGGCAATTCTTTTAGCAAAAATGTCTTTGCATTAAACTTAGCAAACTGACAATAAGATAAAATGAAATTAAACATGGGTGCAGCTACGTCTAAACAACAGCTAATTTGTAATTTCCAGAAGATTGTTTGGTTATCAGAGTCGACTAATAAACTGTCCCTGTTAGCTAAGCAGGAATGGTAACTAATTGGCTAAATTAGTATTTAGTATTGGCTAAACTAGTATTTGTTTTTGAATAGTTTAGTTTAGGTCTTGTTACTGAATAGTCATAACTTAGTTTCCAATGAAATTATATCAGCTAATTATATTACTCATTACCACTGTGAAGAAAGTCTTGGTGAGGATTTTGTAATTTAACTGGCTAGTTAGCATGTGAACTAGTTGGTGTTTGTTTTTCATTATATATACAGGATTAATCAATCTGCCACCAAGAATCATGGCCAAATCACCCGTGTTGGTATCCTTGCACTGGCACTTGGTCTCCACAGGATCGAGTTTAGAGGTTATATTGTTTTTTAGTGATTATGTTCCCACATCAGTACTCTGCTCCCAGACCTCTGAGGTCTTCAGACCAGCTACTGATGGCTGTCCCAAAGCTGACTGAAGCTTTGAGTAGCTGTACTGAAGTTGTGCAAAAACCTTCCACTGGATGTCAGATGTTATCCCTCTGTAAGGGTTAAAGTTCAGTTCTTTAACATGAATAAAAATACACTTTTACACATTACCATTTTAATCTGTTTTGCTTGTGAAAATCATTTCTTATTTCTTTTCCTTTATATTATTGCCATTTATATTTTTACACTCTTTGCTTGTATGTGATCTTAAATATCTAAAGAACTTTGGTTGTTTTTAAATTGCTTTATAAATTAATTACTTACTTACCTAAATTCACTGTCTGGTCAAGCCTAACAGATTCTGCAGACTACAGGTCACAAACCATGAGGCACACTACTTTCTATCATCACAACAGACTAACATTTGTATGAGGAATTCATGGTGTCACAATTAATCCCAACAGCATTCAAGCTCATGTTTACCTTTATTGGGTGGAACTGGTGTCAAGTCCAAAAGTTATCAAGACCCAATAAAGGAATGTGTCGGACCAAAGTTTTTTGCTGTGAAACCTTGTTTTGGCACAACCACTTTGCATCAGAGTTCATAGAGTTCCTTAGAGCATCATTAAATACATGGTTAGTCATGGTTTTCTGTCAGTCACACCCAGACATACACTATATTGCCAAAAGTATTCGCTCACCCATCCAAATAATCAGAATCAGGTGTTCCAATCACTTCCATGGCCACAGGTGTATAAAATCAAGCACCTAGGCATGCAGACTGTTTTTACAAACATTTGTGAAAGAATGGGTCGCTCTCAGGAGCTCAGTGAATTCCAGCGTGGAACTGTGATAGGATGCCACCTGTGCAACAAATCCAGTCGTGAAATTTCCTCGCTCCTAAATATTCCACAGTCAACTGTCAGCTGTATTATAAGAACGTGGAAGTGTTTGGGAATGACAGCAACTCAGCCACGAAGTGGTAGGCCACGTAAACTGACGGAGCGGGGTCAGCGGATGCTGAGGCGCATAGTGCGAAGAGGTGGAGGGGGGTTTATGGTGTGGGGTTGTTTTTCAGGGGTTGGGCTCGGCCCCTTAGTTCCAGTGAAAGGAACTCTGAATGCTTCAGCATACCAAGACATTTTGGACAATTCCATGCTCCCAACTTTGTGGGAACAGTTTGGAGCTGGCCCCTTCTTCTTCCAACATGACTGTGCACCAGTGACCAAAGCAAGGTCCATAAAGACATGGATGACAGAGTCTGGTGTGGATGAACTTGACTGGCCTGCACAGAGTCCTGACCTCAACCCGATAGAACACCTTTGGGATGAATTAGAGCGGAGACTGAGAGCCAGGCCTTCTCGTCCAACATCAGTGTGTGACCTCACAAATGCGCTTCTGGAAGAATGGTCAAAAATTCCCATAAACACACTCCTAAACCTTGTGGACAGCCTTCCCAGAAGAGTTGAAGCTGTTATAGCTGCAAAGGGTGGACCGACGTCATATTGAACCCTATGGATTAGGAATGGGATATCACTTAAGTTCATATGCGAGTCAAGGCAGGTGAGCGAATACTTTTGGCAATATAGTGTACATCCTGTTCTTCTCTTTCTACCTGTTCTTCTCAAGAGGTGTTAAATTACTGTTAAGTTAAACTGTTAAATTAGACAAAACCACTAATCATTCAACTTGCTTGCTAAACTCTATATATACACCCACTGACAGGTGAAGTGAATAAGACTGATGATCTCCTCATCATGGCACCTGTTAGTGGGTGGGATATATTAGGTAGCAAGTGAACATTTTGTCCTCAAAGTTGATGTGTTAGAAGCAGGAAAAATGGGCAAGTGTGAGGATTTGAGTGAGTTTGACAAAGGGCCAAATTGTGATGGCTAGACCACTGGATCAGAGCATCTCCAAAACTGCAGCTCTTGTGGGGTGTTCCTGGTCTGCAGTGGTCAGTATCTATCAAAAGTGGTCCAAGGAAGGACCAGTGGTGAACTGGCGACAGGGTCGTGGGTGACCAAGGCTCATTGATGCACGTGGGGAGTGAAGTGTGATCCGATCCAACAGACGAGCTACTGTTGCTCAAATTGCTGAAGAAGAAAATGCTGGTTCTGATAGAAAGGTGTCAGAATAAACAGTGAAAGATGGGTCAGGGCTGTTTTAGCAGCAAAAGGGGGACCAACATAATATTAGGCAGGTGGTCTTAATGTTATGCCTGATTGATGTATGCTCATACTTCTGAATAAATTTGAGATCTTGCCATCAGAATCACTTGTCTCTGTGTCTCTTTTGGTAACTCTTCAAGGATCCCAAGGACAGCGTGTAGCAGGGTGTTGCAGGGTATTAATCAGAGAAGCAACGAGTAGGCCAAAGGTCTCTCTGAAGGAGTTCCTTGGAGAGATCCACAGCATAGAAGGGAGAAGCTATTCACAAAACAAGACAAAGCCTCGGTGGAGTAGTTTACAATTAAGAATGTGTTAGAATGGACCTATCAAATCGTAGACCACGATCCAATTGAAAATTTTGCCGGGACTGTTTGCTAGCATAAATGAAGATTTATCAAAGCCTTTAAAATGTACAAGAGAGTGCTTCACTGATTAGTGTCTCCTCTTATTCTACATTTGTATCTGGCACCTTTGACATGTTATTCTTAAAGGCTTCTGCTGCGATCATGCACAATTATATTTCTCAGTTCTATCAGATTCATTTGCATAATATGTGAAAAATATAAAATGAAGGATGAATAAAAAACTTCACTCTTAATTCAGACAAAAAAAAATACTGATGTCCATAAATTCTAGATTATACTATTGTAATTTTATGTTGGTTGTCTGCCCTTTTGCCTCTTTTAGGAAGCTTCAGTTAGATCCAAATGCATCATCTTGCATTTTTACCAGTAAAAGAAAGTGAAAGAGCACTTCACTCAGCTGAGGCAGGTCTATTATTAGTCTTATTTGCATAATTGCATCACTCAGATAAAATTGTACATGTTGACTGCACATTATTGGCAATCAAGTTGCTATTTTTATGCTACTTACTAATAAGTTACTTTAAAAATGACAAGCTACAACTTTCTTATAATTGTACATACTCTTAATATAATAATCTATACAATGATAATGTGTAGTCAGTCACATAACTTACATTATTACTGTAATTTACACTACTCACAAAAAGTTATGAATATTTGGATTTTGGGTGAAATTTATGGAAAATGTAAAAAGTTCACGCTACAGTGATATTATATCATAAAAGTAGGGCATTTAAGTAGAAGCATGCAATGGTGATTTCCTCATCTCAAACAATTTATTGAAACAAAAGCCAACAAAAGTGGTGGGTATACCGCAACAAAAAATGTCAATGTCTTAATAATTTGTCATGTGCCCTTGACCATCAATTACAACTTGACAACTACGTCTCATGCTATTTACGAGTCGACTTATTGTCTGCTGAGGCATGGCATTCCACTCTTCTTGAAGGGAGGCCCTTAGGTCATTGAGGTTCTGGGGTACAGGGTTACGAGCCTCTACACGGTGACTCAGCTGATCCCATAGATTTTCTATGGGTACCCTTGCAGGTCGTCTAGCATGCAGACCACACTGATGTAAATGATTTCAAATGGTCCGATGTGACACTTGGGTGCCTCTCACCTTCCTTAAATGTGCCTGGAGTTGAGTGGCATTCATCATCCGGTTCCACAGGGCACTGTTCACAATGAAGGGGTCATCAACGTGGGATGTGGCCAAAGGACATCCACTTCTACACCTTTCTGTGACTCTTCCAGTCTCTCTGTATCTCTGTTGCAACCTGCTTATGACACTCTGTGACACTCTAAGCTCAGTGGCCACTTCCCTCTGAGAACATCCTGTTTGAAGCCTCGCAATGGCGAGGTACTGTTCATCAATTGTTAGGTGTCATCTTGGTCTCATGATGTCAAAATGTGAACAGCATGATGAAGAGGACTGTTTAAATAACAATTCTAACTGAACCAGAAAATTTATTGGTCGATTCATGGATCAAACACCAGTTGTGAATTTTGCCGTTAAGCACCTTGTTAGAGAACAGCAAGTTATGCAAAAAGTACTGAAACACTGAACAGTTGGACATGTGCATTCAAAAGTGTAGAGAAGGTCAAATTAAGTTCACCTGTAAAGGTTAAAGCCGAATATCCTTAACATTTTGTGAGTAGTGTAATTCATAATTCATGAATTCAAAATTTCTTCATATAACAAGTTCAATTCAAGTAAATGTTATTTGTATAGCACTTTTAACAATGGACATTGTGACAAGGCAGCTTTACAGAAATCTGAAATTAAAGTTTTTTAATTTATTCCTAAATGCCGTGATGTTATGAAAAACTCCCTAAGACGATATGAGGAAGAAATCTTCATAGAAATTAGACTAAAAAGGAAACCTATCCTTATCTGTGTCCCCTAAGTTAATTGTGATTGTAATTGCTTCTATAATATATATACATTACTCACAAAAAGTTAGCATTTTATAAACAATTAAAATTCATCTTAAATTATATGACACAAGAGCAAACCCGACTAACTACTTAAACCATTCTCTTTCAGTGTGAAAGTCCAGTCTCCTTGACCTAGTGTACACACCTACACTACTGTAATCGTGCTTGACCTAGTGCAGAAGACCATGTAGCTAATCTTAAAAATAAGCCATGTTTTTATTTGTCTTTGTTCAACCAAGTCTCTTTATCATCAGGACACAAACTATTATTTTCACAAAAACTATTCTTGGCTGTTTTTTTTTTTTTTTCCCAACCCGCTGTGGTGCATTTCAGTCCTGACGTCACTTCCGTCCCCCTCTCTCGCTTCCATCTTGCTCTCCGCGTGTGTTTGCTGCTAGCGTGCAGGTCAGTGAGGAGATCTAAAATACTCTCTTTCCTGCACAGACACTTCCAGCTCCAAGGCTCAAGGTAAATTAAGAATCCGATTTATCAGACCGGCAGTAATTTCATACGGAGCTTCCGTGGAAACATTCACAATCGATCCGGATTTCTGGGACGGGAGCCTGTCGGAGTGACAGGCCCAAAAACCTGCACTAATGACTAGAATTGATGATCTTGTGTAGCGAGTAATGATCACTTATATTTGTACATTGATGAACTGTTAGCTAAGTTAATCAGTTCCTTCTCAGGAAACAAGACGAATAGCGATCATACATGACGAGGTTAATTATAACATGACCATTTGTCTTTTTATTTCAAGCTTTTGTGTGGCAGTGTAGCTAGAATGCTAACACGAGTGCATTGACATGTTTAACATTTGCTGAAAGAAATCAACACCTCTGAAGTCTTTGAATAGATTTTGGATTTAACATTGAATTAAAAGTCAGGAGGTTGTGTCTGGTTCCACATGCCCCAAAGCCATGAGTTAGCTTTAGTTGTAGGCTTGGGCCTCTTCTAGTGTTGCCCCTTTCTTGATAAAAGCCGGTCGCTGGTTATTTATCCAGCACTATTTTGTTGCTGAAAAAAATTCTCTTCTTGTGTCTTAACACGACACCTCGATCAGAATGCTTTTAGCTGGTTAAATGCTAACTTATCTGTCTTTAGTGATTTTAGACCGCACCCCGCTTTAACTCCCGGTGCTGTCTCAGTGTTTCTCAGCCTAAGCGTGGCTTGGTAGGAAGTCGGCACATGGACCTACACTTAGCCTAGCTGATATCAGTGGTGCTAACCTCTACAGGGTGGAAGTAGCTAATGCTTGCTCAGAAAGTCGCCGGATTTAGATCAAAATAGCTGAGAATAAAACAGCAGGGCGTGCTGAGGTAAACTGGGAACACTCTAAACTTTCCGATAACTGCAGTGTTTTATTCTTCTTATACCACACGGATTTGCCAAAATTAGTACATTTAAAAAAAATGGTCAATGAATATCACTTTCAGTTAGTATTATTTAAAGCGTATGCAATGTTTGTGAGCCGAATAAGTTCCTTTTATAATGTATTTCTTTAATCATGTGGCGAATTCTCCAATCTGATTGGACAGAAAGTGTGCGTTACTATCCTGTAACAGCAAAAAAGCCTGGAAAGTAGTTCCGGCTGAAACATGAAGGAATGCGCTTGTTCTAGTACCTTATTGTTTCCATGGGAACAGCTCATGATTAGAATGGTTAAATGGATTTAAAAAAACATGTTCGTAAGTCAAGTGTATAATCATTGAGGGTTTTTTATCACGCCACTGCATTTCGTGTTGTTCCTTAAGTAAACAGTTGTTTCCTCACCAGTTTCTTTTGAAATTAAGTCTAAAAATAAATCAACATTGTCCTGCTGTCCACTGTCCAACTGTCCAGCATTGTCCTGCAGTAAAAACAATAAATTGTTTTTATTTGTAAAATAACTTCCCTTTGTTTTTAAATCTGTATACAGTATTAGTATGCTTGTCCCTGCAAATAAGCCGTTAATGAAATACTAACCTATTTAGATGATTGCATTCATTTAAAATGATTTTATTTTATTAAAGCTAACGACATTTTCTGAGCTACAGTCATAGACAATTAATGGATGCCCTTTGACCAATCAGATTCAAGTATTTAAGCAATGGTGCTAACAATGTTCTAACAGAATGTAGCTTGTTAATCGTAGAAAGAAGTCGTCTTTGGTCATAGTACCACAAACTATATATTTACATAAATAGTAGCAGCTGTAGTGTGAGCTGGAGCGAATGCAGGAGAGTTGCTTGTCATCAAAATTAAAATGGAGTAATTCTATACTGGGTGGTTTCAAGGAATGTGTCTAAGTTATTGTATTATATATAAATTTGTCAATGCTTTTTCCTGCAGATGAAAGAGACAATAATGAACCAGGAGAAATTAGCCAAACTGCAGGCGCAAGTCCGCATCGGTGGAAAGGTAAGACGGCGTTTCTGTGTTTGTAACGAATAGGTTTTGATTATATTCATTTACTTATCAGGTGTTTTGTTGTTACATAGGGCACTGCACGCAGAAAGAAGAAGGTTGTACACAGAACCGCTACTGCAGATGACAAGAAACTCCAGTTTTCTCTGAAAAAGTTGGGCGTCAATAACATCTCCGGCATTGAGGAGGTTCTGTCTCTCTGTCTGTCTCTGTGTATACACACTAGTTCATAAAGTTAATCTGTATGGGATATGAAGTGCATGGCTGCTTTATGAACTTTGATTGCTTGTTCCATGTAGTGGCCAAAATGGGAACATTTTAAACTTTTTTCTACTGTACAGTAACAAATGCACTGTCACTGTCTTTATTTCCAATGCAAAATACTTTGTGCTCACTTTGGTTAGACATCTTGCCAGTTTATTATGCAGAGGGTGTGGCATGAAGGTGTGTAGATCTATAACTGTTATATGCCTGATTGAATATGATTTAAAAATTTAGCCATATGACTTTAATATGCTATGACCAACACACTCGCTGTGCTCTGTATGGGCTTGCTAAGCAGTAGGTCATTAATGAGTTAGGTGTTTATGTATTCAGTACTAAATTATTGACATCTCTACACTTCAGTTTGTTTGGACATGTAGCTAAGATGGTTCTACATTTAACTCGGATACGATGGAGCAGCACTATTCAGTCATTTCTGAAAGCCGAATGCCTGACTGCATTATTAGCTGTGTTCTGTATCTGATCGAGACTACTCTATGCTTGGACTTTGCAGGTGAACATGTTTACAAACCAGGGAACAGTGATCCACTTCAACAACCCCAAAGTGCAGGCTTCACTGGCAGCCAACACCTTCACCATCACAGGCCATGCCGAGACCAAGCAGCTCACAGAGATGCTGCCATCTATCCTCAATCAGCTCGGTGCAGACAGCTTGACCAGTCTGAGGAAACTCGCTGAGGCGCTGCCCAAACAAGGTGAGCTTTTTACATGTCACTTTTTTTGTATCATTACTGTTTAACACAAAGAACAGTTCATGGTCCACTTTTATATTCCTTGGTTGCTGCTGACGAACTGAAGTTATTGAACATGAAAAGCTGGGTTTAGACCAATGGAGAGATTTTAAAGTGTTTTTTTTTTTTTCCCCTCTCCACTGAAATCCATGCTTTAATACTACTATTAAGAAATGGGATGCCATGATGTCCTGAATGGCCTCATGTGAACCATAAGCTGATAAAGATGTGGGAAAGGATATAATGCATGCTACAGAGTTGGGTTAGCAGACACTGCTTTAGTGTTCTTAAAAAACTGAAAAGCTGTATGTCTATATAAAAGCTATATTAAAAATGTAGCTGTTAAATGAGATTAAATTTAAAGCCAAAGACTACTAAAAGTAGTAATTGTCTCAAGAATTCTATAAAAATGTTTGTTGCCTAAAATTTAACAATGTAAACATTTTAACAATTTGCTTTTCTGTTTGTGGCAAATACACATTTAACTGATGCTTATTTGGTTACAAAAAATGAAGCGTTATAGAAGTTTGAAATTTACCAGCCCTCCCACTGGGTCTTAATTTAGGGACTGATTTTTGAGCTAGTGTGTGAATGTGCCGTGTGTAAAGAGGACTGGCAACAGGTGTGATGGGGGTTTGACTTTGGCATTTGCCACAGGACAGCTGTCTTTAAAGGTTCTTATGGTGAGGTTAAAATAAGTCTTTTTCGTGCATAATTAATATTTGAATAGCATCTTGTCTAGGCTATTTATTTCTTTTACAAGAGTTCTGCTGTGCTCAGATCTTTAACCTTGTCCTTTTTTATTGCAGCTGGTGATGGAAAAGCACCAGTGGCAACAGGAGAGGAAGATGATGAAGTTCCAGGTTAGTCTATTTAATTGTCCTTTTAAACTAATCACCTAATCCTAGCCAGGTTTATTCATAAATCCTACATCTTATACACTAAATACCTTGTGGACTGATGTTTCAGACTAATTCTGTGCTTTAGATTGCACATTGAGGAAGCAAGGCTTTATATTGTAAGAGTTGGGTGATGAGACAAATAACTTGCAAAATTGCAGGGAAGGACACATTTAGGCACCAGGGTATTGCATGTTGGTGAAATCAAAAGCATCAGTAACAGTTAGCATTGATGTAAATTTTTAAGGTCAAATTGTGTGGTGTGGCTAAACTTGTGTTATTAGAAAGAGTCCCTGTAGTTCGGTATCTTTTTTTCACTGAATAAGCCATCCAGCTGTTTAAGTGTGGTGATTTGGGGAGAAGCTAGACAGATGGTGCTGTGGCTGACTTTTAGCAAATAAGCCAAGAAAGCCAAAAAAATCTGCCTATCTAGACCAACAATTTTTTTCCCTTGCCTGTAGCTTTGGTGAAACATTTTTGCTTCCCTAAAGTTGAAGTAACTTCAACTTTAGGGAAGCAAAAATGTTTCACCAAAGCTACAAGCAAATATGATTTCTTTTGTAACTTGGCCCTGAAGATATCATCTAAAACCTTGCTAGCTGAAGGGGCATGGATAGTTGCACGAATAAGTTTTTGTCATATACATTATAGCACTGATGTTTTTTCCTCATATCCCAGCTTGTTAGGAAGTTGTGGTCAGCACAGGGTCAGTCATGACACAGCACCCTGGTTCACTCAAGGGCCCAACACTCCTGACCTGCTGATCAGTAGCTCAGAGCCTTAAACTGCTGAGCCCACCACTCCACTGCCATCATGATTACCCTCAGTTCACACCCACTTGAGAATGTAACAAGTGGTTAAGTCTCACAAAGAGTTAATGGCCCACCAGAGCTAAAGCTAAATGTTTTTCAGTCCTGTTTCATTCACCCTTCAATTCCCATCTGTCTATTTCATCCAGGCAATTGATCACGTTTTGTACATTTTCATTGCAGATCTCGTGGAGAATTTCGATGAGGCTTCAAAGGATGAGGCAAACTAACTCAAAAGGAGAGACAGGCGTTCAGAATCTTCAAACTCAGCCGGGCCACGTGGGACCCCCTCTTCCCTTTTTCTTTTTTTATTTTAAAAATGTATTACAGTCTCTATTTTTTTTTCTCACGTGCACTGCTGTTTTCCCCTGTGTCCAAGCTGAGTGTGTGAAAAGCGTGTTTAACTACACAGTGTCGTAGTGTGGGGGGTGTGTGCGAGTGTGTGTGTGGACCCCAGGGCATCCTGCCCATCTCTCCCTGTTACTGAGACTCTCCTTTGCGGCCTAGCTGAAACCCACATCTGGAAATAAACATTTGCTATTGATGAGCTTAATAAATACAGCACTCTCTTGCCTTTTTATTATAACATACATTTGCTATATTCGTGATGTATATCTATCAGTTTCCCAGCATATCTCACTGAGGTTTATGAATTGTGAAAGTGAAGCAAATATTTATGGACAGTCATAACTAAACATATGGTATTTGTACCTTTTAACATTACCACTGTTGGATAACTCTGTTAAACGGTTGTCCTTCAATTTATTTTGTAAGGTCATGCAAATCAAACATGAATGCAGATTTTGCGTTTTATGACTTCAAGTGGTTTTAGGATTTGACCCATTGTATAAAACGTGGGGCTCGGCTTATTGGTTTGTATGTTTGCTTCGTACCTCTGGGCCCTGGGGGGTTTGATTTCCTGCTTCCACTCTGTTTTCATGCATTAGGGGTTTCCTTTGGGATACTCCTTTTCTCTAGCTGAAATGTGTCAAAGGCTGATTGGCATATCAAAATTGTCAGGCGTGTGTGTGCCCTGTAATTGGTTGTCACCCTGTCCTCTGGCGCAGGCTCCAGGTTTTCCTGTGTTGGATAAGCAGCACAAAAATCTAAAATTCTTTTAAAAATTCTATAACAGATCAAACTTATACAATGAGTGATTTTTGTCTGTAAAAGCAATAACAGGCTGAAAATAGTACAGTGTAATGGGGTGTTTGCCAAGTTTACTTGACCCTTACTCCAGATAGAACCCACCTATCTTTACCCACATCTGTGCCTCATTTGAGTTGAGTTGTGTATTTTGTTGCAGGTTCTATAAAAAAAAAAAAGATCTGGTACACATTAATTTAAAAAAGCATGTTGTCCAACAACCAATAGTTTTACTAGTTTGTGAACAGCTGACCATCATGCTCATATCTAGATTTAGTCTCTTTGCTGTTAGAATAACCTCCACTCTTCTGAGAAATCTTTCCATGAAAGCATCACTGGGGGAATTTGTGTTCATTCAGCCACAAAAGTGTTGGTGAGGTGATGTGGTGATTGCGTGAGGAGGACTGGCTTCCAGTCAGCGTTACTAGTTCATCCCAAAGGTGTTCAGTGGGGCTGAGGTCAGGGCTTTGTACAGGCCACTCAGGTTCTTTTACTTCAACCGTGGCAAACTATGGGTAAGCTTCTTGGAGTTGGTTTTGTGTACAGGGCACTGTCATGCTGGAACAGGTTTGGTTCCAAGGGCCAGTGAAGAAAAATTGTAATGCTATAATATACAAAGATTCTCAACAGTTCTGCACTTCAGACAGTTTGGAGAAGAACCATGTGTGGATGTGATCAGGTGTCCACAAACCTTTGGCCAAATAGAGTATGTCAGGTTAAAATGCCCATCATCCATTTTTTAGTAACATACTTGGAAATGGTCTCAGACCATGAGCAAGAGCATGTCACATAGTTTTTAAAATCCACAACACAAGATATGGTTAGTTTAAAACATTTGTCACTTTGTTGAAAACCTGAGATAAAAAGTGGCTTATAATATAAGGAGCCTGGATAAAAATTCCCATATCACCGAGTTACTAATGAAACAACCCTATGGTTATGTGTATTACTTGTCATTGCATTGATTCATACACTTGACTTAAGTAGCTTATGTGTTGTGTTGACACAACAGGTTTCACAATTTAATTATTCATCCAGGAGCCTTCATTTTTCTCAAGATTAATATTCTTTGTACAGATTCATGTTACTTCATTGGCTTACATGAAACCTTATTTATGGAATAAAAAAGTACGTTCTATAAATTAAATATCAATTCTTGTACAATTAGTATAGGGCAGTCTGCAATTTTGGCTGTCCAACTTTATTGTAGAACAGTTATTTCATTGAAAATCCTTGATAGAGAACACACACGCACACACACTACCATATCACACAGTGACCAAAACACTGAATAAATATCCACAGTACACAACTTCACACTTTAACATGTAGCTTAAAAAAAGAGAGAAATGGAAGATTAAATTAGCTTCAGTAACTTCAAACTAATGTAAACATGCACAAAGTTCATCAGGTTTCTCTAACTGATCTTCACAGCAATAATCAGTCTCCTTTTTGTGCCCTTTTTCTCCTGCGGTTTGTCTTCACTAGTTGCAGTCACTCTTTGATTCCTTGCAGCAGCTTCAGTAGATGTGCTTCCATCACCTGCTGAACTGAAAACGCAGCACAAATACAAAAGGGGTCACGTTCGGGTATAGCGTGAGATTTAGTCGATTTTTCATCACAGCTTACTGGACAGTGCCGCTCTGGGTGGCACTATCTAGTAAGCCACCCAATAAAGCAGAAGCCACACCCGAATCTACTGAAAGTAAAGATCAACTGATTAAACTGGTGGAATCTGGTGCAGCTCCAGTTTGACTGGAATAAATAAACCTGCACCCACACCAGATCATTATGGATAACACTTGATACCACTGATCTACAGTGCCTAAATAGCTCAAGAGCATATAAGTAATTGTTTTGCTTGGTTAATTAAAGGGCATTGTGCTTCCTAGAACATACAGCAATAATCAGATGCACTCTAGAAATGTAATCGGAATTTAATAATCATTCAGTTAAATTTTTTATTTCTATAGTGCTTTTAGCAAACGGCTTTTCACAAAGCAGCTTTACAAAAATCTGGATGTAGTTATTATATCGTTGATGAACAAGCCAGCTGAGGTGACATGAGGAAGGAAAGGAACCCCATCTTCTTCTGGGTGACACGGGTTGGGATCACGAATTTCATTGAAATTATGTAATAATAGAGGTACATTTTCAAACCACATTAGGGCAAACAATGTATTTAGTTACAATGGATATAAAAAAGTCTGCACACTGAAAGATCAATGTTTGTGAATGATCTAGCCAGTAGACAGACCTGAATCCAACTGAAAACCTGTGGGGTGACATGAAGTAGGCTGTGCACAGGAGACACCCTTACTATTTTATGGATTGTGAATGTTTTGCATTTCACCTATTTGGTGAGTTTGGTAATGTCAGTAGGTCACCGGCTTGATATATGTCCCGTGTTTGCATTCACAGGTTATGTAACCAAACATCGAGTGTTATTTACTTTAATTTACTATCTGTTTCAATAATTTTGCTCACCTAAACAGTGTGTAGTCATTGCCACAAGTGTCTCATATATAAGCGTTACACATCATTAAAAGCAGATGCTGAGGAAAATGGAAGACACTTATACACCACCTGAGACATCCTTATTTTATGCAGATGCATTTCTTTTTAATTGAATTTAATCATCTTTTTTTGCTATAACTTTTGTTTTTTCATATTAAATTTTGTTATTACCTTTAATGTAATTCGGCTTGAAAATTCTGTGTGTAAGTGAAATACATACACCATTTAAACTTAAATATATAGAGCATAATTTGTGTATATAAGTGCAGTAACTAAGCATGATTTATAGGACTGTAAGCCAGTCATGCAAGATTTATTATAGTTCAAATGTCTTGTGTAAATGCTCCTGCAAATGATATGAATATATCCGTACAAACTAATATATTTGTTCGTATCCAGCTTGACAAGTGACACCTATTGGTAGTAAATTATGGACATAAATGTGACAGACATTTATCAACAAATGCCCAAGCTGGCAGACTGAAACTGTCCTTACCATGTCTATGGCCCATTGCTACTGCCATGTCCATAGCATTGAAGCCCGAGTCAGACTCCATGGTCGGGTCAGCTCCGTTCTCTGTTCAAAAGATGAAACATTAGTTACTGCACAGCCACTTCAAATTGTGTTCAAACCCTAGCATATATAATGATACAAGCTTTGTCCACTTACCCAATAGTAGCTCCACGCAGCGGACATGGTTCCCGTGCACTGCATAGAGTATAGGAGCTCCTCCATTCTGAGACAAGCATAAACATGGTTATAGTTAATGAATGTTATAATAACAGCACTACAACTCTCTTATGTTACAGCTATTAATGTAATGGAATAGTTTGGCTGTAAGTGATTCCCTGCCTGCAGTCAATCAAAGATGCTTTTGTGTTTGTTCATACATTAGGTTTAAGCTAATTCATAAATAACATATATAAATCAGCATTCTGTAAAATATCGGCCTTAACCTGCACCCAATTCTTACAGTGAGTTACAGACACAAGACATAGCAGATAGTATGACTTTAGTGGGCAGCTGAATGAAAGTTATGTGTGTGGTTATCTTAGACAGCTATTATCACTTTCTCCTTTGGTATAATTCAAGTTTGAAGGCATTGCAGAAGTAAAATATGGGAAGAAGCACAAAGCACTTTAATCGAACTTTTTTGTGTGTAATTTCTTACCCAGTCATATTCATTGACATTCACACCACAGTCAATGAGCATTCTGACGATATCTGTGTACCCTTTACTGCAGGCCAGTGATAATGCACTTTCTCTTCCTTTAGCCAAAATGTGGGGGTCTGCACCCTGAAAAAGAAACACACACATACAGCCAAAACACACCCATATTTTTTCTGAGCATTCTTTTCTAGTCTCCTTTTTCTGTATGAAGAGCTTCCACTCTTCTGGGAAAACCTTCCAGTAGATTTTGGCACTTTAGTGAGGTGTTGGGTGAGTAGGTCTGGGGCACAGTTGGCATTCCAGTTCAGCTAAAAGGTGTTTATTAGGGTTGAGGTCAGGACTCTGTTTAGGACACCAAGTAACATCAGCAAAAGTCTTCATGGACCTTGCTTTGCACACAGGAGCACTGTTATGCTTGAATATGTCTTATTTCCAGTGAAAAGAAATGGAAGTTTAAAGCATACAAAGACATTACTGTGTGCATCCAACTTTCTGGCAATAGGTTGGGGAGTGGTGTGGAGGACCTTCATGTGATTTTGATGGTCAGATACATTTGACCATATAGTGTAGGCCAGATTTAATTAAAAATCGGCTCAAATGTACTTAATCTGATCAAATACGTGTTTGATCTCATAGGCAAAACTGAATGAGGTAGCTGATGGTAGAATACATATGCTTGAGTTTATGATCAGATTAAACCGTATGCAGCTTTGATGAATAATGTTAACAACACTCACACTCTGGAGCAGAAACTCCACCACAGCAATCTGACCATGAGCTGCAGCCCACATTAGTGGTGTGAAGCCCTCTTCATCCTGCAGGTTTATTGCTGCCTCTGATTGGCAGAGAGACAAAATCCAAACCAGTGTAAATCATTATAGCACAAATCTGTCAAGACATATTGCAAAATATGACTCATTTTATATGATTACAGAGCCTTACCTTGTTCTATTCGGCTGGCCAAGTAGATCATTTCACCTTGTGCTGCAAGCTGGTGAATGGACAGAGCTGGAAAAATCAACAGCAGACAAACAAAATTAAACTTTTGAACAGGATAATCAGTGTAAATTATTATTTTGATGAGATCTTTTTTTTCCTTTTTGTTCTGCCCATCGAAAACTAGATGAGATATATGTATCCCTGATGAAAAAAATAGCAATTTATGCTGATGATCCTGTTCAAAAGTTTACACCCCCCCTTGACTCTTAATATATCGTAAAAGTTGTGTAGTCCCTCACTTGACCTCAGTGTGAAAAGATGAATGTCAACATCATATAGGCACACTTGGAAATGGTTCAAATATTCAGAAGATGCTGGTAAACCAAATAATGTGAAGGACTTGAAGATTTTTCTGTGGGCAGTTTAACTGCTCAGGACAAACAAGGGACTCATCACAAAACCTAAAAACAATTATTGATTATCCAGGTAACAACAAACTGCATTAAGAATCAAGCGTATGTATACTTTTGAACTGGTTCATTAGTATAAATTCAGTTATTTTGTTTTGTGGACTATATGTAAACATCTGTTATGTGAAGGCAATACTAAATAAACAACAAAATAATATTTTTTACGAAGACAAGTTGGTTTATCCGGGTGAAAAATGTATGCTGGAAAATAGTAGAGCTCCAGTTTGTGATTAATCTGGAAAAAAAAAAAAAAAAAAATTTGTTGGGCTCACAGTGAACAAGCAGCGGAGTGGACGAGACCTCATTGCCGCGGTGCTTATTGGTAAGTGTGGTGGACTGCTTGATCGGCGAGAAGTGCTTGGTGGTGGAAGGTGTGTATACGTGTCTAACCTGGATCCCAGGAGACGGTGAGGTCTGAATGTTGCATTCCGCTGGAAAGAGAAAGACATTATCCATTAAACAAAACGATGGATTAATGAATATTCTGCTATCAGATCTGTAGTGGATAAAATTGTGCATCTTTTAAGGCAAGATGGTTTCTGAAGAATAATCAAAATATACTAGTGCAGCAGCTGCAGCTCTTTAACCTTCAAACTCTCAGTTCTATACTTTGTATCCTGCCACAATTCTTTACACAGGTGGCACAAGTCACTTTGTCAAAATGATCTGGATGACTTAAACATAGATATAGTGGGTACTATTTGGCTCTTACGCTTCATCTGTCTTACCTTTAAACAAGACTGACGCTACCTCCAGGTCAGAGTTCACTTGGTCTTGGATGTTTTTACTGTCTTCCTCATTCAGAGACTTCACAAAGCGTGAGCACACGTTCATGTCAAAGCGGTTTGGCAAGATGAATTTGGGGCCCATGGCCACATTCTGGGAGCTGGCATCCTCAATAGTTACAGCAGGCTCCACCTTGATGGTCGTCATCTCTGGCAGAGGGCACATGCCCTCCATCTCTTCTGATGCCATGTGGTCCTATGGATCAGATCAACTTCTGATGATGTGCAGCAAATAATCAGCCTTGGGTGATAAATACTGTGATAATACGCAGTGAATAATTTCTTAAACACGCAATAGCAATAGGATTCAGTATAAGAAAAAATTAAAAAAGCATGCATGAGAGTAGTTGTGTTGTTGATGGAAGATTAAAACATCATCTCAGTGAAACAGGCAACAATAGTGAGCCTGACATCAGCCAGTCCCCAGAGAAAGGTTTCTGTGTGAAAAGGACATACCTAATTCATTCTCAAAAAGATGCTCCTGTCAGAAACTGTGATCTTTCTAAAGGACCTCTTAGTAAACGTTGTTTCTGAAACAAAAGCAGCTGAATCAGCTGGAGCTCCTGACAGCGTTTAGCTCTGTTCTCTTCTACATAGCTGTCTCTGCTGCTAAGCTAACTAGCTAGGTACATTTACATTTTAACCTTAACTCTTTCAGATAAGACGTTTTCCTTAAAATGGGATTATATATCTGTGTATCTAAATGAATGGCTGGGTTAACCACCAAATACCGTACACTCGGTTATTTATCCGTACAACCATTTCAAACGCTTAGAGCTAGCTAGACAGAGATTAATCCGCAATGCGCATGCGTACTACATTAACACGCGCAGTAGGCACGTTTGAGGGAGGGTTATGCGCATGCGTGTTGTGAATCGGGGCGCCTGAAAGATGACGAGGCTTAGGATGCACCTGGTGCTGTCTTTCCTCTAGCGAGGAGCAGTAAATGTCACATGATGATACACAGAAAAGGTGTTATGAGGAGGGTTAAAGCTTTACCAAACGAATGTGTTCACAAAATGGTCCCTTTCCAGGCTTCAAGTGTACACTACTGGCTTCTAGTGGTCAAAGTGCAAACAGGCTCTGCCAATCCCAAATTTCTAAAAGCTCTCCACTATTAAAACATATTCAAACTATTTAAAAATGGAAAGAATATATCCATGTCCATCTAATGTCAATGACCAGTAACCCCACCCCTACCCTTCAACTCTCAGACTGAAGGCTGTGACAATCAAATGATCAATAAATGTTACATATGTGTGAAGTGTGTCATGTAAACATTCCCCACACCATTACACAGCTTGACCTGTTGACACAAGGCAGGTTGGGTCAATAAATTCATGACCCTACCATCTACACAAGCCTGCCTGCTGTACCCTCAGATACCAGATCTGAGCTCTCTCATCAACATAGTGTTTTCTTACCATCCAGGGTAAATTGTAGTGATTGTTATGTACCAGCAGTTTTTGAAATACTGAAATATGCAAATAGGTTAGTAAATTTGCTAATAATAAAATAAATTGCGAGTGATAACACACAAAATGGTCAGTCATATATATAAAAATATAACAAAATACAGAAAAATTAGATCAATTACAAGAGTAATGCAATAAAGATTTTGCTTTTCACTGTGCAATGTTTACATTAATTAAAAGAATTACAGTTTTGGGCATTCTGTTTAATATTTTTTCACTGGTGTGATTGTATTTCTCCCTTAAGATGGATTGCATTCAATTCTTAAAGAGATATTTAAAAAATTTAGGCTGTTTGTAAATACATCTACATATTCATAATATCCATTACATCACTGTTTTGTTGTAGTTTTTTAAGTCTCCTAACAACTTCACTTGTACAACTAGATCTTCTGATTCGGTCTTTCCTTAAGGCACCTCTAGATGGTGCACTGTTAACATATCACAATTATTCACAGCCATTTCTCCACCAGTGGAGCTTTGAGTAGATTTCTGGGATCTGAAGTCCTTGGAAATGGCCCAGTTCTCTGAGGAGCAAACAGGAAGGGTGGGCACTCTCTCTGGCTTCCCTCCAGTTTCCTGTTTAGTTTCTAAATGTATTTTTGTTTACTCAAACCTGTGTGTGCTTTTTGAGCGACCCTCTTGGAAGTTGAATCATGGCTTTGACTCAATGAACTTGTACACTTCAATGTGACTTCAATGTAGCTCCATTGATTTGAGGTATTTTGAGAAATAATAGGTAATCTTTTAAATCAGATTGTTTTAAGTGACTGGGAAATGATCTCATTCAAATCCTGTTCCTACTTTTGGCCAATTTGGCACACTCTGCTGTCATCTACAGCTATGACTGGAAGGGTTAAAAACCCAAACACCCAAAACCTGTCAGAAACTATACACTACTGACTAGGCTACAGAGTTTGCTTCACTTTCAAAAGCCCAAAATGCAAACAATGCGTGCAAAGAAGACAGTGCTAAAGGTTCAGCTAAATAGTTTCTGTTTATGTGGTTTTGGGCATGTCCACATGGTGCCAATTATTGGGAGTTATACAGTGTCAAACCCAGCAGTATATGAACTAGCATATGAATGTGCACATTATCTTCTGACACAAGCATTATTCAGTTTAGTGATTTTCACAATATGGGCATACAGTGAAACCTTTACAATGTTGATAATGTTGATTTTTACATGTTTTTATAAACCAGTGAATTATAAATGAAGGACCCTTCCTGCAACTATCTCTGAGATGAAAACACTTTTCTCTGAGATGAAAACACTATTTAACAACTAACTGATGTGTAGTTCTTATTGTAGCTAGTTACAGAGACTTGCATGAGAAAAAAAGTAAAAATAATTATTCCTTTGTGCTTCAACCCATCATACTTGTTACTCCACCTATATCATGTGTAACTGAGATAACAAACAATTTACAAGATGACAACCATAATGATGATAGAAAAAAGTTTAAATTCTTCGCAGAGCTCGAGCGCTGCCAAGCTGCCACCATCGGGACCTTGAGCAAGCACCCTGCTTCAGGGGGTGCTGTATCATGGATGACCCTGTGCTGTTACCCCAAACCCCCAAGGATGGGATACGCGAAGAAAGAATTTCAGTGTGCAGTAATGTATATGTGGCAAATAAAGACAATTTAAAAATGAACTTAATTCATCCTCAGGTTGACAATGTGTCAACCCACTCACTGTGAAAGCGCTGCTGCACCGGTCTATTCAGGTAGAGTAAAATTCTCTCTGTGGCCACTATAATTGGCATTGTGGGTCATGAAAGGAACCATGAATCACAATCACAAAAAGATCACGTACAGATTATTAATATAATTGCTGGGTGGATTTTGTATTTAAGGCAGTCTGCTCCTGCTGATAGCCTTCACAATATCAGATAGGTGACTTGTTTTGACTCTCGCCCTCTGTGGGACACTTGGCCTGGTGTTTCAAAGGGGCGTGGCGACTGCGCCTGGTGTTACGGGGGGCGTGGTCAAATCACACCGACTCACCGGGGGCGGGGTTTATTCCCGGTGTTACCGAAACAGGAGCAGCAAACAGTGGAGCAGCCACAAAGCGGCTACCAGGAATATCATCTGTCTGATTGAAATGTGCATGAAGCTACTTTTCAGTAACCATCAAGTCCTTCTTGCTGCATTTTCTTTTGAACTTTCCCGACGTTTTCTGCATTGAGGTGAGTTTGTTTTGTGGATCTCATCTGCTGAAATAGTAACTTGCCATTGAAACAGTGTGAAAGTAAAGCCCTTCTCATGGTGTTGTCGGTTGAGGTGAGGACACCTGGAATTGTTCTCGTTAATGAGCTCGCCTACACAAACGCCACTGAAAGCTGTCTGATGGTTGACAAGCGGCAACCATGGTAACTGACACGCGTGTTTACTTGTAGTTTTTCTTTCTTTATTTATTTACTATTGCATCTTTTGAGTGATCACTCGGAATTAAGGGTGTTTATTTTGTCGCTGTCAATTTCCAAACCTGATGTGTTCATTTAGTCTCCAGGCGTAAGTGTAATAATATGAAATAAATAAGCGCTCGTGACGTCGGTTGGTGAAGGCGCGAGCTGGTCTCGTGCGCAGGCCACCTGTTGTTATTCTATTCACATACTTTCTTATTGTTTTTTTCATTGAACGCGATTCAATTTAGAATTAAATTTCATGATCATATGCGTGTGGCTTTTCCAAATTTCGCAAATTTCTAGCCATCCAGTGGAAGAAGTCTCTCCTGTCATTTGCAATTGGGTTTGCGCGTGCATCTACCATTATGGCAGGTCCTGATGATATTCTTTTGATTAGTTTAAGAGGATTTTTCTCGAACAAATCTTACTTTGATGTGAGAAAAGGGATTAGTTGGCATAACCATGGCAGATAATTGAAGATTAAGATTAGTTGCTCTAGATATGTAGACTGCCTAATAGCTGCAGAGTTGCCTCTTCATTGCACTTGGAGAGTGAATTACGCATAGTGTGCAACTCTTTATAGCACCTTAGAAAAGTGCATTTTTAAGAGCTCTTAGTCGTAGTCTCATTTCAAATGGTTTTGTATTTAGGTATAATTTGTAGCCTGTCTTTTGTAAACCAAACACACTTAAGGTCACTTGCTGTAGGCTGCTATAGACAGACTGGAGCGTGCCAGATGAGCAAACACTGGCTGCTGTGTCCTGATTATTAGGAGAGATTTCACTTCCTCCTTCCCTGTGGCAGAGGCTGGGTTTTATCCAAATTGTGTGGCCTGACAAAAAGGTCCCAGGATGAAGGACATTTAGAAGTGTTCTGTTTTTCTGTACTGCTTACTGTTAATTGTAAAAACAACAACAAAAAAAAAACAGGTAATATATAGGCTGTGGTTATTTGTTATGTAAGTGTACTAAAACAAGAGAATGAAAATAATTCAGACGATGGTTTCTTATTAACGATAGACCACTTCCTCACTATGGCTTATAATACTGATTCCTGAGTTTCAGACATTGCAGATTTCCAATACTAATGTCATTTAAATAACACAGTTGTGCTTGTGGCTTTAATTTTGTATTTGTGGGAAATCTCCATCCTGAAACACATTAGACATGTTTGTGATTTGTTTAGTGATTCTGGAGCTGATTTGTTGGTGGATGTTGTATTTTTGTTCTTTTTCACCATTTTGTATTTCTTAGGATATTCATATGGATGACTGCAAATTTTCTTCAGCTATAAAAGATAAAATAGAATACAGAACACCCATTCCCATCCAAATCTACAAATTAATCAGGGCAGATTTTTTTTCTTTTTATTCTTTTCCTTAATATGACTGTTTAATGCTGTTGTCATTAGTGGCCTTAACGTATTTCTGCTATGGATGATACAATGATATGGATTACTGAAAATATTAAAAAAAAAAAAAAAAAAAAAAAAGTCGGTCCATGTGATGCAACTTTTTACTCGTCATGCCTTCATACTTTCTTGAAATAATGTCAATATTCCCAATAAATAGTCTGTAAAATTTCAGTCATGTTGTGCTGTCTTCACATGCGGAATTATGATAAATATGAGTTTCCCACTAGGAAGTTGCGCATCACGTAATTACTACTGGGGAAACTTGGGAAACTGGGATTTGATACTCGAGTTCCCAAGCCTTTCAATGTGGTGAAGGAGATTGCAGTTTTTGTACTGAATAACTGGTTTTGTTTATTTTTCTAAATTGTAACTGCACTTTTTTACATGATTAATATAGCTTTGACCAAAACTTCCATTATCCTGAACAAGCTGGCTAACTGTGTGTTATGTGTTATGGTGTCAAACCTAAAACATGAAAAAGTAGTATGAATGAACCAGGTTTCATTCATATTTCATGTTCTTCAATGCATGTGAATGCATGTGAACATGACATACTCGTAATTACCACTTAGGAAGTGGGAAGTAGGATCATTCCGAGAGCGCATGAAGGCAACATTAGTCACTGAGATATGGAAGATTTACAAAGGGAGCATGGCCCTGTAATAACGAGTGCTTTAGAGATCTTTAAATTCTAAAATAAAAGGCCCTCATTTGGATATTTGCCAATTTATGCTCTGAAAAATTGTCTAATGACTTGAGGAGGATTGATCCAATTTTATAATGTATCATATGATTCATTTTAGAGGATTATAGCTTAATTCTCTTTGTATTACTGATGCAGAGTGTTTTAGCATTACTGTCAAGGCGGCTAAAGTCATACTCCTACATAAGAGGTCTGAAATTCAGCTACCTTTTTGTAATCTCTAAAAACGATATGCATCAACACTCCATGAGTTCTTGTTGCTAGTTCCATGAGTGTCCCAGAGACGTGATGTTCGAACATGAGGAATCAGTTCTCTTGCTATTCGCTATGCCCCTTTAAAGTCAAAATGCAGCATGACTAATATTTGTGTGTGTTTGACATTTTTGCCATTTACCTAATAAGAAAATGTCTTGACTTATTATTTTCCTTCTTATACACGCTGACATTTTACTGTATTCGGCAAATGCCCTTATCTAGAGCCACTTACATTTATCTCATTTTATACACCTGAGAAGTTGAGAGTTAAGGGCCTTGCTCAAGGGCCCAGCAGTGGCAGCTTGGTGGTCCTAGAATTTGAACTCACAACCTTCTAATCAGTAGTCTAACTGATTAACCACTAAGTTTCCAGAATTTCCAAATACTTAAATTTGTCACATTTTCCATAGCTGAAGTATAAAAGATATAGCCTAGGCTGGAGGTGTGTGGAATCTTATTCAGTCTAACTGTGCAAAAATGAATTTTCACAGTGCAGTCCTTAATTACAGTAAAACATGTGTCTCCTCCATACACCACCACAAACATCCAATTATAAACGATTGATCTCTTTCAGAAAATAAGTTACTGTTGGTTTGAAATGCGCAGCAGCCACTCATCATTTAGGACCAAAAATACATATATGCCTGAATACCTTCAGAGTTAGCCTGCACTGAAGCTTAAGAAATAGATTCCCATGTTTTTTTCTTTTAGATAATCAGGAGACTTCTTGTGCTCATCTTTGACAGAGGCTCCGTTTGCCACGACCTCTACACATAATCACGTCACATAATAACTCAGAATGTCTTGAGTTCCATATTATAGTCAAGAACCTGAATGTCGATGACGAATTAAATCAGAACTTTCAATGACAAACAAACGAAGAAGCATGTGTTTATGCTACACTTCCAAACTGATGTCTCATCTGAGGCGTTAAAGTGCTAACATAAAGTGCCAGTGAGAAACACAATAAAACCTCTGCAAACTGATACGTCTTATTTATAGCCACGAGCTAATCACCATGGTTAAACATTAAAAGTTAACTGTTCAGTCAGTTTAATTCCGTAACCTGAGATTTGCAAGCAGGGAATTTTTTTGATAGCAGGTCGATTAGTTTTAATTGGGTAATGCTGTTACTGGCCTTAACTGAAGCAGTCTGCAACATCTTTTATTTATTTGTTTACTTATTTCTTGGAAGACGTTAAGCTGATGTTTGCATTGTGGTAATGTCACTATATTGTGTCCCTTCTACAAAGTCTAGTGAGTTTCTTTGCTTTCTTATAATCATGTGAGAGCAGATGTCTTCATCTGAATGCTCTGGGGAACTTGGTTTTCTGGAGTTCTGGACAGCTTCTGCTTTCTACCAGGAGGCCATGTCTTCCACTGTAGAGTTCTGGGTAGTGAGGGAGAAATGGCTGTTTATAGGAAGTTAACTCGGAGAAAGGTGTGGTCTCCCAAATGTTTTTTTCCCCCTAACTCAATGTGGTGGGTGTCTGCATCCTTGTGCTTACACATGTGGAATTTAAATGTCTGGGCAAAGTTTGGTCAGATTCACTTTAATCTGTCATGGCTCACTCAGTGTGTCTCATTCGCATCACGCCTTACTCTGTTTCTTCAGAGCCCCCCCAATGCAGTACCCACAAAGTCTGTCTCTGTGTGTGTGTGTGTGTGTGTGTGTCTGTCTCTGTGTGTGTGTGTGTGTGTGTGTGTGTGTGTGTGTCTGTCTCTGTGTGTGTGTGTGTGTGTATGTCTGTCTCTGTGTGTGTGTGTGTGTGTGTGTGTGTCTGTCTGTGTGTGTGTGTGTGTGTGTCTGTCTCTGTGTGTGTGTGTGTGTCTGTCTGTGTGTGTGTGTGTGTGTCTGTGTGTGTGTGTGTGTGTGTCTGTCTGTCTCTGTGTGTGTCTGTCTCTGTGTGTGTGTGTGTGTGTCTGTCTCTGTGTGTGTGTGTGTGTCTCTGTCTGTCTGTGTGTGTGTCTCTGTCTGTCTGTGTGTGTGTCTCTGTCTGTCTGTGTGTGTGTCTCTGTCTGTCTGTGTGTGTGTGTCTCTGTCTGTCTGTGTGTGTGTCTCTGTCTGTCTGTGTGTGTGTCTCTGTCTGTCTGTGTGTGTGTCTCTGTCTGTCTCTGTGTGTGTCTGTCTGTCTCTGTGTGTGTCTCTGTCTGTCTCTGTGTGTGTCTGTCTGTCTCTGTGTGTGTCTCTGTCTGTCTCTGTGTGTGTGTGTCTGTCTCTGTGTGTGTGTCTGTATCTGTGTGTGTGTCTGACTGTCTGTGTGTGTGTGTGTCTGTATCTGTGTGTCTGTCTCTGTGTGTGTGTGTCTGTCTCTCTCTGTGTGTGTGTGTGTGTGTGTGTGTGTGTGTTACTTTGGTTGCTTGATGGCTATGGTGTATATATGTCTGTCTGTCTGTGTGTCTGTATGTGTGTACGAGTCTCTGTGTGTGTTTATTTTTACTGACTTGGTTCTTTGATGGTGTGTGTGTGTGTTTATTTTTACTGACTTGGTTCTTTGATGGTGTGTGTGTGTGTGAAGTTTGACTGACTGGTGGTTAAGGTGTGTTCATATGCTTTGATTCCAGACTGTTCTTCACTTTATCATAAAAGCTCTGATAATCCCTCCACTCGTTCACAGATCCTCCCCAAGTGAGTGCGCTGGATACAACAAGAAACAAACAGAAGAATAATCGATCAAGCCTCAGTAATTCCTCAGGATAGACTCTTGTCTCACATGGTAAACTTCAGAGCAGTTCTTGGAATAATCACAGGATAAAAGTGGAACATGTGTTTTACATTTCTGTCAGATCTGATGAGTGGAGTAAAATTAAAAAAGATTTATTGTCAACATTGCCCACAGTTTATAGGCAAAATATTCAATTTCATCTTCCTCGAAGTTTCAGCTGAATCATTGCAGTGTTTCCCCCCAGACGTAAAATATACTTGGGTGGGAGTCGGGAGAAGGAAGGTGGTGGTGGTGGTAGATGGGGGATGGGGGTTAAAGCGTGCCTTGTTCTCTCTCTCTCTCTCTCTCTCTCTCTCTCACCTCTGAGCTCTTTCTGACTCAATTTTTCTGTCAATCAGACACAATACACTCACTTCATCAAAACATTTTATTTAGTTTTTTTGTTAGGTATTTTGGTTAAGTACTCCAGATATATTCAGCTTTGTTAAACCTACAATCCTCCACAAGATTCCTGTACATATGATCAAGAGTATTTAATCAAATACATGTCTGAAAACATCATTCCCTCTGCTAGTATTTTTATTCTAGCCTCGAATGAGATCAAGGTAAATTGCACAATAGACTTTTATCAGGATAGTATCAGGATATCTGGAGACTTTCACACCATCATGGATCTGCCGTTATATCTGTCAGCTTGCGACAGCAAGGAATTAGTGCCTATAATGAACTCAGAAACTACAGTGACCTAATAGTTCCTCATAAGCCCTTGATTGCTGTTGTAGAAAGGACATTATTTAGTTACACTTACATTATTTACTGTCCAGTTCCACCCAAATGAGGATGGGTTCCCTTCTGACCCTGGTTCCTCTTAAGGTGTCTTTTCCTCATATAATCACAGGGAGTTTTTCCTTGGCACCAACGCCACAAGCTTGGTCATTAAGGATAAAATAGTATCTTTAATTTAAATTGGTTTCTATACCTCTGTAAAACTGCTTTGAGACAATATCCATTCTTTAAAGTGCTAAACATAAATTGAATTGTTTATCTATGTTGTTGTTTTTTTTTTTTAATTTATTACACACTGAATGGTAGACAAATGATTTTTCCGCAACAGTATGATGAAATTCTATGTATAAACACGTATTACCTCAGGAAATCTTGGCTCTGATGCTATGATAGATCTAAAAATTTGCAGATGTTATCATTATTGTGTAAAGAACAGAGCGAGATGTAAGCAGATCTTCAGTGTGATTTGGCTGAAGGAGTGTGCCAGGGAAAGAAGTTTAAGGGAAAGAAATTTCCTTTAGTGACTAGCTGCTTATGATTTTTATAATGGCTCAGCTAGCTACACAGGATACGTGTGTAAGAATGCTATTCCTTATATAACCATACAGAAGTGACGGTCAAACCGATGAAAATCAACCGCGTCATTTTGTTTTTGTACTGTACAATAATGAAGAGATTCTTCTCTTGGTAAAGATGTAGTGATGTAGGGAGGATGTGTTAGCTTAGGGGTTAAAGTGTTGGGATTGGAAGGTTGTAAGTTCAAATCCCAGATCCACCAGGCTGCCATTGTTGGGCCCCTGAGCAAGGCCCTTAACCCTCAATCACTCAGTTGTATCTAAGTCGCTCTAAATGTCAGAAATGTAAATGTAGTTGAATGTAAAACAGCATCATTTAGGAAAAAAGCACAAGATAGTTCATTTTGGGTCAGTTTGCTAGTTATTAAGTACCTGATAGTCAGTGATTTTATATATTTTAATTCGTGAGAAACACCTAACATTACTGCTCCGGTTCTTCCTTGTGAGTAAAAGCTAGCTAATCAACAGCAACAACAACAACAGCAACAACATTGTTTCAAGGCACACACCTTAATGTCAGTCAACAGCTTTTCCATTTTCAGTTTCTATCGGTTGTCTAAATGTGTTCTTTGGCAAATTTAATAATTTGCACATTGTTGCATATCCTTGCAAAAAAAAAAGATCTTGAGCCGAATTATCCATTTGTTTCCTGTCTACATGAAATCAAATTATTCCCAATGATTGAATGGTGTTGCAGGACATTTTATCTGCTCAATAAATGGGAGGAAGCAAGGAGAAATATCAGGCCACTGTTTTGTTTAACATGTCATTAAATCCAAGTTAGTGATTTGTTATCAGCTTTACTGCATTCAAGAGGAAAGGAGGATGTGTTCCCAGCTCAGCTAGGCCTTTCCCCTCTCTTTAGTCCTCTCTCACTCACTCTCTCTTTCTTTCTGTCTGTCTCTCTCTCTTTCTCTCTCTCTCTCTCTCTCGCTCTCTCTCTCTCTCTCGCTCTCTCTTTCTGTCCCTCTGTCCTTGCTCTCTCTTTCTCTGTCTCTCGCTCTCTGTCTCTGTCTCTCACACACACACACACACACTCTCTCTCACACACACACACGCACACAAAGAACAAGAGGCAGTATGTTTACATGGCCTTCCTGGATTTCTCCACCTGTGGTGTTGATATCCATCTCATTTTGCATCATCATGAAGTATTAATGAGTTGGTGTCTGTGTGTGTGTGTGTGAAGACATTGTGCAGGGTTACATTTATCAACACAAGTTTGAAGGGCAAGCAACTATGGTATAGTGAGCATGCCTCTGCAGTAATCTCTCTGAATGATTCATGCCTTTCGTGTGGAGCTGTAGGTTCTAGCAGTGTAACAGTGGAGCTGGAAGCAGACTGCAGAATGTCTACATTTATTTTGAAAGCAATCAATCAGTACTTTGTGTCAGTGTGTGTTATTGTAAATGAGATAAATTGTGCAAATGTCAACAGATTGTAAATTGACTATTTCTTTAAACCCCAAATTTCAGCTTAACATTAACAGTGAAATTAGATGTCTGATAAAAGAAGCTGAAGCTGCAGATAAAAAAAACATAATGTCTGCATGTTTATTTTTAACTCTTATTCATGATTATGATAAGTTTGTACATAATTAGCGCAGATTAAGTTTTCTTGGCCTGGATCTTAGACTTTTATGTTGTTGTCAATTCCTCTTTCTAATTAAAATGCTCATTTTATCTCCTTGAAGTATCCATTTCTTATGAGGAATATATAAACCTAGGATTATTCTAGAAGGATCAATTCAAAGGATCTTATTGCATTGGCAGATTGTTGATCTCTCTCTCATTGAGCTGCCAGCACAGTAAGAACTGAATTGGTTGAACGATCTTATCATTTTAGAATAATCCTAGTGTGAGACAGATGAAATGGCTTATATTTACATGAGTGGACAAATCCTATATTTATTATCTATCCTGCCGTGCAAATGAATGTTTTGGTTGCCCAGGAAAAATAAATGACTAGCCTTTAAACCAGGAAGCTCCCTAGTGGTGTAATTGTGTGAAAAATCTTCTCGACATTGTGGTGTCTTGATATCTTATCTCTATGATTATATCTAAATGAAGCATTGCCTGATTATGTGCCTTAGGTTTCTATTTTGATTAAAACACTAAAAGTGCTACAAGTGAAACTTTACAAATGAATTGAATGATAAATAATTTGTTAATAAATGAAAAGATCCTAACATTGCTCCGTTTGACATGTTTTTGAAGGCTTTATTCTCTAGCACAGAGTAGAGTCTTGTATCTTTAGCTCAGCTTCTCCGCCGTCGCCGCAGTGATTTCTTTAACCTGGATGGAAGGTTTACATACCGAATGCTTTTTTGTAAGTCATCTGGAAGCAGTTTGTTAAACCTATTTGTCTGCTAGCACAAAAACCCCAATAAGAGCCAGGGACAAAAAATATCCTTGTCCCGGATCCCCGGGCTACTGATTTGTCCACCCAGATTCAAGATGTTTTAACTTACAGAGCAGTCATTTTTTTGCAGCATCCTGAACGCTATTAGATTTTTATTCAAGTTTATGCAAAGGCTTTCCTTCTGTGTGGAAAACTAGCCAGTGAATCTTCCCACTAACAAATTACAGTCCTGGGCTCTGCTATAGTCCTTTTGTTCTTTTGACTACTATTTGCAGTCTCTCTCTCGCTCTCTCTCTCCCCCTTTTGCTCTCTCTCTCTCATGCTCTTTCTCTCTTCCATCTCTGTCTGTCTCTCTCTCTTTCTCTCTCTCCTTTTTGCTAATTCTCTCGTTTTCTGTCTGCCTGTCTCTCTCTCTCGCTCCTCTTTCTCTGTCTCTCTCTCTGTCCTTTGGTCACTCACTCATGCTCGTTCTGCCCCCCCCCTTCTGCTCACCCCCCACTCTCACACACTTTCACACTCTCTCTCTCTCTCTCTCTCTCCTTTTTGCTAATTCTCTCGTTTTCTGTCTGTCTGTCTCTCTCTCTCGCTCCTCTTTCTGTCTCTCTCTCTGTCCTTTGGTCACTCACTCATGCTCGTTCTGCCCCCCCCCCCCTTCTGCTCACCCCCCACTCTCACACACTTTCACACTCTCTCTCTCTCTCTCTCTGTCGTTTGCTCACTCACTCATGTTCTTTCTGTCTCTCTCTTTCTCTCTTGCTCATTCTCACTCTTTCTGTCTCCCTTTCTCTCTCTCTCTCTCTCTCTCTCTCTGCCCCCCCCCAGTTGAATGTCATGTTTTGTTTTTAGTGAATAGACATTTGTCCTCTCAGTGTTTTCCTAAGCAGTGTGTGTACAGGGGTGTATTGTGTTGTCGGCACAATTTTGCTCATATGTTTCTGGGCAGCGTTTCACTCGTAGCGCTTTGCTGCAGATGTGTCTGGTTGAGCAGGTATGTGTGTACACGTGTATTTCCACCACTCTGGCCTGTATTAAACTAAGTGCTTTGTTTTTTTGCAGATTAGAGTGTAATGGTCTAATGGAGCTGAACAGAGATGAGGTCCCTGTTTACGTGAGTATGAGAAGCAGTCCTGTTCCAAGCGTTTTGCTTCTTTCTCTCTGCAGCTCATATTTCTTTACTCCTTTGGAAAATGTAGAGATAAACAACATATGTAAATAACTAAAAAAAAAATAGGAGCACACAAACTAGGTACTTCAGGGCATTGGCTTCACTGCTTCCATTTACATATTTATACACTATTAGTATGTATTTTGAAATTTATCTCTTCTGAGTTACTGTTCATTTACCTTGTTCATGTGAAATTCTATACTTTTTTTCCTTCATCCTCATGGGATCTGTCCTTTCATTTACTCTGCCTGCCAAATGTCATTTATTTGAGCTGTTATCTGTGATGTGTGTGTGTGTGTATGTGTATGTATGTGAATGTGTGTGAGTGTGTATGAAAGTGTGTGAGTGAGTGCATGAGAGTGCGTGTATGTGTGCGTGTGTGTGTGTGTGTGTAAGCGTATGCAAGTGTGCATGTCCGAGTGTGTGTGTGTGCTGGTGCGCGAGTGTGTATGTGAGAGTACATGTCCAGGTGTGAGTGTGTGTTCTTGTGCAAGTGTGTGCTGCAGTGACCTTCTGGCCACATGTTATGGTAACTACCCAAAAGTTGGTATGAAATAAGCCACAATAGCACAGCTGAATGCTCAGCACAGTGGTTGGCTTGTGTAAATATCCCAGCATTTTCTTGTTTTGGGCTCACTTCAGAGTGCCTCTACCTCATTAGTAACATTGGTTAGAGTAGGGAAATAAATACTATAAAAGGTCCATTTTGTGTGCCATTATCCGTATCTCTAGCTTGGCTCGACCAGTTTAGTGCTTTAAATATCCGGATCTGTGTTTGGATTTGAACCTGGAGTTGCTGTGGCCTCAATGTGTTGCTAGACCACCTAATAGATTTCCCTTTGGGATGAATAAAGTATCTATCTATCTATCTATCTATCTATCTATCTATCTATCTATCTATCTATCTATCTATCTATCTATCTATCTATCTATCTATCTATCTATCTATCTATCTATCTATCTATCTATCTATCTATCTATCTATCTATCTATCTATCTATCTATCTAGTGGTAGAAACACCTAGTGGTAGAAACACCTAGTGGTAAAAATCACCTATAGTTAGAAACACCTAGTGGGAAAAAACACCTAGTGGTAGAAATCACCAAATCACCTAGAGTTAGAAACACCTAGTGGTCGAAATCACCTATAGGTAAAAATCATCAAATCACCTATAGTTAGAAACACCTAGTGGTCGAAATCACCTAGAGGTAGAAATCACCAAATCAACTAGAGGTAGAAATCACCAAAACACCTAGTGGTGGAAATCACCCAATCACCTAGAGGTAAAAACACCTAGAGGTAGAAACACCTAGAGGTAGAAATCACGTAGTGGTAGAAACACCTAGAGGTGGAAATAACCTAGAGTTAGAAATAACCTAGTGGTAGAAACACTGTTGTGTGAATTCTGGCTATGACAGTTCCTTGAGCTCAGTTACATCACTCAAGTTCATGACCTCTCTCAGCTGGAGATTCCACACATTCAGTTATTTTTATTTAATTTTATAACATTTTAATTTTATTTATTTTGTCTTGTTTCATAAAACATAAACTAGTGGCCAAATGTAAACCTCTGTGACTTGGGCAGTTATTAATGATGCAGTAAATGCATTGCGTAGTGGTCTTTTTATTTTTAATATCCTGCAAGCGTCATATTTTGCTACTCATTCGCTCCAGCATAAAATTAAACAGCTAGCGCTTCTAGAGTATAGGTTTCAAACACATTTTCTGTCTGTTGTGAATAAAGCATTCAGATTCTGTTACATCCCCAAAGGATGCTATGAGAAGATATTGTCATTATGTCACAATGAGACTTTCAAAGCAACGTGAACTTCAAAGCAGCGCTATTGTGAACATCACAATGCATTTAGTATTATTTTTATTATTCACTTTTATTGCTTTCCATTCATCAGGCCTTGTTGGCTTAAATCTTGTAAATGTACACGTTACTAATTATACCGTTGCAAATTATTTCTCTTTTGAACTGCATCCAGCATACAAATTAAACAGAAGGCTGCACTGGCTGCTTGAAATAATTTTCATATTCACTCCACCCTTCAACCTTTCATCCGTAATAGGATTTAAGTGTAACCAGGAGAACGATTCAGTCTGGCTTGGTGACCTCAGCGCAAAAGAATGGGCATGTGTAAGGCGTGGTCTCTCTTAAGCAGGTGATGTGGAGGATTTGTTATTGCAACTGGACCTTTTTAGGGTTTCATGTGGACAGCGTCATATCAACGCACTACTAATGGCTCAGTAGACAAACGGTCTGATTCACTGGAGCTAAAATGGACTTGGGGTGTGTGTGTGTGCGAGAGAGACAGAGAGAGAGAGGGAAATGGTTAACATATTGGTGCTAAATACTTTCAGGTGTACTTAAATATTCAATAGATCAAGTGTGTGTTTTAGTGTAGAATATTCACCAATGTCTGAGCTTTTGAGTTCAAATAACTTTTATTACTTTTTTAATGACTGTTTCGCATCATAAAAACAATTACTTCTAAAGCTCAATGAAAACTTCTATGAAAACGTTCTGACATAGAGACAGAGGGTGTACATTATGGTAAACATTTAAGGCCCACTACACAAAAAAGTATTATTTTTGTATAAACATTTTGTTCATTTCTGCATTAATTGAAACACATGACTCTATCTCAGCAATATAGCTAAATACGTCACTAGAGGAATGTTCTAACCTGCTGGAAAAGTCCTTGTAAATGTTATGCTTGAGCAACTACCTAGACTAAAACAGATAATTTATTTTAACTCAACAGTATAACAAGGTAGTGATGTACATTGATGTCAGGGTCATGGTGGATCTGGAGCCTGTCCTGGGAGCACTGGGCCTGAGGCAGGAATTCAATTCAATCTTATTCATATAGTGCTTTTAATGATGACCATATAGCAGCTTTACAGAAACTCAGGATATAAATAATTATTGAAATTTATCCTTAATGAGGTTTCCTCTGGGTTCTTCGGTTTCCTCCCCAGTCCAAAGATGTGTTGTAGGCTGATTGGCATCTCTAACTTGTCTGTAGTTTGTGAATGTGTGTGTGTGTGTGTGTGATTGTTCCATGTGATAGAATGACATCCTGTGCAGAGTTTTCCTGCCTTGTGCCCAGAGTCTCCATGACCCAGTGGGACAAGATGTGTAAAAAACTGATGGATTGATCCCCAATGAGCAATGCCAGAGGCCACAGTGGCAAGAAAAACCTCCCTGAGACTTCAGTTCAGTGGATCCAGACTCAAAGGAAGTTATCCTCACTACCAAGAGTGTGATTATAAAGAATTTCCCTTCTATATCTGGAGACTGTATGGACAAAAAGTGCAAATGCATAACCAGGATATGCATTCTTCTTATAACATGAAGTCTTGTTGAAGTTATACACATTCACGTCTGACGGCAATTTAGTTTTGCCAGTCCACTTCCTGTGTGTTTTTGGGAAGTTGGAGATAAAATGTGAAATAGAATTCCTGGGAACCCAGAATTCCTGCTAACGGAAACCTTTATGTTGCCATAGTCTCTTTATATTCTCATATGTTGCAATGCACTGTATTTTATGTATTTTACTCAGTTTTGTCACTTTTTCCACATTATTTCTATGAGTAATATAAACCTTTCCTACCAACAGCCTGACCCTGGCCTCACTTTGACTGCATAGTGTTTTAGGTGTCAGGGTTTCAAAAAAATAAAAATAAAATATAGTACATGCCCCAGCTTTGTTCCACAGAGAAATTTCTGAACCATTTGGCACGTGTTAGGTTTACACAAACTTTTTAAATATTACGTTTTCTTAAAAGGTCAATAGAGAGAGCAATTTTTTCTTTTTGTGGCTGTTGGATAAGAAAAGTGTGTGTGTGTGGGTGGTGACCGTTATATTTCACAGCTAACTTGTTTTTCCTTTGGGCATCTGTAAATGCAAAACTGATAGCCCAGATATGTAATATGTTTGTCTTGGTCTGGTGGTGTGTTCACTCTCAACTAACAGTGAACCAATATACAGTAAATAACATAAACGAAGGAAAGAGCGGCTCGGATAAGAGTTCCACACCGAGAAGGACTAAGCATGTGAACCTACGCAAAGTTTGACATGAGCAAACACGATAAAGGAACTACTGTAATATCCATTTGTCAGTTTGTTGCCTGGTAATGCACCGTGTAAATGTCTTTGTTTGAACATGTGATAAACCTTCATTGAGCTACACGGAAATGGAGCCACAGGTAGTCTGCATTTAGAGGTCAAGGTGGATAAGAATTCAAATGTATTTTTAGTGCCTTGGTTTCTGATATGTATGTTAAAATGCTTGGCCATTTTAAATGATTTCATTTCCCTTTATGTTTTATATCCATTATATGGCCTCAGGAGGAAAATCCCTTACCTGTGTGTATCATACAGCTGTAAATCACTGCGCTTGAGTTTCTCTGTGTGATCTGAAGGTTGGTGCTGTTTCAGTTCTTCTTGCACTTCAGGTAATAGAATAGTAATTTTTTTTATTTCCAAAATGCAAATTTGTACCCAAGGGAAGATTTATTCTGTCATCTCGTAGTATTATGTTGTTATTTGGCTTCTGTGGAAGATTGTAGCTTATCTATGCATTATAGTAAAGGTGTGATCGCACCTATTAGTCCTTTTACCTCGTCTGAAAAAGTCACACTTTCAATCCAAATTAAACCATACAAGAAGGGAACAGATGTACTGTGGGGACACTGAACTGTACATTTAACTTAATGTGCTTTTGGAATAGTATCAAATCATGTCTTAATAATATTTTTCCACTTCTCCTGCCACGGCTCGGTCAAGGCTTCTCAACGCCAGCCTCATGTTATAACTCATTCTGGGGATTCCCATATATTCCTAAACCAAGACGTAATCTCATGACACCTGCAGTTTCCAGCCTGAGGCAACACCTGCCTGTATCACCTTAACTCTTTATACTGAGGCATGATATCAGAGAGTAAGCCTAAGTGTCATTTGGAGTAACCTCAGCGCTATAGCCATCTTCTTTCAGCTTGAGGATAGAGATGTTCAGTTTGACACATTTGGCACATTTTCTTTTTCCATCACTCTTTTGAGGTTGGAGTCTTGGGCCACCTTCATAATCAATAACAAATCTTTAATTACAAATCTTTTGTGTTTCACTTTTGGCATCTATGAGATAAAAACCACATTGTGACATAATCACTATGATATTTCATTAACTGCAGGGGAAACTCTCATTGTGCTGAGACTGGATAGCACAAAGTAGTGACCTCAGTACCCTATAATACTACTGGACCACAACAAATGTCAAGGGATATGATCCTAGGTCTTTTTTTTAACGAACACTCCCATAAGCCCTCACAAAGCTGTGCAAGAGAAAAGAACTGGTCTGATATTGCATGGTCTGAGTAGAAGCAGCATTGTTCCTCCTGACTCATAGGTTTAGCTGTTGGGTGGAGTCCTGTGTCCAGCACCGTGGCATAGACTTTTTCTCAGAGCCTGGGGAATGTGATCCCAAGAACTGTTAATATACCTTCTTATTTTTAATAGAGAGACACACTCTGAGACCATTACATAGTCAGTACTCCTGGTGAGTTAATTTATTATAAAATGAAAGTGGAACATAAACTGTCTGCCATTTGTTAACTAGCCTCAATAAATAGCAACAGTAACTGAAATAAAATGATTGTTTATATGAAAGCCACATTTTAATGATTAGAAAGATGATTTTTTAAAAGCATAGTCAGACAGCAACCGCTGCATGCACCGTGTCCCTCAACTGGCAGGGAGCAGAGAGAGGTTTGTAGTGTGCTTGTCTTTACTACCCAGATCAGTGGTGCATTGAACAGTAAGCATATTGTTATTTAATTTAGAAATAGGATGCACAAAAAATGAACTTGTGATAGCAATCGTGAATAAAGTTTCCTAAGGCAGAATTTACAAAGCTGTAAAAATTCCTCAAGTTTATATATATATATATACACTATATTGCCAAAAGTATTCGCTCACCCATACAAATAATCAGAATCAGGTGTTCCAATCACTTCCATGGCCACAGGTGTATAAAATCAAGCACCTAGGCATGCAGACTGTTTTTACAAACATTTGTGAAAGAATGGGTCGCTCTCAGGAGCTCAGTGAATTCCAGTGTGGAACTGTGATAGGATGCCACCTGTGCAACAAATTCAGTCGTGAAATTTCCTCACTCCTAAATATTCCACAGTCAACTGTCAGCTGTATTATAAGAACGTGGAAGTGTTTGGGAACGACAGCAACTCAGCCACGAAGTGGTAGGCCACGTAAACTGACGGAGCGGGGTCAGCGGATGCTGAGGCGCATAGTGCAAAGAGATCGCCAACTTTCTGCAGAGTCAATCGCTACAGACCTCCAAACTTCATGTGGCCTTCAGATTAGCTCAAGAACAGTGCGCAGAGAGCTTCATGGAATGGGTTTCCATGGCCGAGTAGCTGCATCCAAGCCATACATCACCAAGTGCAATGCAAAGCGTCGGATGCAGTGGTGTAAAGCACGCCGCCACTGGACTCTAGAGCAGTGGAGATGCGTTCTCTGGAGTGACCAATCGCGCTTCTCCATCTGGCAATCTGACGGACGAGTCTGGGTTTGGCGGTTGCCAGGAGAACGGTACTTGTCTGACTGCATTGTGCCAAGTGTAAAGTTTGGTGGAGGGGGGATTATGGTGTGGGGTTGTTTTTCAGGAGCTGGGCTTGGCCCCTTAGTTCCAGTGAAAGGAACTCTGAATGCTTCAGCATACCAAGACATTTTGGACAATTCCATGCTCCCAACTTTGTGGGAACAGTTTGGAGCTGGCCCCTTCCTCTTCCAACATGACTGTACACCAGTGACCAAAGCAAGGTCCATAAAGACATGGATGACAGAGTCTGGTGTGGATGAACTTGACTGGCCTGCACAGAGTCCTGACCTCAACCCCATAGAAAACCTTTGGGATGAATGAGAGCGGAGACTGAGAGCCAGGCCTTCTCGTCCAACATCAGTGTGTGACCTCATAAATGCGCTTCTGGAAGAATGGTCAAAAATTCCCATAAACACACTCCTAAACCTTGTGGACAGCCTTCCCAGAAGAGTTGAAGCTGTTATAGCTGCAAAGGGTGGACCGACGTCATATTGAACCCTATGGATTAGGAATGGGATGTCACTTAAGTTCATATGCGAGTCAAGGCAGGTGAGCGAATACTTTTGGCAATATAGTGTATATATATATATATATATATATATATATATATATATATATATATATATATATATATATATATATATATATAAATATAAATATATAAAAGCCATTAATCCCATAATACAATGCCTTCTGGCTGTTTTAACATGTTAGCAAACCTACATTTTCAGCTGTTTGTAGATCTCAACAGGTTTTTTACTCCAGTGCTTAGCTAAGGCAGCGTTTCTAACTTGATTTGCTAGTACTTTTGTTGTATCTGTATATTAGCAGCAAGTTAAACAAAAATATGTCCAAATCTCCTACTTTAAGTCCAATTTTGACATAAGCTATGAGCATGCTTGGTGACATTTGACTTTCACTCTGTGCTCCATCTGAGTCAAATTAGCTCACATTACACTTAGTAGCCCATAATGACAAAGTGAAAACAGAATTCTAGAAATGTCTGTAAATTTACAGAAAAGGAAAAACTAAAATATCACATGTACATAAGTATTCAGACCCTTTGCAATATCACTTGAAATTTAGCTCAGATGCCTCCCATTTCTCTTCATCATTGCTGAGATGTTTCTACACCTTGATTGGAGTCCACCTATATATTCTCTATTCTCTATAGAAGGCCTCACCTCTGACAATACATATCAAAGCAAAAACCAAGCCATGAGGTCAAAGGAACTGCCTACAGAGATCAGAGACAGGATTGTTACACCAAAAAATCTCTTACACTGAAGCTAGCTATAATTCTCAACTGGAAGAAGTTTGGCACAACCCAGGACTCTTCCAAGATGGTCACTCTGACTGAACTCCAGAGATTGGACCAGAAGTTCCAGGAGGACACCCATCACTGCAGCCCTCCATCAGTCTGGGCTTATGGCAGAGTAGCTAGACGAAAGCCTGTCCTCAGTGTAAGACACATGAAAGCCCGCTTGGTGTGGACAAGAACAAGATTCTCTGGTCTGATGAAACCAAGATTGAACTGTTTGGCCTCAATTATAAACATTATGTCTGGCACCGCTCATCACTTGCCCAATACCATCCCAACAGTGAAGCATGGTGGTGGCAGCATCATGCTGTGGGGGTGTTTTTCAGCAGCAGGGTTGAGGAAAAGCTGAATAGAGCAAAGTGCAGAGATATCCTCAATAAAAACCTTTTCCACAGTGCTCAGGACCTTAGGCTGGGCTGAAGGCAGCCCTAAGCACACAGCCAAGACAACACAGGAGTGTCTTAGGGACAACCCTGTGAATGTCCTAGAGTGGCCCAGCCAGAGCCCTGACTTTAACCTTATCACTGGGGAGACCTGAAAATGGCTGTCCAATGATGGTCCCCATCCAACCTGACTGAGCTTAAGAGGATTTGCAAAGAAAAATGACAGAAAATCCCCCAATTCAGGTGTACAAAGCTTGGTTCCTCATACCCTGTAAACTTACACTGTACATTTACACTGTAAATTTCCCATTAGGATGAATAAAGTATCTATCTATCTATCTATCTATCTATCTATCTATCTATCTATCTATCTATCTATCTATCTATCTATCTATCTATCTATCTATCTATCTATCTATCTATCTATCTATCTATCTATCTATCTATCTGTCTGTCTGTCTGTCTGTCTGTCATATACTATCGATTGTAGTATCAGGCTGCAACTTAACAAAACTGAAAAAAGTGAAGGGAGTCTTAATAATTTCTAAATGCACTGCATCTGGGAAACATTTCACGAAAAAAAAAACAAACAAACTATTTTAACAGATATTAATATATCCAGTAATTGTATTAAAGCATAACAATCACTGTTTGAGGAAATCATGCATAGCTAGCAGTGTTTTGGATATCTTTATGCAGACTGACTGCATTTACTACTAACTGTCACTTTAACCAAACATGATCTTTACAGTCAGCTAGTTAAAACATATTTTTTTTCCCTTAGATCATGACACCTATACAACCATATCATTCTATTAGCCTGTAAACTTGTATGACTTTTCAGTCATCCATCTTGACTTCCTAGAGTCTGCAGTAGTGCTCTTCTAGCAGAGAGTAACTTTTTCTGGAGTTCAGTGAGCTCTAGCCTAGAGTCTGGGATAGTCATTTCTGAAACGATCTGAATTTCTAAAGGTTTTATGGTCTGTGAGCTGTATTTGTGTGGATCCGAAAGAATGCTTTGAATTATTGTCCTGCAAGAACATCTAAGGATGACTGTCTTGGCCAAAGCAGTGAGAATTTGCTCATGAGTATCCTGGAACTTGACAGAGGTTCCTCATGCCAAGTATCCTAACAAGGGCCTTTGGAAGCAGAATGGCTTATTCACTAGCATTCAGTAGGTTACTTTGCCGAAAGACCTTTTCTGTATGACTATAATTACATTTATTGGTGATTTAGCTCGATTATAAATCTCCATCTGGCAATGCATCCCACTTCCAATCAGTTCCAATGACCTTAGCAAACTCCATATGTGTTCATTTAAGGTTTGATGAGATTAGGGTACGAGTCTGGAACATTTTTAAGAGCCTTCAAGTGCAGGATAAAAAAATTATAATATAGAGAAACCTTTGTTAAACATATATATTCATATACAAGTGTCCATTTTTATATTTATATTCAAAATATTTAGCAAAGGACCATCTTTTGGATTTGTAATATGAATGTTTAGACACTGCTGAAGTGGGATGAAACGTGTTTGGGTTAGATGTCTCCAAAGCCTTTCAAGCACTACTGATGTAAACGATTCTCATTTGCCTGATGAGAGGATGGGATTGCTTCTGAGGAGTTGTTAGCAGGTCTTAGCACTAAAGACAGGTTTTGCAGAGCATTAGTGAGGGAAGCTAATAGCAGGTCTGGTCATGTGGGTAAACAGACATTATCAACACAGCAAGACATATAGTGCATAATCTTAATGGAGGCAGGAGATTCTGAGTTTGGGTTACTCTGTTGTTCTTTGTGCTTGAGTGGCTTCCTCTAGGTTCCATGTTTTTTTCCCTATTCAAAACAACACCTATATATAAGATTGGCTGCAAAATTCACTGAGTGTGAGTGAGTGAGTGTGAGTGTGAGTGTGAGTGTGAGTGTGAGTGTGAGTGTGAGTGAGTGTGAGTGTGAGTGTGAGTGTGAGTGTGAGTGTGAGTGAGTGTGAGTGTGAGTGTGAGTGAGTGTGAGTGTGAGTGTGAGTGTGAGTGTGAGTGTGAGTGAGTGTGAGTGTGAGTGAGTGTGTGTGTGAGTGAGTGAGCACACAAAGTGCATCAGTGATCTGTATATGTGTCGTGGCTGTCATTAGCGCTGCTGTGGTAGTTTCTGACATAACAATAGTTTTGTAATAATAATGACTTGAGCACACAATTTATAAGGAAACTTTTCTACAAGCTAGGCTGCCTATCTGACTGTGACATGGCCGATCACTTCTTCAGGACCAGGGCTTTGACAATACATTTTTTCTACAGGTTTACATTATGGTTGTTGCTGTGACTTGCCTCTTTTCTCTCGGCTTTCTGCTGCAGTGTAAAGTATGGTTTCTCCATGGATTTAGCTTTAGGAGAACTGGCTCTAGCGTGGTCAGAGCTCCCACCTGCATCATGAAATAAAAAGGTCCTAGTTAATATGCCTCATTGAGAATAAACTAATATGTCTGGCATTCGAGCAGCAGTGAACTCACACTCTTTCTGCCCTCTGTGCATCAAGGAGAAATCAAATCAGACTCAAGTAAATTTTCCTATTTTATGTCTTTTGCTTTTTAAAATAGTTTTAGTAATCTAGTATGCTGTAATTTTTGTCCAGAGTATCATAATTTAGCACCGGTTTTATTTGAGATTGCTCTGTACTCTGCCATACAGAAATGTTTAGGCTGCTGCCTTTTGGCAAGATCGTAATCTACTCCTTGATTAGAACCTAATCATAACCACATTCTGAAAACTAACTGCCCTTTTATTTCTGCTTAAGTTAATTTTAATATAATTAGGAAGAGATTTGTTTGAAATTATAAAGTGCCTGAGAAGCAGAGCATAAACTTACATTTTACTTGCAAATATTGGGGGGGGAATATATATATATATATATATATATATATATATATATATATATATATATATATATATATATATATATATATATATATATATTTTTTTTTTTTTTTTTTTTCATTAGTGTAGTGAGAATTGAGACCTACAGCGCTGCATTAGTGGCCCTCTGAAGGACAGCCAGTGAAGTAGCTGTGACATTTATGTAACTTTGAGGACAAGAATTGGATGTTTTTCTGCCACCGTCCTGTACAGCTATAACAACAGAGATATTACCAAACAATGAGGGCATTTCAGGACTCTGACTAAGGCTTTGGCACTGGTACTTCACCAAACTGGAGCATGCCTTGAGATCTAGTTGTGCTTTCAACATCTTGGAAGGTTTTATCTGATCTGTGGTTTCATGATCTTAATAACATGTTGAGCCACAATAAGATCAAAGTATATTTTTTATATACAGTGGATTTCCAGAGTATTCAGACCCCTTTGTGTTGTGGATGTGATTGTGCATGGATAGAATTTGCCATGTTTACCCATCAGTCCCCACTTAACATCCCATAATGACAATGTGAAACTTTTTTTCCCCAGTTTTCAGAATAATTCAAAATCAAAAAGTACAATCTCTTATTCACAAAATTATTTTCAGTTCTTTGTAAAAGCCTCGTTGTCAGCATTTACAGCTGCAAGTCTTCTTGGATTTGTCTCTACAAGCTTTGCACACCTGGATTTGGCCAGTTTATCCCATTATTCATGCCAGATCCTGTCAAGCTTCGTCAGATTGGATGGGAAGCGTCTGTGAACATCTTCAGGCTTCTGCACAGATGTTGGATTGGGGTTTAATCTGGGTATGGACTGGACCACTCAAGGACTTTCAGGGATTTACCCTAAAGCCACTCTTGTTTTTTGTTGTTTCAGCTGTATGCTTAGGGTCATTGTCGTGTTGAATGTTCTACTGTCACACCAGTCTGAGGTTGTCATGTGCTCTGGAGGAGGTTTTCTTCTTTCATTCATTCTTTCCATTCTCCCTGTCCCTGCTGCTGAGATGCACACCCATAGCATGACTCTGCTACAACCATGTTTCACTGTAGGGATGGTATTAACCAGGTGATGTTTTTTTGCCAGACATGATGCTTGCTTTTCTGCCCAAAGAGTTTCCATCTCATCAGAGCAAAGAATTTTTTTCCACATGTTGCCAGAGCCCTTTATGCAATCAGTATGCCTTATACTCAACACTGGCTTCCGTCTTGCCACAAAGCTCTGATTTATCAAGTGTGACAGAAACGGTTATCCGTTCAGCATGTTCTCCATCTCTGCATTGGACTTTTAGATCTCTCCTGGAGTGACTGGAGGGTTCTTTCTTACCTCCCTGACCAAGGCCCATGGCCTGGTTTTTGTTCTGACAGTGTTAATTGTGGGCTCTAAACCTTTTCCAAACGAAAGTCTAATCAATGCAGCTTGCGAAAAATGGACTCCAGTCAAATTCCAGACACATCTTGAGCATAATTAAACCAGCCAGGATGCACCTGACCACGTTGTGGAGTGCCACAGCAAATCTGAACACTTTTTTTTTTTTTTTGGTTGAAATGCATTTTAAAAAATCTCTAAGAACATTTTTACAGTTTGTCAAGTGTTAACTGATGGGTGTAATGGTAGTTCATGTCCATGCAAAATAAAATCCACAACCCAGTAAAATTCATAACAAGTTATAACAAGATTCTGACTACTTACTCATCCTACTCATTCATCCTATCATGTGGCAACAGCACCATGCATAAAATCACACAGATATAGGCCAGTAGTTTTGAATAATGTTCACATTAACCATCGGAATGGGGAAAATTGTGATCTCGGTGGTTTTAACTGTGGCATGCTTGTTGTTGTCAGACTGGATGGTTTGAGTATTTAAGAAACTGCTGGTCTGGGATTTTCACACACAACAGGTTCTAGCATTTACACAGAATATTGCCAAAACCAAAAATGCCCTGCATGCAGAGGATCTGCAGGCTGAAACACCTTAATGATGAGAGAGATCAGAGGAGAATGACCAGACTGCACTGAGCAGACAGGAAGTCTATGGTAAAATAAGCAAATAAGCACTCATTACAGTTGCGATGAGCAGAAAAGCAACTCAAAATGCATAAAACAACAAACCTTTTGGTGGATGAGCAACAGCAAAAGCAGATTCACTGAAACTGGACAATTGAAGCCTGGGAAAAAAGATTGATTTTTTTTATCGAATGATTGATTGATTGATTGATTGATTGATTGATTCATTCATTCATTCATTCATTCATTTATTCCTTCTTCTTCTTCTTCTATTCCATAATTACTAATAACCATTTTATTTTGTTATAGTTTTACATATGAGATATACAATGGGCATATACAATATTACCCAGATTACCCATGGATAATGTACAAGATACAGTACAAATAATCTACAGATGTTAAGATAATTAAGCATATATACAAAAATTCTACAATTATTCAGAAATATTATAGAACATACAGTGCCAAATAGAGGAGCAGGCAGTAAAACATCAGTGGTTGAAAGGTGTAGTGTGGAGGTCAGGTGGTTAATGGCTTTGAGGAAGAAGCTGGCCTTGAGCCTTCTGGTTCTGGTGTGAATGTTCCTGTATCTTCTCTTGGAAGAAAGGAGGTTGAACAGTTTGGGACTGGGATGAAAGACATCATTGAGGATGATGTGTGCTCTATGCAGACATCTACTGTGGTGAAGATGTTCATTGGCCGGTAGTTGGGCAGTAATGATGTGGTGAATTTCACAAGGATGGAGCTCTGGTCAGGATTCTCTCAGTGATGCAGCGATAAAAACTTGTTAAGGTATTGGGGAGACAGGTGAACTTTCTCCAGCTTTCTCAGGAAGTAAAAGCACTGTTATATGAAATACTCAAACCAGCCAGTTCTGGCACCAACATCTATGCCACAGTCAACCTCACAGAGATCAAACAGACTGGTTAGATAACTCTATAAATTAGACATTCCTATTAAATTAGACAGAGAGTGTGTGTGTATATATATATATATATATATATATATATATATTTATATTTAATCTTCCCCTCTCTCAAAAACAAAAAATCCAGGCAACTGTCCAATTTATGTGAGCCTGTGCCTAGTGTAGCCTCAGATTCTTGTGGACGTTGATGCGGTTGTCTGAGTTTGAAGCCCATCTGGCTGAAAGTTTTTGTGTTGTGCTGTTATACAGAGTGGTTAGTTTAGTTGCAACAGCTCAAACCAGGCTGGTCATTCTCCTCTGACCTCTCTCATCGACTCCTCACTGTCTTCACGATTACTTGCTTCATGAGCAGTGACAGCTCACTGGACTTCATATTAAGTGTTTAACAGCAACAGATTCCTCATGCAAATACTACACAATGAAATCTAGAGCTTTATTCTACTACCTTGTACATGAAATAATGAGGGGAATAATACACATCTGGCCATGGAACAGATGAGCAGTTAGCTTTGGTCACTGAAAAAGAGGAGACCACATGTCAAAAGTCTGTAATTCACTGCTCAGATGATTTGGATGCAATTACCATTAAGACGAAAGTCTGCACTCTGAGTTTATTTTCAATATATATACAAAAGATTTATGGATCTGACTATACATCTTCATTTATCTGATTATGAAGAAGATTTATCAGGATCAGAATAACTGAAAAACTAGCACAGTCAGGTGCAGTGTGATCAAAGAAAATGTCATCAGTGATGATCTCTAGTAAAGGACATTAATAACAAGGTTGTTTTAGATCCTTAAGAAGATTATGCTTCAGCTCTTGAGGGCAGAGTAGTAAAAAGTACTCTTTTACACCCTTGCAGTATTTTGAGCTCATGCTGCATGGTCAAGTGGCTTGTCCTGGGAAAGTCATAAAGTCTACATTTTTAACATTTTATTTAGCATCTATTGTTTTTAATATTTTAAATATATCAGTGAAACTAGCAGTATTTATATTCTTCAAGAAAGCATACCGATTGGTTGCAAGACCAGATGTGACCTGTTAAGATGCAGAAGTTGTGGTGTTAGTGTCCCAGGACCTTCAGCACTGAGTTTGTATTTATTACAAGTTTTTATTTTTTCTAACTTCTATAAACAAGGTGCACCTTCATGATGGCACTGTGATGAAAAGTGACGAGGGAAGTGACTGGATACTCTTGAAAATTCGTTTTTTCAGCTCAATTGGTGTGTAATTCATAATAAGTTTTCCTGTGTTTCTGCTACTTCAATGAGGTTTTCCAGCTAAAACAAACTGTATTAAGATGTTCATCTTTGTATCTTCATACATAATTAATTGAGTGATTTTAAGTGGTTTTAAGTTTGTGTTTTAAGACTGAGACCAGGTTGGCTTTATAACTATAGCTGCTGTCGAAATATCCTGAAATAGGGACAGCAAGGTGATGCAAACCACAGGAACTAAACAGTTGAGAGATTCTTCCAAAGCCTTTCCCATTTAGTAATGATGGAAATATTTGAACTTTCAAAGAATAAGAGTGCCAAAGACATTAGTCAAAATGTTTTTTACTTGAAATGTCTATCCAGACAGGAGTAAAATGATCAGACTGTGTATTCTTCAGAAGACTGTAGGGCTTTTACAAGTGTAGCAGGAGAAAAATGCAGACATTGCTGTCCTGGAAGGAAATAAAATCACAGAGTGGAACCTCAGAAAATAATGCTGTATGATTAAGTACTCTTAGTTCTTACTGTAGCAGAATTTCTCTTTAAAGCAGCCTACATGTGGTCTCATTCAGGACAGCCTGAGATTCAGCTACAATAGTCGCCCTTCCACCCGGTCCATCCATCCATCCATCCATCCATCCATCCATCCATCCATCCATCCATCCATCCATCCATCCATCCATCCATCCATCCATCCATCCATCCATCCATCCATCCATCCATCTGTCTTTCTTCTCTCTTTCTTTCCTTCAATTCCTTTGTTTCTTTCTTTCTTTACCGAAAAGGCATGCGGTATAACATGCAAAGTAAAGGAAAGTCTGAAAAACCTGCCACACACAAAGTAGATAAATGTGTGTGGAAATTGTTTTAGCAATATGAGGTGACAGAAACACCAAAATGTGGGAAGTGCTGTGAATGGAGTCGTGGGGAAAAGAGAGCACTGAGAATCCCAGTCTTGCCATTCATCTCCATCTGAAGGACTGAGCTGCAGTAAGAGGAAAGTCCTCACTCTTTATCCATTCCCATACCTAACAAAGTTCTTTACCCTTTTATGAAGGTTCTACTTACTATTCACTGTTATAGCAAAGGGGCCCCTTAAATGACAGGAAGTGAGAGAGACGGCTGTAGAAGTAGTTTAAAAAAAAATCAAAAGAGGGTTTTATGCAGGACATGAGGGAAAGTGAAAAGAGCCTTGTCTTGCACAAACCTCTATCAGTCTGCAGTAAGGTTCACCTCCCTTTTTACAAGGTGTGTCTTTTGATCCAGAGACTTATTGAAATCAGAGGTCTGCATTATGAGATTAAAAAATATATAACAAATCTGGATTGGATGCCTGTATTGATCAGAGTTTAGGGGCACAAAGCAAGCAAGGTAATTTTTATTTTTATATTTGTGTTCTAATCATTTTTACTTGTTTCTCACACCTGGATAAAGCCAAGGTTTGATTTCAGTTCAGTTCAGGCTTATTTATATAGCATTTTAAACAATAGACACTGTCTCAAATCAGTTTTAAAGAAATTCAGAATAAGATTACAACATTTAAAATTAAAATTTGTATTATCCCTAATGAGCAAGCCAGAGGCAATGGTGGGAAACCCATCCTCATCTAGGTGACACAGGAGAGTGTGATTATAAATAATGATAAATATTGATTATTTAACAATTTCAGATGTCGGGGAGAGCTCTTACAGTTGTATTAGGCTTGTTTTTGTAGTAGTTGGGCACCAGTGGTTGCATGGTTCCTGTGAATATATGGTTACTGGTAGGAATTACGAGCTCTGCATTATCAATTATGATCCATGTTTAAATGTTTTAACTTCTCCACAAGTGCGGAATCACAACTTATTTTATCACGATTACTTTTTACAAGCTACCCGTAAAGGCATATTACATGGAGTAATGACAATATTCTTGGTTTAACACATGCATTAACATTAACATAAACATTTTGTTCACATGCATTCATATTTATGCTCCACATTTTTGTGTGGTGTTACACACAGTGCATCGCTCCTGATGTGGCTTAACTGGCACACTGTAAACAGCATGATATGAATTTTGTTGTTTAGTATAAGTATAAAGTCTCTAAGTTACATTATTGTTCATGCTTTAATTTAATACAAAAAAGTGTTGCAGTTGTATCAGCTCTGTCGTACTGGAGCAGAGAGAACATTAAACTTTGCAGTCCAGGTGTCGGCCAGGAGCTGGATTTGGAAGCTCTCCTCTGTGGCATTATAAATGTTTCTTAAAAGAAAATAAGATGGTGAAGAGAAGAAGACCTATGTTTTATATATTTTTTGCTCTCTTTCTCCTCGTCTTTCAGGGTCAGGTGGAAGTGTGTGCAGTGCTGCAGGATCCTCAGTCTGTTCAGGAAAAAGCTGAGTACTATGTGTTATTAAAAGGCTCGCAGATTCACCACATCATCAGCACTCAGAGAAAGGAAGAGAGCCATTTACTGAGCTTCATCATACCTGGTAGGTCTTATAGGCCAATCATAATTCATTTTATTATACTTATTACTCCAGGTTCACATTGCTCCTTAAGAATTATTGGTCTTCATGAAAATGAGCAGACAGCAGTATATAAAAAGCATAACAACACATGCATTAAGGAGCTTTATTTTTTCATCTTCAAATGGCTAATACAACAGCATGAAAGTGTATGTGTACAGGTCTTCCTAATAAAGTTCTCTATGAGTATAGTTTAGTAATAATTATTTACTGTGTTGTATATAAGGGTGATATATTTGGGTTAAGAGCACCAGTTGGCAAAAAGACCTTATTATAATTGACTCTCTAACACTGAAAGTTATTCTAAATACGCTGTATATAGCGGATAGTGTGTTTCACTTCTAGTGACAGGAATAGTTTCTTGCTACTTGCACTACATACTGCATGGCATCAAATTAGAAAGGTAGAAATAATTATAGGGAATCTTCAACCAGACTGAAGCATTTCTAAGGAGCTAAGAATCTCCCACTCTAGCTGCCCCAGCCTGGGTTCGATTCCCCAGCAGGGAACTTACAAAGGTGTTGCACTCTCAGCGCCGGTCCCAAGCCCGGATAAAATGTGAGGGTTGTGTCAGGAAAGACAGCTGGCATAAAAAAAACTATGCCAAAATTAAAATACGCGGCTCAGATGATCTGCTGTGGCGTCCCAGAATAAGGAGCAGCCGAGGGAAGACAACAACAATATAGTATTTCTTTTTAAAAGCATTATGGTGCTGGGGTCATTGACTGTATGTATGTTACTTCCACTTGCATTGGCTTTCACAGCTGAAGTATTTAGATTTTTTCATTATGGTTTTTGTTGTTTTCCCTCATATTATGCCACGTTCCAGCATTTAAAATAATGGTGATGATTAAGTTCTCAATGCATTAGACTCATTTTGGCTTTGACCAATGACTGTGAACATTGCGTCACATGGCACAGTATTCTACAGAAGAAAAAAAGGAGAAACTTTGTTAGAAAGCTGATTGACTGTACCAAGAAAGAGATTTCTAAAATGAATGTTATATGTCTTTACTATTAAAGTCCAATTACTAAACAAGCACAGACTCACAGTGCAGGAAATGATTGAATAAGTGAGTGAGTTATGGCTGTAGGGGCTGTCATGCTTAAAACCCGATTTTTGAACGAAAATACTAAACAACAGGCATTAGATTAGGCAATAGCTTATCAATAGTAAGAGATTTGTGCTATTGCAGTACATATGAACAGGGAATCAAGATGCAGATGAGTTTATTCACACATATCTGCTAGGAAAATGTAGCTACCACAAAGAAGTGTACAAATATAATAAATATGCTTATACAATATAGACAAAATTGAAGAAAGAATTTTGAGTGTATGTATGAGGCTAGGTGATTTTTATTTAAAACAGTTTTATTTAAGTAGTTCTCTTTCTCTTTTTTATTAAAGGTCACAATGTGGCAGAAAAGGTCTCAGTGCAGTTGTACTGCTGGGATGAGAGCAGCAGCTGCAATCAGCCAACCCCGATGTCAGAGGAACTCTCCCTGGAGTACAAATGGGACACTGTACAGGAAGTGGCTGATCTCCTCATATCTAACCCTGATAACTTTACTTCTAGCACACATGTGGACGTCCAGAGGAAATTTTGTCCAGGAGACAGTTTCCAGACAGAGCAGAACAGTTCAGATATGAATGAACAGCATGGGAGCTCAACAGTAGATAAAGAAACTTTAGAACTTGGCCAAAGACTCGAAACACTGAAAACAGAATCAGGGAGCCACAATCCAGAAGAAACCCCTAAATGCTGGGAGCCTGATCCTGGTGTAGTATTCAAACTGGATGTGAAAATCACACAAGCGGTTTCAAACATGTTCTCTCTGCTGGAGTGGAGCAATCAAAAGACACAAGAATCACAAGGTAAGAGCATTACACTGGTACATTTCAACTGGCAATTGTAAATAGCTAAGTTGGTGCAGAAGCCTTTGAATTTGACCTCAGGCAACCTCGGGAGGTTATAAACCTGGAATGTAACAGTCATTACATAAAGTAACACCAGCAGGTAGAGATTTGCAGAAGAAAATCTGGAAGTATCAAGAGCAGCGGTGTCCAATCTTATCCACAAAGGGCTGATGTGGGTGCAGGTTTTCATTCCAACTGAGCAGAAGCCACACCTGAGTCTACTGAAAGCCAAAATCGGTTGATTAAACAGGCGGAATCAGATGTGGCTCCTGCTTGATTGGAATGAAAACCTGCACCTACACCGGCCCATTGTGGATAAGATTGGACACCCCCGCTCTAGAGGGTGTATAAATATCTAGGAAGAGCATAAGCTGTTGCATGATCTGGAGCTTCCAATCTTCACACATCAGAGAAGGTTATCATGCAGAACTGCACCAATAGAAAGTATTTTTTTCTCCAATAAAGACAGATGCGTGAATCTGGAACAATTGACTGTTGAGTAAGTGTTTTTGAATGTCCTGATACAAATCCCTTCCCCATCTCACTAGTACATAATGTTTTGTCTGGTGCGCTCGTCTCATCTCTCCTCGTCTCATTTGACATGGTGACAAAAATGTCCTGTCTAAGTAAATATTTTTCAGTTTATTAATGTGAAATAAAATCCATCAATGTATGTTTGACTTGGCTAACATTTGGTAAGTGTATGGTTAAAGTCATTATATTTATTAGATATTCACCCAAATTTCAGCACACAAACATATTTGCACAGAAAATAGCCCCTTTCGAAAGGGAAATATTTTTGACTCTTGGAAACGTGCAACAAAACAATTACTTTGCATTCAAACAGAACAAAATTAAGCATGGCTGATTTAGCATTAACTCTCTAACCATGCTTTCAGAGGTGTTCGGGGTCTAGGCGAAATCGTAAGAACATCCAAAAAGTTCATGCAATGGAAAATGGAGACAGAACTATTTTTCCCCTTCAATCTTTCCACCTTAACCAAATTTATTTTTCCACTTGCAACCCTGTTTCAAACCTAATACATTTCGGTGAAACGAATTTGAACCTGGCAACCCTGTTGCTGTGACTCAAGGGAGAGTGTGCGAGGTCACGCAACTCTCTGTAGCACAAAAGTGATTTTGCATCCTGTGCTGTCTGATTATTTGAAGCTACGAACTAACTGATTATTTCTTTAATCTAGCTTGAGTCAGTTGGGAAATGCTGAGAGATGGAGGAAGAGAGGGAGGAAATGGAGGAAATCATGTCTGATTTCCTCTAATTGATGTTGGCACACATACAGTAGTATTAGCTAGTAATAGCTGGCTAAGTTGCGCGTATGTCCGGGAACCGTTCAATACTTGTTTGCGTCAGTGGAAAGCCAAGCGAAGCCAACCAAAGTGAGTTAATGAATTTTACGAATTTTTTTTCAGTCAGCAAAAGCTGTTTGGAAAGAGTCAACCCATGATACCAATGTTGCCTTTGGCATGTGTTCAAAAGCTAGGTCATTTTTCACACGTTTTTTTGTTGACAGATTGATGGTGTGTGTGGTCTGTTCTATTTTTCGCCCAAGCTTGGTGGCACTACTTCCTGTGAGGACCTTTGACATGGAATGCTTGGCTTGGGTCAGTTCTTTGTAAGCAGCCATATATTTTCCATATGCTTCGTATTGGTAATATTTTTTGGCGGCTGGAACAGATTATCTACATTTACATTACTTCTTATGGGATACAAATTACAAATTTTCCCCTTAAGAACTCGCCTCCAGAACAAATTAAATTTGTATGCCGAGGTTCCGCTGTATTGTTGTAAGCAACGAATCCCAGAGTCAGCAGTAAACAGTGTTTACTTAAATCCAGTAGTTACCAAGGTACACAGCTTGCTTGGTTTGTGAAGCCAAATCAACGATTGAATTACAAAACATGTTGATATGTTTGCTGTGGGTAGTTTTCCCTTCATCGTGACCGAATAACTGTTTTTCCCAAGCAAATATCCCTGTTCACTCACTGCCACAGGGAAAAAGATTAGCAACGTCAGCACTGCACCTGTGCACCGCGGGCGTGTGTGCGTGTATGCATGTGTGTTTAGTTATTGATGTGTAAAGTCACCAGGCCAGTTTTGAAGTGATGTTTTGGAAATCTGCTTAACAACCTGGGAATAGAAACGCCATTTAGTCTTAGTAACCACTCGCTGGGAAAAAACTCTCTCATCCAGACCCTATGGACAGCGTAGGGGTTCTGTACACTACTGCATGTATTTAGTCTGGGCAGTGAACCTGATTGTGACTCAGTAAAGATGCTGCTTATTCTGGCCTGCTTTTGAGAGCTTTAAGAGATTAAGATGAAGCTTAGGTTTGGATGAAAACATTTCCTAACAGATTTACTGCACATCATTATTCTGTTCTTGTTGTTGTCTTTAGGTGATCATTGTTTCACCAGTCAGGCAGGAAATATTCTGAAACTAAAGATTATTAACACACTTATTCCTGTTTTCTTTACTATACACTTTAAAATAGTAGCAATAAAATTGTTAAAAACTCTTGATCATGACCGAGTAGTCAGAGCAGAGTTATAACTTTTTGTCAGAGTTCAATTTATAAATAATGCATGCCAAAAAAAAAGGTTATGAAAGTCAGTGTTCCACCTTCTTTAAGCTACTTGACCACCGAGCAGCTACAAGAACACTAATAGCCCAGACTTGTCTCAGGCTCCTGGGCTATTGATTTGTCCTTCCCTGAAAAGAGAACAAGAATGTGCTTGTTTAAACAAGACAGATGGGTTGCTAATATTCCTCCCCTAGCTCAGTAAAATTCACTAACACCTTTCAGCCTCTGTTCACCAACCTGTTCCATAAACCTTCATATTCAGTGGCATTTTGTAAACATTTCTGGATTTAAACAATACATACATGATGCCTGAATGACCATGATGCTCATGCAAAAGTGATTGTAATTTAAGTAAATGAAATTGCAAAAGATTGTAATTGCAAAAGTGAATGTAATTTAAGTAAATGAAAATGTAAACACTGGATGTGGTCAAATATTTGCATTTATGGCATTTGGCAGACACCCTGATCCAGAGCAACTTACTAAAGTGCTTTTGAAGTCTCTATCAATACTGGCTCACATGAAGAAACCTCTGTTGGGAGTCAATACAGCAAGAAGACCACAGGGTTTTTTTTTTGGTCAACATGAACAGTTCCAGAGCAAATCTATAACAAGGTGTATTGAAGCTGTTCTCCCATCAGCACCTTACCAAGGCTGTTTTCACACGGCTGTTTTTAAGTGGTCAGTATTTTGGTGATGTGTAAAAGCTGGATCCAGAGCAGTGCAGAACAGATCCCTGGTCCTCTTGAAAATGGTGGCCTGTGGTTTGTTTGTAGTGACCTCACACCATGTCGGGTGTGGTAGATATCCACGCTCAATGCCACATGCCAAGCAACTAGATTGATTCAACTTGTCAGGTTACTTCTGTTTCTTCTTTTGTGAGGCAGGGCAGAGGGTTGTTGATGTATAAATCTTGACTTTCATTGGATGGGTTCACTATAATGATCTCAGGCATCAGATGTCTTCATGACTAAAAATCTTCTGTTTGAGAATAGCTTCTTGTTTGCAGTATTTCTGCAGGAGGAGATTTGAAAAGCCACTGCTTGAGTGATAAAACCAGCAAATGCCATTTTATAAGCCTGCATAAAAGTGACATGGAATTTCCCAATTGAGCCATACTGGAGCAGTTATGAGCACAGAAGTGATTATTTCATGGGAAAAGAGACTTTGTTGCTTGCACTGCTAATCATAGATTTTTTTTTCAAAAAACTTTCTAATGGAAACATTGTTTTTTTCTTTTTTACATCATCTCGTATTGTTCTTTCAGCTCTCCATCACATTGAGAACCCTCTGCATATAGCTGTGCGTTTGGGTCTGTATCACCTCACACTCTACTACCTTCATCAGTCTGGAGGTCAGGAGATGGCAACGCTGCCCAATGAGGAAGGACACACTCCTACTGAACTGGCCCAGAGTAGAGGCCATGCAGGGATTATAAGTGCTCTAGACAAGTGAGTCACACTTATATTAGAACTTTTTATGTCTAATTTTTTTAGAGAAACAAAACCTATGTGAGGTGTGAGACATCAACCTATGAAACATTTGCATCTTTTCATGCTACGATCAAATTTCTAGCCTTGCAAAAGAAAAGTCAGTAAAACAATAAACCCAGTTTCTTCAGTACTTTCTACAGTACTTAATTTATAAGAATTAAATATTTAGTGAAGTATTGATAAGCCAGAACTCACTGTAAACACAACCGCTGTAACTAACCAAGTCAATGCACTCTATCACAAATCATATCACAGATTCAATTAGCATCTTAGTGATCTTCATATGACAAAGAGATGCATTATATGGCTATTTGTGGACACCTTACCCCATATTAGGGCCTTCCTCATATTGTTACCACAAAGTTGGAAGCTCACAGCACGAAGCATTTCCAGCACGACAATGCCCCTGTGCACAAAGGCACTCCATGAAGACATGGTTTACACGATTACAGTGGAAGAACTCGAGTGCCTTGACCTCAATCCCCAACCCGCTGAACACCTTGGGGATGAACTGGAACACCGACTGCACCTCAGACTTCCTCATCAAACCTCTAGGCTTGAGCTCTTTAGTGCTCTAGTAACTGAATGGACAAATCTGTACCACATTCCAAAATCTAGTGGAAAGACTTCCCAGAAGAGTGGAAGGAAATTCTGGAACTGGATTTTCAAAAAGCATCTATGGGTGTAAAGGTCAGGTTTCCACAAACAATTAACAAACCAATTTGTTTGAAGTAATTCTTTCTTCAAAGCAGTTTTCTTGCTTTAAGGATGTTCTGAAGTCACTTGAAACCAATCTAGATAATCAGGAAAGTCGCTCCAAACAAGTTGCTGTGTCAATCTTGGAGCTAATTGATATGATATTTTTTATATCCATGTTGATGGACGTTTTCACTACTTTAGCACTTAGATACATGGAGTTGCAAATGTACATAATGTTTAATCATAATTAAGAAATAAGAATTGTCTGTAAGAATTAGCTTGGCCTCTCATTAGTGTATTTTGCTCTCTCACCCCTGACAGCCCTGCCCCTCTCACCCTGAACATGTATCAGCCAAAACATACAAATACTTTTAGAATAAATAATTAAAAAAAAAAAACAAAAAAAAATATATATATATAATATATAATGTGTATATATATAATGTATATATATATAATGTATATATATATAATGTATATATATATAATGTATGTATATATATATATATATATATATATATATATATATATATATATATATATAATGTATATACCTCTGCCCTCTGCTTCCTGGCCAAGTATAAAGTTTATTTTATCTTGCTTCAGCCTTTCAGCTTGTAGAGAAGATACACCAGTGTGGATGTCCCAAATCTGGGCTGATGAATCACACCTCCTCAGATCATGCCCGCTAACCAGTTCCTTCGTCCTGACGGTCAAGCACACAGTTTATTTTGATCCCCAGAGGAGCATCCAGCTCTATAGGGAAAAACATGGATATGTAGAAAACCGTGTGCAGGTGAGTGAGCACTGCAGTGTGCTGATGATTTGCACACACAAGGATGTCTGCTTTGGAACAATTAGCAGTTTATTAGATTTGTTTGTTACAAACAATCACAAATCTTTGTGACTAGTGAAACACACAAGGAGCTACAAGAGATATTACTATTTTCTTCTGCATGCTGCTTTTATAAATTTGGTCTGGTTTGATAGATAGGTATAATTTTTGTAAAAAGTTGCAGCAAAATCAAGCATTTTTTGGCCACAACAGTCACAGAAAACTCCTGGAGGGACTGCACTATCACCTTCCTGCTTTTGGATTTGGTTTCTACTGTAAAAAAAAAAAAAAAAAAATCTGATTCAGGCGTGTTTGTGTTGTGTTGCAGGAAGCTGTTCTCACTGAGGTGGAAGAGAAAAGCAGACTGAACCAGACTGATCACAAAAATGATGGAGGTGATGGAGCTGATGGGGGTGATGGTGCTGATGGAGTTGATGGAGGTGATGGAGGTGAGTCACTGAGCCAAAAACCATAAATCCCTGAACTCTAGTACATAAGGTTTATCAACCGAAGCTCGATCAAGTTAATTTGTAATCATGGAGCATTTATAAATCTCACGTGCACTGAGCTCATATATATGTATGGAGACAGACATGGTGTATTTTTTAGTTCAACATAATTTAAAAAATTATGATGTGTTTTTTTTTTTTTTTTTTTTAATTAATTTTTTTAAGTGTTGATTTGCTTGGACATTTGGGGAAATTATCTTTTTTGAGCTACTGAGACCTAGAAGATCCATTCATGGCCTCTTTTTCTGACTGCCGTACTGATTGATGCTGATTGATGGTTTGAAGGTTCTTCTGCGTCATTCTGTTCTTTGTAACTGAAGAGCTGTTTGTGGGATCCAGTAAAGTTTTTCAGTTCTGTGTGAAAGTAGGTCTGCAGATATAATGTCGCAGCAGAATGTAAACCTATGATGTTGATATGCAGAACAAGCAAGAAAACTGACCACGATAACGGATGTGAACAAGGCTGGAAAGACCAATTGAAAAATAATAAACCTAGGTGCAGAAATGGAGCTGGATATGGCACTGAAAGTCCCATAGCAAGAAAGACTTGGCAGCACACACTGCAAACATGGAAGGCTTAGTGGTGTTTAATCATTTTTACTTATCCGCTCACTCTCTTTTGCTTGCTTTTGTCATTTGTTATTCTGTCTCATCTCATCTTTCAGCTCTTGCTTCACATCCCTGTTTTACTTTCCTTGCTGCCTTTTTTTGCATTTAATGCTTGTTTTCTCTCACTGCTCGCGTATTGACCTCTTTCTTGTGCACTCGTACTCTCTGCTTCCACTCCTCCCCCTTTTTTGTCACTGCGAGTTAGCTCAAGCAGGGTTGTTAGGGTACATTGGGTGAATTTGGCTCAGTCAAGAGGACATTGTGGTAGTATGTGGGATGATGATTATTACACACACACACACACAACCACACACACACAGAAGTCTTTGTGAGACTGCTCTTGCTGGGTTTTCCAAACATGTCTGGTATATGAGGGCAGATTTTTTTCCCTGTGTGCTTAAAATGTTTCTGTGAATCAGTGAATGTGGAATTATATGGATATGCTGGTGTGAATGATGGAAGTTAAAATATAATAATAAATAATCACATTTTGATTCATTCTTCCAGTTGAAGCAACTTGATAGTTTGTTCTACAAATAGAATGTTTAACAGCTCGCCAAAAAGGTTCACAGGGCACCTAGCCCAGACTTATGTTTTGCATCAGGACTGGAATCCAGCAGGACACAAAAAAATTTCTGTGAGCAGGATTTGTTTTACATTTTGAGCAGTCATACCTGAAGCTTGGTGAACAAATAAAGATCACATACACTGCTACATGTTGCATTTCCAGCATCCTTAGTAACTGCCTGGTCAGGATCATACTGCATTATATAAGGCCAAGGGCAAGGACAAAACTGAAAAAACACTTTCAGTAGAACTGGCCTCAGTGTCAGAAAGGTATGAATTTTGAACCTTGACAGTTCATCCTCAGCTCCAACACTCGAGTTCATACTGAGCCTCAACTCGAGATGGGTCTGTTTTTGCTCTTAGTTCCACTTGTGTACTTATTATTTTTGCTTTACCCCACACACACACCATGCAGTTACTAAGGATGTTAATGCATCCTAATGAAAGAAATAATTGTCCTTGTAAAATTTCTGTTTCTGTCTTGCAGAATCCCAGTCCTGATGCAAAACCTTAGTCTCAGCCACATGCCCTGTAAAGCAAGCTTTCTTGAAAAAACAAAAAAAAACAAACATAACCCCTTACTCACACTATATGTTAATATTTTTGTTTTTGGTTTATTGCTTTGATGCATAAGCATCAGGCAGGGTGTAGGAAATGTACAGTCTGTTGCAGTAGACGGTGACTGCGGTGACTGGTGAGTAGGTGATAGAGATTTGTTTACACGGCAGCAGAAAGGGGAGAAGTAGCCTCTGAAAGGCAGGTGCTGAAAGCTTTAAGCAGATTTAAGGTTCGGTACCTGACGCACTTAACACACACAAGCTTCCTGTCATTGGTAACCATAGTGATTGCTGCTTTACTGCACTGGCTTCGATCCACGAGCTGTTTGTGTGACTTCAGTGCCTGTTGATCAGTATCCTCTCTAACCTGAATGCTCTGCACTTGGTCAGTTTGATTAGCATCTACAGGGTATAATTAAAATTCGCTGTCTTTTTGAAAGATACATAATATAACAATGCATCTGTATTTGCACTAGATTTTGTTTTGAGGCTGTAATGGATTTTTTTTTGGATGTCGTAATGGATGTCTCACCTGCAGGTCACACCAGCCGGACAAACGTAGACGACTGTGTTCTGCTGGACAGTGTAAGTGCCTCAGGGTCTGGGTGCTTGTGTGCATGCGTTAAATTTGTGTGACTTGGGCTGCTTTATCAAACGTTTTATATGTTATAAATGATCATGTTTCTGAAATAACATATATGTATGTGTGTGTGTGTGTGTGTGTGTGAAAAATAGCATACTTGGTGAAACTGATGTGTTGAGATCAAGATACACAAATTTTTTTATGTGTATATATAAACCCTGTTAAGGCATAACATTATGTTCACTGACAGGTGAAGTAAGTAACACTAATGATCTCCTCATCATGGCACCTGTTAGTGGGTGGGATATATTAGGCAGCAAGTGAACATTTTGATGTGTTAGAAGCCGGGAAAATGGGCAACCTTAAGGATTTGAGCGAGTTTGACAAGGGCCAAATTGTGATGGCTAGATGACTGGATCAGAGCATCTCCAAAACTTCAGCTCTTGTGGGGTGTTCCCGGTCTGCAGTGGTCAGTATCTACCCAAAAGTGGTCCAAGGAAGGAACAGTGGTGAACTGGCGACAGGGTCATGGGCAGCCAAGGCTCATTGATGCACATGGGGAGCGAAGGCTGGCCCGTGTGATCTGATCCAACAGACGAGCTACTGTTGCTCAAACTGCTGAAGAAGTTAATGCTGGTTCTGATACAAAAGGTGTCAGAATACACAGTGCATGACGGGTCAGGGCAGCAAAAGGGGGACCAACACAATATTAGGCAGGTGGTCATAACTGATTGGCAGGTTGTTATGCCTGATTGGTGTATATCTATATATCTATATATATGGGCATTCATATATAAATGTGTGTCTATATCATGTAGACTATTAAAGAGCAACAATGGATAAAATATATATATATATATATATATATATATATATATATATATATATATATATATATATATATATATATATATATATATATATATATATATATATATACAAACTGTGTGTGTATTTATTAACTGTAGTTTTATCATCTCCAGGTTTTTGAAGAACAGCTTGTTCTGTCTCTGGATGAAGACGAAGAAAATCCCACCACATATAATTCAGGTATCTAATGATCTCTTCTGTGTTCCACTCTACCAAATGTTCCTGACCCTGCCCCTGGAGAACACACCAGGGTTGGGACCCTGTGCACTGTAGCACTGTGGTATAGGGCTGAACTAAATGTGACCTTGAGACAAACCTTTCATATCCTGCAGTTCTGTATCATAGAAAATAATATAACTGAATAATCTAGTCACTGACTGATTCACTCATCACCACTGGGCATAATTGGTTAGATCAGTTAATGACACAGTTTTGAAACAACATTAAGAGTGGATTAGGAACTATGAGAGTGTGTCATACATCATATCTCTTAAAACACACACACACACACACCCTTGCAAGCACCGCACTGACTCTAATTGCACAAGACACAGGAATGTTAAGTTCAGATGGTTTGATTTGCTTTTCTGACGTTTAAGATGATCTGTTCTATTCCTTCTTCTTCACTGTTGTCTCTTTGATTATATATTATTGTTATTATTTTTGTTATTATTATTATTATTATTATTATTATTATTATTATTATTATTATTATTATTATTTTGCCTCTCTGTTTTCTAACTGTTACACATCTGGAAAAAAAAATAGCTCACCCATTGGCATATTCTAGGGTTTCTGTGGTTAAATTAACTTGTCCCTGCCTCCTAGACACACACACACACACACACACACACACTGTCTTAGCCACACTCACACACACCAGGAACAGGACAGAGTAGGAGGAGGATGCTGATTGGGAGGAGTTTGTCACCGTGGCAATGTAAAATACTTCCTATAAGTTGTCAGGATCACGGCTGTAAGAATGAAAGGGGGGGGCATCTTACTTTCTGAGAGACGAAGTTGTAAATTTACACAGACACACACACACACAAACCTATGCTGTTGCTGTCCTTGTTTCTGTAAGAGGTAGCACTCTCCTGTATCTTCTTAATGTTCTGTTGTTAGGGCAGCATTTGGTCCCACATAAAAAGGTAATCCAAGAACATGGAAAGAGGGGGAGTCAGAGAGAGAGAGAGAGAGAGGCTAAGGGAGGAGAGAGAGAATAAAGCGGTCATGACTTCAGTGCTCAGCCAAAACTTCACTGGAGTCCCTGCTTTGCTCAGCACAACTTGCGCCACGAAGACATCTTAAAAGAAAGTGAGGATTAAAATCCGGGGCAGGAGACTGGAGACCATTTGTGCAGGAGTTGCAGATCAAACATCCAGCCACACAAACATCCAGCCACACAAACATCCAGCCACACACTCCGTACACATCTCTCAGCAGAGTGAAAGGGAGAGAGGATAAAAACACTCGCCACCTGAAGAGGACAAACAGGAGCTGAAGGCAAAGATGTCAGCGTGAGCCCGAGTCGGACGTCTGGAGAAAGTTTAGCAGGAGAATTTTTGCACGGGACTTCAACACACACACACACACACACACACACAAACTTCCACCCACTGTACACGTGTCTCGCTTCCTATCATGGAGCTCTGCTTTTCCTCAGGGGACATTTTTTTGCTCATTTTCAGACACTGATCTCATCTGTTGATCTGGATTGTGATCAAGACACATAAAGACCTTTAACCACTGGGGATTCGCGTGCATGCAGCACACACACACACACACACACACACACACACTTACAGGTTAACTGATACAGAACACTCATGCATATGCATGGCAGATCGTGCGGCTTTTCAGCGAGAGACAGGAAGTTCGCCACATGCAGAGTAGACTATCCAGACTCAAACACACACACATGGCTGTAATCTACTTTCAGCATGTTGGACTCTGGGTCTGCCTGAGCTATCAGTGTGTTGATTTTGAACTATCAGGAGGCCGAGGGCCTGGTTCACAGCATCACGCATGTAAATGTTGAAAATTGAGTTTTATTCACTGCGTTATCGCAGACTGCTGACGTTTATCGCTGACGTGTGATTTATTGTAAAATGTGTTCATCTGTAGTTCACAGAGACATTTAAAGACTGCATGGACAATGAAGGATATTTTTCAGCTCAGCTTCGATGATTTTTTATTTGTTTAGTAGTATTGAAACATCAAATGCTTCCATTATGGTAAAGACTGCAGAGAGCTTTGAGTATACATTTTAGAGAACAGTATAGTGAAGTTTTGTGTATGGTGTGTGCTGGAATTTGAGTCTTCTTGCCCCCCTGCGTGTCCACAGACCCTCCTGGGGCTTCATTAGCATGGCCAGTTAATGATTTCTAAACCTTGGCTGACCTTGTGGATTCTTCAAGACATCTTGCTTTAAAAAAAAAAAAAAAAAACTCTTTTGCTCCACTCTAGCAGGCTAAGGGGATTGGGAGTCTGACTTTCCCCTGCACCAAAGCCGTGGGAGTGCAGGGTGTCGAAAGAGTCCACCTTCTTCCACACACTGACATTTAGTCATCAGTGCTTTCACTGGATTTCACCTCCAGTCTACAGATTTGTGTGTGAAGAGTTTTCTTCCTCAGTGCTGTCAGAATTTTTGGAGAGGATTTATTTATTTATTTATTTATTTTCTGAATGGACAAAAATTGAGCAGAAAAGAAAAGCAGCATGGACTCGGATTCAGATTCTCCTTTTAACTACTCCTGGCCTTCCTTTCCTAAAATGAGGCTTTTGAAACGGAGGACGAAACCAGGTACGGTGGGGGGTGCTGGAGGGGGAGGGGGGGTGGTTGGGTTTAATGGAAGTGAGTGAGCGAAAGTGTGTGCAAACTTTCCAGGGCGAAATATTAATCTCTCACCTGAGCCTGTGTAATTATCATAAAACCAGGTCATCAGGTTCTCAGGTGGCTTTGTTTTGTTTTTCTCTCCAGTCAGAGCACAACACTGACACTCCCACTTTCCAGGATGGTTTTTGTAGTGCGTGTCCAAGCATCAGGCAAGAAGTGACGTTAAATACGTCAGTCAGTAGCCCCGGGCGCAGACGCTGTGAGGTGGCAAAATGACCTGCTGCTATGCCACTGCGCTACTCTTCTGCTGAACATACAGAGTTTTACTGCCTCATGCAATCTATTACAGTTATTTTACACAGGAGAATGATGCAGTGTCTGAAAAGTGCTTCAAATATTCAAATATCTTGATTAGTATTCGGATTTAGTCCTAAAGTGGGTGTGGCCTAAATGTGAAAGAGGTCGTCTTCTTCTTCTTCCTTTTCTTCCTCTTTTCCTCCTCCTCCTCCTCGTCCTCCATTATCATCTGCTTCTTGTTTTTCTTCTTGTTCTTCCTTTTCTTCTTCCTCTTCTTCCTGCCCTCGTCCTCCTGCTTCTTCTTCTTCTAGTGAACTGTGAGCATTGTCAGCATTCTCTAGATTCAGTTTCTGACTGTTCCTCATCCTCACCTACATCTGTGATGTGTTCTGACAAATTTAGCTGGTTCTATTTCCTAAAAAAAGTAAACAAAAGAGCTTGAAATTGTTTAACACTTGAAATATTTTAAACCAGGGCATTGTAAACCCTGGGGGGGATGCTGGGTTTTTTTTGTTTAGCATTTCACACTGCTGCTCATACTTTACTCAGGGTTAACAATTAATCCTGGCTCTTCATAATCTGCATTTCACACTGTAGGCTCTTAAAGTCTTGTTTAACCTTTTTCTTATTTGCATATTTGTGTATGAACAACCATAAATTGATAAATACAGGGTGACGGCTTTAAATAACGGCTTGTCCTGCGCTTATACGTCAGTGAGAAATTGGTTCAACATTCGGCCGATCTTTAAGAATTGCGCATGATTAGGAACTTTTATTTTTTTTTAAAGCTTTGACTTTTTTTGGCCTTTTAAAGTTTCTTGTGTTGTAGACCAACCGTTCCTTGTGTTTCAGCCGTCCAGTTTGTTCTGAACAGACTATTCTGACCAAAACATTAAAAAAAAAAACTTTCTCCTTTTCTCTCCAACTGACACACTTTTCATCACCATTTGATATTGTTTTTTCCTCAAAAGCTACAACTAGTGTTTACAAAACACACAAGATTTCTCTGACTATCCAAAGCACGTGATTTGAGGCACATGCTGGTTACTGTTTGGGGGTCTGTTGCTAAGCAGCTAGCCGCAACGTTGTAACACCGTATCATTTCACTCTGTACACACAAACCCGGGTAAAAAGCCGTGCTAACCCGTGTGTCTACGCTACAAGTTTGAAGCGTTCCTCCCTCTATCTAGGGTTTTAAACAGGCTGCCGGAGTTCAGCGCAGCGTGGGAACTCCTTTATTAATTTTGTTATTACTTCATTAATAACAAAATTCCTCAGTCACTGAGGATGAATGAAAGCTGAAATTTCATGTTAATCAATGCTGTCTTCATATTTGAGCGCTTGCTTGTAGCCATATGCAAATAAAAACCTCCTGCTTGTGTGAACATATAAATTTGCAGTCCTGATGCATAGCACTGTGAGCCTTCCTGGGAAAACTTTTCTTAATAAATAAATCACGCCCCAGTCATATCCGTATTTGTCTAGAACACGTTTGTTTTGAACGATGTGTTCATCTTAACGTGAGAGTTCAGTACACCTTGACCTGTCTTTGATTTATCGACACATGCCTAGTTGGCCTGAAAGCTCAGTATGAGGTGGTTGTTTTTGAGAGTGTTTGTGAAAAGCAGGATCTATTTCACTGACGTCAAGATCAGACCGTTCCGTTGTTGTTGGAAGCCCCGAGACGAACACATACCTTTTTCAGAGCAGAGCCAATAAATCTTGTCATTCATTTCTCCAGGTGCCATGTTGTTGCTAGCACATGTTTGAGTGGCCGAGAGAGAGAGAGAGTGTGAGTGTGTGTGTGTGTGTGTGTGTGTGTCCTCTGCAGGATGCGATCTGTTTGTCTGGACCTACACACATACACACCACTTTGTACAACTTTTATAGAAATGCATTGTGTTCATGTGGCAGAGTCCCGGTGGCATGATTAAGGAAATTCCCCTTGGATGAACAGGATTTCCTTTACATTAGCCAGCCAGACAACAGACCAGACATCAAACACACACACACACTCTCTCTCTCTCTCTCTCTCTCTCTCTCTCTCTTTCACTCTCTCTCACTGCCCCTCCTCTGTCTCACTTACTCACACTCTCACTCTTTCTGTTTCTCACTCCTTTTCTCTCACTCTACCTCTCTTTATGTCTGTCTCTGTGTTTGTGTGTGTGTGTGTGTTTCTATGCGTGTGTGTGTGTGTGTGTTTCTATGCGTGTGTGTGTGTGTGTTTCTATGCGTGTGTGTGTGATGCAAGGAGACAGTGAGAGACTTGTATTACTTGGCGGTTTGAGATCAGGATCCACATGTTTACTGTTGATCCAGTCTTCAGACTCCAGCATACCTCTCAGTGTTTACTTTCCTTTCCTATAATAATTTGTTCACATAAATCCATTCCTTCATTGTTGGTTTCTGTAATTTATGGCTGTTTCTCAACACTTCTCAGCACATCTGCTCGGGCAGTTTATTGCTATTTTATTATTTTACATGAGTTCTGCGTTATTAGCATTAGCCAACAGCAGAACAGCACCAATAGTTTGATGGAATACATTTCTGGAAAAAAAAATCCTGGAAACAGTTTGTTATGTAAATATACAATCAAAAAAATGAGTCTAATGCAGTATTACTAACTGCTTTTTAAAAAATTTTCCGCCATACAGACGTATAACAAATTAAAGGAAAACTAACATAAAGTGTTTTTATTAAGGATGGGCCTCAGTGTGCCTTGGCATCACTTAGAAAAGTGACTGAGAGAGCTAACATCGCTCCAGAATCTCCTGTAGGTGTTGGATCTCATCTTTTTATTTTTTTTTTTAAAGAATAATGGGGGGGGTTGTTTTTTTTTTCTAATAATTTGTCACCTTTTTGTTTGTATATGATTTCTGAGCAAATGGCATGAACCCTCATCACAGAGCTCTCATTCCTGAAAAACATTCATTATATCACTGTACTCAATACAGAGTGGTTTTAAATGCCCCCCCTCTCTCTTCTTTATGCTTTCTCAGAAAAGTTGAGCTCTCCTCCAGGTTCCAGCTCTCCATTCCAGCTTCAGTCTACAGACATCACTGCTGCCAGGATCACAGCCATGCTCAACCGCACAGGAAAGGTGTGGTGTGTGTGTGTGTGTGTGTGTGTGTGTGTGAGGGAGTGTGTGGTTGAATGTTAATAAATGAATCTAGATCTGCTGAATATCATGGAATAAACATCACACAGGTTTACTTTGTGATCTCATTTTTTCCACTAAATGTCTTCAGTTTAGAGACTTGGCCAAGAATTAAAAAAGTCTGTAGGTTTTCCGGATCTTAAGAAATGTCAGGTAAACAACATCATGCTGGCATTTGTGTGTCTATGAGCCTTGGTTTTTTGTTTTTTTGTGCAGAATGATGAGCAGCACAGGAAGTACAACATTTCCGCAGTGACGAGCGACAGCTCCAGCACAGACACACCACATGCCATCAAAGTGGACTGGACGAAAGAGCAGCGGCCGTTCTCTCGCGCTTTCTCCCCATCCCTCTCTCCTTTCTCCCCTACTTCTTCAGCAGGATTGGTGTTGGATCGGTTTCTTCGCAACAGCTGCCACAACGATCACGACAATCGCAACGCAGGTTCACCTCCAGAATCCTATGAAATCAGGTGAGTGTGCGCAGGTCATAATTTTTAAAAAAGAATCACCTGCTGGAAATCATTCTCCTGATCAGACATGACCTACAGTTACATCAGTGAGGCAGAAGACAGTCCGAGCATCAAGCTGTTAACTTTTTCACAACCTGTGTCCACTGGAATTGACGTCACATAATAAAAATTAAAATAAAATGTATGTCTTCTTAATTTGAAAAATGCCAAGTCACTGATTGACCAATTCTAATCAACTTATCCCCCAAACATTTTTTTGTTAGTGTAATGTCCATCTCAGTGGCTATCAGGTCTTAAGTGTCATCATTAGAAATTCATTGTTTAGTATCAGTGTGGCATGGTTGGGACATTTGGAGCCAACAATTTAAATCTCAACACAAACATTAGAAACAAGTTTTACTTCTCAGTCACACTTGTTTTTTTTAAAAAAAAAAAATCACATAACTATGAGACACTGGAGTTATTGTTACTAGGTTCTTATAAGATTCAACTTGTATAAAGAATAAAACACCTTCAGGTCTGTCACTATGGAAAATAATCAACAACATGATGTGGTGTATTAATCCCAAAGCTGTAGATATTCCAATAACATCACCCCCTCAATTGTATTTGTGTATTTTATGCCACAGCAATTTCCCTAAAGCTAATGATGTATTTTTATTAAATGTGTCATGCATTTTATTTGTTTAATGTCCTGCAACATCGGCAAAATCAGGTAGCTCCTGTTATCTTGTACACTTTAACAGCTTCAGACAGCCATCCCTCATTTATTTCTCTCCTGAAGTTAATGTCTAAAACTAACAAGAAAACACAAATTGTCATGTTACAGAGAAACAGCAAAGCATCAAACTTTCCCTCTGTGGTTCTATTGCCTCTGGCTGATAAACATTGGAGACTCCTTCCAAAAAAGGCTAAAACGTCTGCTTACAGACAATCTTAGCAATGATTACACACATTTTTAATGCGTTTAACTGGAGCATCTACCATACAGATCCCCATGTTAGTAATTACTGAAGAAAAGAAATACATAAGTTTTCATTCCAGGGTTGTGATTGTTCCTCATTCACCTTAATAAGCAGCATTAGACACCTAGATAATTAGTACAAGCAGATACACACATGGAAGAAGAGCACTGTATTTTCTATAGGATATAAGAGCGTAAGCTAGCAGAAATAAAACATGACTTTTAGCTGTGCATGGACTATATATGTCGCATATATCAGAGTCCAGGGTCTTTCGCTGTGACTGAGTATTAACCGGCATTGACCGTCTCCTGACCTCGTTTATGATTTCGTCTTTAACAAATGAGCCTGTAAGAATGAAACTTTCCCCGCTCTCTTGAAGCCCAAACCTGGTGGCCTTGGAAATGGACAGTGAAGAGGAGGATGATGACTTGCTCATGAAGAAGCCTCTCCCTCAGATCTCGGCTGAAAGCAAAGACAACGGAGACAAACAGGACAGCTTTAATCCATCCTCTGACCTCAGCTGCACTCGCTCTCACTCTGCTTCCTCTGACTGTAACCATGCCTCCCAGAAGGTACAAATCCACAATTTCCTGATCTACCGCTGTGCTTCTAGCACTAATATTTTATACATTTGTGATATTTGAATCTTGTTGTGTGTGTGTGTTGTGGAGTTTAGCATGCCTTAGTGGTCAGTGTTTTTGATTCACACCTTCAGGGTTGGGGGTGTGACACACCGTGTGCACACCAAGTTTGCTTTGGGGTTTCCTCTGGGTTCTCTGGTTTCCTCATGCAAATCCAAAGACATGAAATGTAGGCTGATTAGCATCACTAAACTCTTCATATTGTCTGTGTGAGTGTGCTCTGTGATTGGTTCGGACCCTGTCCAGGATGTCCATGTGCTCTGAGTCCCTAGGCAATCTGCTTCTTGAGCCAGTGTAGGATAAGGGATGGATTAATGGATCATATTGAGTAGGAACAATTAAGCCTACAACCAGTATCTGTTTTCAGTCAATTATTTATCCACCATTTTATTTGGTATACAGTTTTGGTATTTGGAATACAGTTGCTTGGTGGCCTGCACATCTCTCTCTCTCTCACTCTCTTGCTCTCTTGCTCTCTCTCTCTACCTCTCTCTCCTTTATCTCTCTCTTTCTCCCTCTCTCTCTTAATTGAGTCTGTAAACAAATGTTTACAGACTCAATTAATTAGGCTTATGTCCTTTTCACTATGGCAGCGAGTAGCTATCCAACCAGTCCCTCCAAAATTTTGTTGCAGCTTGTTTTTGTGATGCTTTTTTCGTTCAAAACTACTAGAATTGGCAAAATTGCTGTTACAGGATTCTTTTTAGAAACACCTACCAGTGATGATTCATATGTAATAATTTCCTGTGATAGCTGTTCATCACATGTTCAGTGCTCATTAAAGCTTTGGCTGAATGTGCATTTTGATGATGTCACACAGCGCATCCTGGAGGTTCTGCCCAACAACTTGTTTCTTGCTGTTTGCGGGAATTTGACCACAGCACCAGGTTTTGACAGGCTATGCCATGATTCTTGGCTTTGATTAAGTATTCCTATGAAAAATCTATTCGAAGATTCTGTCAACACACTATTTGTGCTATTCTTTAAATTTCTAAAAATTCTTCATTTCCAAAGTAAATGGAGATTTACTGGAAACTTTTTATTTATAGTGATATTAGCTTGATGTTTATAGCTTTCTATGTTTAATGCGTTATTACCACAGCGGTTTCTTTCGACTTCTAATAGAGAAGAGTGTGATCTGGTTGAAATATAGCGTAACAAAATGTTCTGCCGCGTTTTGCCATAAACGATTCAAGAAACGGTGCTTTGTAGTGAATTATGGTTCTTTTCAAAAGAATTCAGAAAATATCCAAAATATTTTCACAAAACTGCAGCTGCAAGTGGCGGTGCATCTGAGTACTGAATACGTGGAAAGAATGTTCATGAAAGGTCAGGCTTAACCAAATCAGTGGTGCAGTTTTTGGAGCGGTTTCTGTGATGTTCGAATGTGACTCCAGCACTGACTCCAGCAGTGACTCCAGCGATATCACAAGGAAGAGACTTCAGGGAAGAAGCTCCTGTTGTTAAACCATGTCAATATAATGTTTTTATTTCATTCGACAGAAAGCCTTAAGAAAAAACTGGAACCATTTCACTTGAATACTAACTGGTGTACAGTCAGCTCCATAATTATTGGCACCCTTGCTGAAGAGGCATGATTAACATATATTTGTGATTATAATTAGCTTTAATTAACCTTAAAATAAATTCAGAGAAATTCTTTTTAACAAAATCAATTATTGGCAACCCGACAGCATGGAGTCTCCTGTAAAGGTCAATAAGGATGGAGAATATGCTGCAATAATCCTCTCAGTAGGGGATTTCTCCAGATCCAAGTCCCTTCTTATGGAAACTCCTTCCAGTCCAAGGTTGATTTTTCATTAAAACCTGCTTGGTATTGAATTTTGGATCATTATCCTGCTGGAAGATTCAATTATAACCAAGTTGTAGCTTTCTGGCTCAAAGCAGCCTGGTATTTTATGGATTCTGTGGTGCCATGCATCCTAACAAGGTGGCCTTTCTTTTAATAAAAAAATCAACATTTTTTGCTCGTACCTGACCATAGAACATAGTTCCAGTGTTTCAGTGTCTAGCAAACTCCAGGCACATACGGTTGTGATTAGCTGAAAGAAAAGGCCTTCTACGCTGAAAGAAAATGTCTATAACAGCTCCAGGGGTTTAAACCTCTTAAATATTGCCCTGACTATGGATATGGGCATTTTAGGCAATTAGCTATTTTTATATCCATTGCCTGATTTAAGTTCATTTGATTACAGCATGCGCTTAGAAATTTCTAGCAGTGGCAATAATTGTGACACAAACTATCAAAAAGATTTTTTATTTCCCAAATGTTAATGAAATATACTTCGGTTAAAGGTTAGCTTGCACTCCTGTTTTCTGTGTAAAATTAAGCAAATTTTCCTCCACAAACTTTTTCTCCATCTTTACCAATAATGCCAATAATTCTGGAGCTACTCAGGCACACTATCTTGTATGTTCTGTTGATGGGTAACATCGTGTAACAGAGATCTTTTGTTAGAACAAGGACTGATGGTCTGGTCAGGATCAACCTGCACCGTTCTGCCAGAAAGATTGAGCTGAGGAGGAAGTTTGTCTTTCAGCAGGACGCTGATCCAAAGCTCACTGCCAGAGCAGAGCAGAGCGGCTAAACCCGGGGGGGAAAAAAGAAAGAAAGGATGTCCTTGAGTGGCCCTGTCTAGAGTTTTACCTTATCAGAAATCTGTGGCAAGACCTCAGAAACCTGCTGCACATGGTGGTACATCCAAGTACTAAATATAAAGAGGAGATATTTATGGAATGTTGATTTGTAGTTTTTCAGTGTTCACTGGTTTGTGTTTTTCTTTTTGGTCTGTAGAAAACTAGATAAACTTATTTATTTATAACAAAGTCTTATGTTTGTAATTGCAGTTCTATCTGTTTTCAGGAATCTGCAGATCAGGGAGTGCGTCTTCGCTCATATTCTTATTCATCACCCAAAATTAGCCTGCTGACCCCCCGCTCCAGCCGAGACGCCCCACGTCCTCCTGCTGACGTCAGCCACGGTTTGAACATCTACCACTTCACCTTAAACTGCCACTACACCAACTGCATTATTCTATCTTTTTCCAACAGATCACTGCCTATTCCCAGTTTTTAACAATCATTACTAATAATCCAATTGATATATAGTCTGAGGCATCAACATACACCAAACACATATAGACACTTCTTCTTCTTCTAAAAAAAAAGAAGGTTCTGGAAATCAGCGTCTGTTTGCTCTTGTTTATACAGTATCGTGGGAAAACAGAGATAACATCAGTTATAGAAGGATTAAAAAGTCAGGGGAGATTTCTTCATCAGTCACGATATTGTCACTGTAGCTGTCATGCATGTTACAGAAAACATATGTAGCTCTTGCATGATTGTATCTCCCTATTCTGGTGGCGTGTAGGAAAAATCCAGAGCTATGCTAAAAAAACATGTCATTATAGTAATGAAGACACAAAGACACTGCTTTCTGGAGAGACATATTCTAGTAATTATTCAGTATATATTCTGATGAGTCCATTTATGAAACACAATAACAATGATCCAGATCTGGATTTTGGTCCATTTATACCCATTACTATGGCTTTAGAACAACACAGCATGTGTGTATGTGTGTGTGGTTGGGTGTGTGTGCATGTGCCCTTGACAATAGGCCTTATTTACTCAGGTATTTAACATCTATGCAAAACATGCTGCATGTGCTGTTTTTCCAAAGAACAAAAGTGTGTCTTGGAGATTAGCAATGACATGCAATCATCACCTCAGAAGATTCACATGTTAACATAAAGGTCCACTGAATACTTGCTTGCTTTAGGTCCCTGATTTTAAGGCAGGAGTTTAAGACGCTGCTTCATTCTTTGTGCTTTTCACTACAGGTATTATCACATATGGTGAAAAAAGAAACTAAAAACAGATGACAGGGCTTTACATTTCACTTACAGTAGGATGCAGGGTGAAGATATTCTCAATCGCTTTGCTCTGTTAAGCAGTTAAGAAGCTCTGGCTTTGAGCAGCTCAACACAGGACACACAGTATACATGTACATGATATACACTCATCCATCACTTTACCAGGTTCATCTATGCAGTTATCCAATCAGCCAATCAGAACGATGCATTAAATGCATGCCGATGCAGGTCATGAGCTTTGCATAGTGTTCTCATCAACCATCAGACTGAAGAAACAATGTTATATTGGCATGGTTGTAGGCCCACTCCCCTATCGTCATATCACTGTCTCATACAAACAGATTCATTATGAAGAGACCTGGAAAGTTCTGGAAATCTGGTCTGGAAAATCTGGCTTTGACCAAAACAAATTGTTTCTTCAACTTTAAGAAAACATTCACACATTTTACCCAAATATATTTAAGATACTTTCTACCCTTGCCTTGGCAAAGCCTGCCTGCAAATGATGGTTGTTATGTAAGGAGCCAGTAGAGCAGGCGAGTAAACAGGTATTATGTTTGCAGGAAATCCGTTTCTGCCAGTTGAAGACAATTAGACTGTTCCTTGAGTTTCAATAAAGAGAAGGTTTATTAAGATTATGTCTTTCTCTTGCGCTCAGAATGAATCTCTTCTCAAGTCTTCTTGTGCAAGAATTGCTTTCATATTAGACATTCAGAGCCCGTGCATTCCTCTTAATCCAGCTGCCTTTAAGCCGAGACAGGGCGAAGGTTCATCTCTTCGGTCTTTGAGATGTCTTACTTGATGCGCCTTGCTGTTGCTTTTTGTTCGACTCTTCCGGCAGTTTCTCAGAGGTCTCGAAATCTAAAAAAAGAACAAATGCCACTCAAACAAAAGTCATTTGCGTTTTGTTCTTCTTTCACACATAGCGTTTGCACACAATTTCTCCCCTTGCGGACACAAATTAGCGTGGGTAGTGTATCAGGGAGTGTGTGTGTGCGTGCGTGTGCGTGTGTGCGTGTGTGTGTAGAGCAGTGCATGGCTGTAGGTGAGTGTAATGTCCACTGTGTTCTGTAGATGGCGTCCTCACCAGCAACAGCAGTGGCAGCAGATCTCTCCTTCAGGCTCTGTCTCTGTCTAAATCTCTGTCTCTTCTCAATCCTGTTAGTAAGTACTGGCAACCCACCGCTCGGCATCCGCCTGCCCCCTGAATCCACACAGCAAAATAATGTGCATGTTGCTGCTGCTGGGGCTTTGAGAGTCTCTGTCTGTGTGTGTGTGTTTGTGTGTGTTAGATGTGGTTGTGCTCTTTGTGCAAAAAAATGGCATCATTTTAGATAATTTTTTAATTATTATTATTTTTTCATTGACAACAATGACAACAGCTTTGTCTACAGTGGCTCTTAAAAAACGATTCTCTTTCTCTTTCTCAAAATCGACTTCTTTTTCCTCCCACCTTTCATTACGCTGCAACTTCAAACCATTACACCGTTTCAAGACAATATATTCTTTCATGCTAATAAAAAAGTATTTTTTATATAACAAGCTGCCTCATAAGTAAAAAACATATTGCTCATCAGCAGCACCAATCACAAAACCCAAATCTGTTTAATTAAACAAGTATTGAATATCTCTCAGTTTATTTAAAAACTTCTCTTTTGTGTATTTGGGAGATAACTTGCAGAGTTAACTTGATATATTTGCATTAATTAAGGTCACTACACAGTCCTGACATTAAAGTCTTGCACTGACACATGCTCTAATCAGTGCAAGATCGATTATTATTCCTTGGACGTCATCAGTTTGAAAGCAAAGTACACGCGTTTCTCACGGTTCATCACACCATGAAAAAGAAAATACTCTTCCAAAGCACGGTGTGTGAAAACCACCAGACGGGGATTAGTCACTGTAGACGTGTTCAGAGTTGTAGGTGTGGCTGAATGAATGCTGACACTTCACGGCTATGCTATGCTTTCATGTGCGATGGTTGTGGCACTGACGTCAGGGTTCTCCTCAAGGTTCTCCTCGGGTTAATGGTATCAGTGTCATGGTGCCTTGTGCTCCTGTGCTTCATGTACATATTGCTTGCTTTCTATTGTTTTTCCTTTCTGTGTGTGATTTTTAAAAACACACACAAAAAAAAAAACTGCTGTGGCCTAAAATATTACTTAAGGTAAATTGGGTAAAAATCGGTTTTGGGCGCTTCAGCTAGTCCTCAAGTGCATAAGGAAACATGCCTTCACTTGATGAAGCTCATTGCTACCTTCTGTTTTTTTACTCCTATAGCTAGTAGCTGGATCTTTAGACAAAACCTTTTAAGGTTATTTAAGAACTGCATAATTGTTAATGTCTATGAGCATCTATTTACTGACTCTCTCTCTCTCTCTCTCTGAACTCTTCCCAACAGAGCAGCGTGCACTGAGCTTAACTGAACAGGCACAAGAGAAAAGGTAATACTCCAGCTGCCGATCCACTGTTTCTCTCTTTTCCTTTTTCTTTCACTCTGTGGTATCGACTGGGATTATAGGATTCTCAAATGTCCCTGAGACGACAGAGTTGCCTGGAGACAGAGTGCTTCCTGTTGTAGTTTTGAAGGTCATGGATTTTTTTTTTCCTTTGAAAACAGCCCTGAACTTTTTCAAATAGCACAGAGACAGTGAGTGTGCATCTGTGTGTGTGTGTGTGTGTGTGTGTGAGAGAGAGAGAGAGTGAGTGAGTGAGAGAAAGAGTAAGAGAATGTGTGTGTGAGAGAGTGAGTGTGCATGTGTACGTGTGTGTGCATGTGAGAGAGAGAGAGAGAGTGTGTGAGAGAAAGAGTAAGAGAATGTGTGTGTGAGAGAGTGAGTGTGCATGTGTACGTGTGTGTGTGAGAGAGAGAGAAAGGTGTGAGAGAGTGACTGTGCAAGTGTGAGGTGTAAGAGAAAGTGTGAATGTCTGAGTGTGTGTGTGTGTGTGAGAGAGAGAGAGACAGAGAGAGAGGCGCACTAGAGCAAGTGTTCTAACTAATTTTTCATTTCTTTCTCTCTGTCCTTGCGCAGTTGCTCCATCTGGTGGAGAGTTTGATGTGTCTGTGTGTAAACACTGTGACTGTGTCTGTGTGTGTTGTTGTGTGTACATCTAATACACACTCAGCCCTGTATTTTAAACCTCCATAGGGAGTTAAGGTTCCGTAGACGCACTCAGTCAGCCGATGACGAGTCCAGCGTCGAGCTGACTGATTCTCTCCAACACCTCACGCTCTCCGAATTCCTCAAAGAGTACGTCACAGCCCTGTTCAGCTCTCTGACCTTCACCTCTAACCCTCGGAGTTGTCCTATACGAGAAATCTAATCTCAATTTTCATCCACAGAATGCACCTGCTGGCATGGAGGCACATCTAACACACAATTAAAATGAAGAGACTAAATATTAGAGCCATAACTCTCCTGCTGCTAGACCGTCTATAGATTGTGTTTGAACATACAGACAGTTCAGTTCAACTAACCTCACAAGGTTTCTCTTCCGAGAGATCTTGTCTTACTAAAAAGTAATATATTTTCATGAGGAATGTATAAAAATGCAGTGAATGCTGAGAATGTTTCCACTGCTAAACTAGATTGCCTGGAAGTGAGAGCATGGTGACTAATTTTTAATTAATAACAAGGAAAGGAATGCATGACTTCCCCCTGAGTCCTGTAACTGGAACCAGACTAACCCTTTGCATTGCAAACTTTCAATGGAACTGCTGTCTTTAAACCACAACAACGTGTTTCTTTCTTTTCTTTTTTTTTGAAAAAATAAGGAAGTGGCATTTATAACCGAGTGGGATATTGGCTTAGTGAGGTAGCTTTGTACCTTGGATTTGAAACAAATAAATCATCATGCCAGTTTATTTGCTGTAGGCTGATGCAAGTAATGCTTTGGTGAAATCAATTGCCAACTAACCGCCTCATGATGGATGAAAACTAAAAATAAATGTTTTTGAGGAATTCCAACTGAACTGTCTTGCATAATGTTTGCTGAAAAGACAAAAAAGAAGACGCTTTGAATAGTTGAAATGTTACTGTGTTTCTTCATGTTAAAGCAGTAAACCTGCTAACCAATGCATCCAGCTTGGCGGTATAGCCCTTCCTAGTTCCTGTAGATTTACTTAGTTTTACTTCTATTCATTCCAGACCACCAGGGCGGTGTATATTTTTAGACCTAGTAGAGTTTTCTTCACGAATCATTTCCTTGCTGAGTAACACGAGCAAACTCATCACCTTGTGACAGTCCCTCTGTTCAAGTAGCCTGTGAGAGGAAGTGCTACATCATTCTTATCCTCTGGGAAATAGGCTAATTCTTGATGTATTATTGTTCACTGACTATTTAATTCAATTCAGTTTATTTGTATTAACAATGGACATTGTCTCAAAGCAGATTTACAGAAGTATAGAAACATTGAAAAAATTATAAAGATTAAAGTTAAGTTACTATTTTATCCCTAATGAGCAAGCCTGAGGTGACATGGCAAGGAAAAACTCCCTGTGATGATATGAGGAAAAACAAGACTCAGGAAGGGAACCTCATCCTCATCAGAACTTGTTATTGTTAACGTTATCTTGCTCTCTCGTATAATATGGCAGGATAGGAAGATGTTTGTTCTGCCCAGCGCTGATGAAATTGGGTGACAGAAAGGGATCAATGTCCAGACTGTTTCATAATCAGGGCATCTTTGACAAGAAAGATGTGCTCCCAACTTGTGTATTTACTCTGACGATGTGTACTGAGGGCAGTGAACAGCAGACATCTGTACTCTTTAGAAAGAAATAGGTAAGCTGTCTGTTCAGACTTCTTGAACAGGAAGAGTGAGAGAGAGACTTTCACACTGGAAGTTTAGTCTAAAACAGAGCACAGTTCACATGAAAAATTGATTACTGTGAAAGTCGTCATGTGGGCCAGCAAGGACTAAACCCGAGACTAGCTGGAGGAGTTCGGTTGCTCTGGAACTGTGCCGCGATTCCCGTGAACCTGAACGCAACTCGTACTCGGGTCTGCACGTAACCTGCATGTGGGATTTAACCAGTGGTGATGTCATTAGTTTTAGAACACACTGGTACGAGTGTCAGGGGAACAGTTTGGGACACAGAAGAGCTGAACAGACTCGACAAAACACACAACTCAAAATTATGACTTTGTCCCAATAATCTGGGAGCAACTGTTATGAACTGCTATCATCTTTCACTGGATAGATATGCTGGTGAGGAAGAACTGTTCCACACCTTTAAGAAATGTTTTGCATGATTTATTGGTCAATGCTGTGTTGCCAGATCAAGCATCATTCAACCTGTCTGCTTTTGCCGTTGAGAATGTGTGCAGCTGCTGGATCACTGACCAGCTGTTTGAATACTTTGCAGAGCATCATAACGGGGATAATGGGGATAAATACTGCCCTTACTTGCACTGATTGCTATGGCTGCCACTTGGCCGGTGCTAAGAGCTAAGACCATAGTCGCTCATAGATATTTTTGAAGTGGTGACGTAGAGCTCACTGTGTAGCTTTAGGATATTTTACAGATCTTTTTTGCCATAACAGACCTGTTGTTGATCACAAGGTGATTCATATAATAGCCTATTGAATCTTGGCAAGGAAACGTAAATGTAAATACTCCACTAGTTCTGAAGGAAGCCACCCTGGAGGTCCAGCACACAGCCCTGGAACAGTAGTTATATGCTCAACCTTCTTCTATTTTTCTCCTCTAGAATCGATGAAGAGGGATGGGATAAATACATTATTCCTTCCAAGACTGAGCCTGAAAAATACAAAGTCAGCCGCACCTTCAGTTTCATTAAAAGCCGAATGTACAGCACTCGCAGCAAGAAGGTACACACTCTTACTTAAAGCTGTCTTAAAGTTGAATGAACAGGTTCAGTGCCTCGAGAAGCCAAACAGGTGACAGCTGACTATAAGCCGAGTGAACATCTCAAAAACAAACACCTAGTCCCAAGTCCCAGCTTTTCACTTTAATCATTAACCCCTCCTGGTCCTGGCTAACAGCTTTATGAAGCCAGGTTCCCCTGACCATTACACAGCTGCGTCAATCTCCCAGCCATAAGCTAGAAAGAGTCAACTCATGGAAAGTGTGGACAGTTATGAGCATGGCCGTGTGGGCTGTAAGTCCTGTAATAACTTTCTCTTGGTTCTCTAAGGGAAAAGCCAAGGAGAAGGAAGTAAAAGACAAACAGAGCAACGGACACCAGTTTTCAGCAGGTCCTGTCCTGGGGACCTTGGTTTGTGAGGTGTGTGACAAACCTGTTACTGGGAAGGAAACTCTGCACTGCACCAGTAAGTGAGATTACTACTGTTTTTTTTATTCGGTTTTATTTTAACAGTCAGCCTTGTATGTTGCTTGTATTCTGTGATACAGTATGAGCTGATACATGTCAAGACTGATAGTTGTGAGTAGCTTTAAATTTGTTAGTTTGTTTTAGTAAACAAAACATTATAAAACATATAAAACATATAAATTAATATTGTGAGTGAAGGAATTGATTACAATTAAATAGAATAATATGAACAAATTTATGTTTGTGTTTCATGTGGTGTTTTGTGTTTTCCTAGATTGTGCCGTTTGTGTCCATAAAGGTTGTAAAGATTCTGCAGCACAGTGCCTCAAGGTGTGTGTGTGTGTGTGTCCATGATGATAGGAATGATACAGTAAATGTTGTTTTTGTAATGGGGCATAGCATTAAAGTGTGTGTGTGTGTGTACTGTAGCTAAACCTTACAAATAGCCCAGGTTTAATGGTTAAACTCAAAATAGTAACACATTTGCCTATTAGTCATGATTGCAGGGGGTCTGTGAGTGTGTGTTGTGTGCACTTTTTGAGTCATTGTGTCTGTTTTCCTCTACAGAAAGTGCAGGACAAATACACAGTATCTATGATGAAGGCCAGAGCATCTACACTCCCTCAAAGTGAGTCAGTCAGCTGCAGCGCACACATGTGGAAGTGAGACGACGGAATATTGTAGCGTCTTTCTAATGATTTTTCATGTTACGTTTCATTCTTCCCCTCTCATCTACCACTAGACTTTGTATTGCGAGATAGCATCACTTCTCAGATATCCACATCATCCTCCCTCCCTGTGGTGACTCCACGAGACAGAAGAGATGCCGCAACTCTGCCATGCAATCTGTCCAGGAGTGTTCCTCTAGTCCCCGAGTGGTTAGAAAATAGTTTTTATTTGTTTATGATAATTCATCAAAAAAATTTTCATAAGCACTTTTTTAAATTTGTGTGATTTGGGTGTCCAGGCTTGCAGAGAGCCCGGAGGGAGACAGTGACCCCTCCTCCTGGAGATCTCATGGCCAATCAGAGGAGCTCCAGCAAAACCTGGAATCTTCCACATCCACAGACTCATCCCTGGTTGAAGGTAAACATAATAATCTTCAGTCCAGTGACAGTGATGAAGCTATGAACCTTCAAATATCTTGTATGCATAGTTCACATTAATATGGTCAAAAACAAATAACGTTGATCCTGCTGCACACATTTTTAATAAAAATAAATCTCTTTTGGAATTGAAATTTAATGACCAAAAGGTACATGGGTACAAGGGATATCCAGTGTCCACATCTTTTAACTTAATTCTGCAGAATCAGTGTCTCTTTCTCTCTCTCTCATATTTTTTCATAGCAGAAAGAAAAGGAAGAGGAGTTAGTTATTCACTTGCAAATGGCTTGGTTCTCTTGGATGTATTAATAAAAAATAATGATGGGTTGCCGAATACACTTTTGGCAGCTATAACATGGCTCTATGGGTGAAAACACTTATCTTACTGACCATTTTAACCTCCTTTGTGTCCATTCTTGTATTTCTATTTTCTTATATTTATATTTTCTAATAGTAATCATGGTATTGACCTTTTTTTATCTCTCAATCTAGACACAGTGGATGCTCCTCTCCAGACCAGCTTTGGGACAGACGCTCTGTATTTGGAGGCGGAGTCGTGGAGTCTAGCGGTGGAGCCTCAGTTCTGCCAGAAGCAGGAAAAACGCACGGTCAAGAGACAGGATGTCATCTATGGTGAGCACAAAGGAACAGCTCGAGTAATTGTATCTAATGAGAAGCACTGGAGGGACTGATTCTCATACTAAGCTTCCTCTCAAGGCCCTTAATAAGGAAGATTTCTTCCTCCTGTCATGCAGTGGAGGTTTTCCTTTAGTTCTTGTCTCTTGCTTGCCCATTAGGAGACTCTACCCAATCACAGCTTTACTGATTCTGTATGTAAAGTTAAATTAAATTCCAAGACACACCAGAGTATCTATTTTTTAAAAATACAAGCACTTGCACGGCTTCTTTCACTGGAGTTCTACAAAGACTAATGAATAAACTGTAAATAGTTCATCGCTGTTGTGTGTATGCTGATTTAGAGCTAATGCATACTGAGCTACACCATCTGCAAACGCTGACCATCATGGCGGAGGTGTTTAGGCGAGGAATGCGGGAGGAGGTGGGCTTGGATGCCGAGGCCATTGCTCGGATATTCCCGTGCCTGGACGAGCTCTTCGTCCTGCACCGTGACTTCCTTTTTGCCATGATGGAGCGCCGGAATAACTCCACACAGCCTGACAATGAGAAGAACTACCTCATTCACCATGTGGGTGATATCCTCCTGCAACAGGTAGGTAACTTTTTTCTTTCTTTTTTTTTTTTCAAAAAAATAAAGCTAAATTTTTTGGAAAAAAATCATTTTATTGGTTTGTGTTAAAAACTCTGATGGCAAGTGTGATAAATATTCTGTCCATTGTTCCTTGTGAAGCCACATTTATCAGAATTGTCTTTTATATTATATTAATTGTAATAAAATTAGTTAACTCAATGGGCTGCAGTTATCTCTCCAGGATGTGGTTGTATTGCTACAGAAGGTGTGTGTGTGTAGTTTTCTCAGGAGAATGCTGAAAACATGAAGCGGGTCTATGGAGAGTTCTGCAGCCGCCACAATGAAGCCGTCAGCTTCTTCAAGGAGCTCCAGCAGCAGAACAAAAGATTCCAGCTCTTTATCAAAGTGAGTATATACCTTAGTTCCTTATCACAAGTACAGTGGGGTTTGTTTTGTTATCTCTACTTTCTAAATCTCTCCTAATTTGTACTTGATCAGTAAGTGTACAGTTTAACCCTTTCCTGTTTTCTCAACAGCAACAGAGCAGCAACTCACTGGTAAAAAGGCGAGAGATCCCAGAATGCATTCTGTTAGTGACACAGCGCATTACAAAGTATCCAGTGCTTTTAGAAAGGATTCTCCAGTACACAGAAGGTAGCTGTCTGGGCAAATACCCCGTTTGACGTGACACAACACTACACAAATCAGCTGCTATGTATGGAGATAATAGGGCAGGTTGCAGTTTGAGACACAAGATTGTCTGCATTAGTTTTAGTATCAGTATTCTCTCTCTCTCTCTCTCTCTCTCTACTTTCTCAGAGGGCACACAGGAACATGCTGATATTTCCGCTGCTCTGTCTCTGGTGCGAGAGATGATTTCAGCAGTGGATGTGCGAGTGAGCGAGCGGGAGCAGAGCCAGTGGCTGAGCGACGTTCTTGGCCGCATGGAAAGCAAGAGCTTAGCCAGACTGAAGAGCGGTGCTGCCTTTCGCAAGCACGACATGATCAACGGGCGAACGCTGCTTCACCATGGCCCTCTGCTTTGGAAGACAGCCACCGGCAGACTCAAAGGTCAGATAAATGCTGGAATGCACCGACCATGTCCATACAAAGTATGATTTACTGCCATGACCTTTTATTCGTTCCCTAACATTTCACCCACAATCTTTGAATGTTCCGGGTGCTTTCCATCCACTCATCAGCACTTTAGTGACCCAACCTTCTCCAGAATCTTTCTCAACCTTCTCCTTACTTATTTCCAATGCTATTATCAACTCACTTTTCCACCCAAGTAACAAGTAGAGACAGTGTCTATAAGGGGAGACAACATGAAATATGAAATAACATAAGCTATAACCTATAAGCTATAAAGTGTTGAATGCCTTAGAACAGCACTCCTGAGCTCCCAGTGTTCTTCTTTCCGGACCTGCCTGATCCATCCAGACACTCTACCCCTGGTTGGAGTCTGTTCACTTGGTGGTGCTCACTGCTGCTGGGGATATATCTGTGTGGAAAGCCTGTGACTGCTTGTGTCTACTATAGAACCACTTGGAGACTATCACACCGTCTTTCAACTGCTGTTGCCTCAGTCAGCTTTCGGCTGGAATGAATTAATGCTAAGTCTATAATGAACTCAGAAACTACACTGGCCTATTAGTTCCTTAAGAGCTCTTGGCTGCACAATTCCTTGTGACTATAAATTGTTGAAGAAAGCACATTATTTGCATTTCCATTATTTACTGTCCGGTGTCACCCAGATGAGGATGAGGTTCCCTTCTGAGTCTGGTTCCTTTCAAGGTTCCTTCCTCATATCATCTCAGAGAGTTTTTCCTTGTCACTGTCACCTCAGGCTTGCTCATTAGGTATAAATTTTAGCGATAAATAGTAACTTAACTTTAAACTTTATAATTTTTATTATAGGTTTCTATACTGCTTTGAGACAATGCCCATAGTTAAAAGTGCTATATAAATAAACTGAATTGAAATTTGAAATAGAAGATCCCTTAACCCAGGGGTGTCCAGTCTTATCCACAAAGCTCTGGTGTGGCTGAAGGTTTTCTTTCCAACTGAGCAGAAGCCACAGCTAAGTCTACTAAAAGCCAAGATTAAACAGGTGCAATCAGATGTGGCTCCTGCAGGATTGGAATGAAAACCTGCACCTACACCGGCCCATTGTGGATAAGATTGGACACCCCTGCCTTAACCCATGTGCTTGTCTTTATTCCATGTGTTTCTGCTTATTTGTAGATGTGCTGGCCCTCCTGCTGACTGATCTGCTGGTTTTTCTCCAGGAGAAGGACCAAAAATACATCTTCGCTACTGTTGTACGTCTTCATTGTGTTACTGTTCAGATGTATACTGCAAAACACCTGGAACAATAAACTTGTGTGTAAATAAATTCAGTTTTCAGTCACCTGGCTACAAGCAAAAGCTGTTTTAACTTGCTCTTATTCTCTCAGGACCAGAAATGTCCAGTGATCTCCCTGCAAAAGTTGATCGTGAGAGAAGTGGCTAATGAGGAAAGAGGCATGTTCCTTATCAGTGCCTCCTCTAGCGGCCCTGAGATGTATGAGGTGCATGCAGCATCCAAGGACGAGCGCAACACCTGGATGAGGCTCATCCGAGAAGCAGTGGTGATGTGGGTATAGTGTATTATATACAGTGTGTGTGTATGTGTTTAGCCCTATATCTAGGCTGACACATTTTCCTCTCTTAGTTGCCATGAGAAGGAGGAGGACACTGCAAGTGAGTCAGAAGAAGAGCGCAGAGCAGCAGAAGCCAAGAACCAGAAAATTCAGAAGCTACAAGGTAATGCGTTAAACATAACTGACACAAATGTGCTGTCTATTTCGGGCTCACACTCCAAAAAAGCTTGAGAATTCCTTCCTTGATGTTTGTCTGTGAATCATTTAACATGCCTGCTCGCTTCGAGATATGCTTGTGAACTCCATTAGACAAGGAAGCTGGAAGCCATTTCTAAAATTCTGCTTCATCAATCTCTGGCAGAGTCTCTCTACAGTCATGACCAGCTGATCTGCTCCAGCCTGGAGGAGAAGCTTCACATCTATGCAGAGCTTGCAGCCATGGTGGGCCACAGAGACATCAGCCCAGAGCCAAAGCTGCTGGTGTGCCCCAACACAGAAGAACTCCCTAATGCTGCTGTTCTGCTCAGTGCTGCACTTAAAGAGGGTGAGATACTCTTGCTCAAAATCTTTCAAACACCAAACTGATAATTTAACTACAACTAAAAGAAAATTTGATTATTTTCCCATAGCAATTTGACTAATACACATCTGAATAACATTCACACTTTATGGGTGAGACAGTCACATTAGTACCCCAGTCATGTTAAACCTAGAAATGTTTATAACATAGCATTATATCCAGCATAGTATTCTTTTGCAAAATCACCTCTCACAGCTCTCAAGCAAAAAGATATGTCAAAGATGCAAATAAGTATCATCTCCTCACTGCACAGATGTTACTCAACTTTAATGACCAACAAGACATAATAATTCAGCTGTTAAAAACTTCTATCAGTTGTGCATTGTCTTCTTTACTGCTTTCAATAAAATATTATAGTCTTGTTTGGGGAAATGCAATTTAAGTCCGTTTTCCTAAATAAATAAAAAAAAAGTGAATAGAGTTGATAACGGTGGATTCTACCCTTAGACTCAGCAGCTTGCTCTGTAAACTGCATGCTTTTGAATCGCTGATGACTTAAGGTTAAAATGGGGGAAAACGCTCATCCTGTGGCTTCCAAACATGGCCATTCCTTACCTTTGTAAGCTAAGATAAATATGTGAAACAAATTCTGAAGATTTTCTTTTTCCCTCTCCTTTTTTTGTTTTCCAGCGGAGAGTTTAAAAGAAGCGCTGGCGTTTCACTGCGGCTCCGCCTCATGTCCAGGTCCTCTGCCTGTGTCTGAGGAACAGAACAACACTGATGCCACTCCTCAGCTCGAGGCACCTCCTCCTGCTCCGTCTCCTCCTCCAGTGCCGGCTGAAGAAGAAGCCCATGCAGTGGATGCTGTGAGCAGTGAGGAAGAGGAGTCGAGAGGAGAAGGCGGCCTTGAGCTCCAGCTTCGGAATCAGAGCAGTGCAAATGACAATCACAATATGCATCTTAAGGTAAAAAGTTAGGGGTTAGTTATGTGGTCATGGATTGTGGTATGGGTCTTTAGTTTGTTATACACTTCTGACCTCACTGGAGACTAATACATCTATTTGTAAGCATTCATTTGTAGGAATGTGAAAAACGGTAAGGAAATGTTCCGCTTGATTCTAGCAGGCAACTGAAACATGGGAGTGAGCAAGCAGGGAGCTTTTATTTACCCCTGTGGGCTAGCTAATAAATTTACCATTTTGTCCACCACTGGCAATAAATATCTCCTTATACCACATTTTACAACCAAATGCCTTCCCTTAGTGGATTACATCAAACTGAGCAACCTCACCCAGCAGTCAGCTGACACACACTCAAATTTCATATTTGTGATCAATGAGATCACTGTCCAGAATAAAGCATATTACACATGACACAACACTCAGTCTAGAAAACCAGCATTTGACTGATTTATAGTTGCACATGCATAAAATCTTATCAGGAGTAGATGAGACTGTATCATTCACAGGCATCTACATTCATCTGTTGATGTTGTATGTAAATGTTATCAGGTTTAACAGAATTTAATCTCAAATCCATATACAAAGCCTAACTCCAGCAAAAGCTTAAAATCTAAACGAGATTTCTGTTAAAAAATTAAACGAGGAGCACTAGAAAGACAATTTATTTATTTATAAGTACTCTAAAACATGCATGACTCTCTCCTATCCAGAGGTCTCACCGTTCAGGAAACTGTCATACTGTATAATCTTGTTGGAAAGGTAGAAAGACACACACAGCAGATACTAGTAAATGTTAACGGGTAGAAGAGGCATTTTTCAGCAGCGTTTCCATACAGCTAGTGTCCTGCACTAACTTCAAGATGTGTAGTTAATAGACTCCCACAGCAGCATCAATAATTTAGGTTCCTCTGCTAAAATCACATCCCAGCCTTAATATTATGAAACATTAATGCGCTGAAAATAAGGAGAGAGTCCATTTCACTGCCTCTGGGGAACAATTTCATTAAAAATGAACAGTGATAATTAGAGCTTCCTTCAATCTCTTCCTTTCCTGCTAGCATTGGCACCTCTGATGGTGCTCTGCTACACTTTACACCGATAAGGCATGCTGATCCAGGCGTAAGCAGAAAGGCAGACTGTTCTTATGTTTAATGAGATGTTTCCTCATGTGGTCTGCACTTTTGGAAGAAGAGAGAATGTGCTGCTCCGCTATAGATTTTGCAGAATTATCCGCTTAAGCCTTTTTTTTTAGGTGAATCTTCTGTACTATCTTCATAAATTGGCTGTTTCAGACATAAAGTGAACCAAATGAATTCAGTATAGTGTGTCTGGTAGCCAATTCTGCTTGTATGCACAATGGCTTGCAAAAGTATTCATCTGCTCTGAATGATGAGTGAGTGATTAATACTCACATTATTCCTGTCAGTATTTTGGTTTCACACTCATGTTTTATTACTGTGACTTTTCAAACTCAACATGAATTATTGCTCAGCAAGTATTTCATAAACTGAAAAATGCTTTTTGCAGAAGTATTCACCCCCCAGGATCTGAAAGATCCTTTCAATAAGGACACAACTGACTTAATATTTCACAAGCGAAGTCAAATTATAAAACAGCTCCCATTTTCTGAACAAAAGCCTTTGCTGAGAGTCAGCATGAAGGAAAGAAGTCAAAATTAAGACTTAGGACCATTTCTAACGAAGATAAGGCAATAGAATTGAATAACACAATTGGGTGTAACATTAATATATTAGAGGTTAGGCATCCCTGTAAACACTCATAATGAGGACATGGGAGCTACACGAGAGACCAGACCCTTCCTCAAAACTCAACATGAGACTGTTGAGTGGCTGAGTGAAGATTTCTAGTATGAAGATTTTTTTTTCTGGTAAGATGACACCAAGATTGAGATACAGTATTTGGGCAAGTTTCCCAGAACTATGTGTGGTGCAAACCTAAAGCAGACCATACCTCAATTACCACCATCCCTAGTGTGAAATATGGTGGTGGCAGCATCATGCCATCATCTGTGGGCACCTCAGAACTTGACTATTTCTCAGAATTGAAGGGAATGTGTTACAAGAGAACCTAAAAAAATAAATAAATAAATAAAAAGCTTGGAGGAAATGATTCACCTTTCAGTAGGACAATGCGCCTAAGCGCAAGAGTGGTTAAAAACAAACAAACAAAAAAAAAAGGTGAATGTTCTACACTGGCCAAGTCAAAGTCCAGTGAGAATCTGTGCAACTGTTTGAAAGTAACAGTCAAAAAACCAAATCCATCTGTTCTTAAGCGCCTGGAGCATTCCCAAAGCTGGATCTGGAGAACTTTTGGTTCTTCCAAGCACCAGTACTGGATTGAATAATTATGTAAGCAGAATTTATTAAAATATCTAAGCTTAAATAATGAAATTTACTTTAAAGGCATATGGGTTTGAAATCGTGTGACACTGATAATCCAGATGAATCTGATGAGTTTTAAGTGGGTTGATTACTTAAGCGAGGCATGATAGCTTTCACATTATATATTCTAATCCTGATCACATGATCACCTGTGAGGTCAGGAGACGAGCCCTGATCATGAACATCCGTCTGAAGTCTGCCAAATACGGCAGTTAGAGTCCGTATGTGCATGTTATAAATCAAAACACCTCCAGTCTAGCAGGAAAAAAGAAGTTTGTAAATGATTAAAAAATCATTCAGTCTGGTTAATAAAAAAATCCAATACATTGCTCTTTCCCCATTGTTTGTGTAAGTAAAACCGATTAGTAACAGCAGATGGCACTGCATGCTAGCTAAACACAAAGTTTATTTTCCAGAACTTTTCCTTCACAGCTCAGAGGAAAGTGTAATGTGTGTAGAGAATACTGACCACTGAATTAAACATAAAAATAACACAAAATGTCTGAATATACCAAACACTGTGTAGTTCATTAATGTTTTAATTAAAATACTTCATAACTATCCTGTTAGAGACTAATTATTTGTTCAGCTTCCAGTTCACAGGGAAGCTGAATGTGATATCCGTCAGTATAAAAGACCTTCATACTTAAATAACGTCAATACACTATGATTTTATTCCCCTTTTAATGTAGTTTTTGTTTGTTTGTGTGTTTATGTCCAGGTGTGTCAGAGCGTCCAGAGTCTGACTCAGTTGCTTTACAGTTTGCAGGTGACGTCATCTTACACACACACACACACACATATACACACACACACATACACACACACACACACACTCACACACACAAATGCAGTGACTCAAAATGTGTAATCATTCCCTTTTTCATTATTCTGGTGAGCATTGTTATTACTAATGCAGCTAATTAATGCTTTAACTAAAAACCTAAATCCAACCTTAACTTCAGTAACCAAAATGAAGCTCTTTCAAGTTTTTTTTTGTCCACATAACATCAAACAACTGTTTGTACCAAGACACACACACACACACACACACACACAATTTACTTGCTTTTTATTTATTTTATTTTTTATTATTTTTTATCCAAGACGTTATGACCAACTTTAATAATTAAAACAAATGATTTAGTCAGTAGTCGATGATCATTTCTTCATCACCTTTTCTTTCATCATTTTGTAGATCTTACAAAAGTTTTACTATATGAATGGCCTTACGCTGTATGAACAACAACTCACTCACTCCAAAATTCAGTAACATTTGCCACCGAAATCACATGGCACTGACGGAAGAGATTCACTGATCAATGTGACACAGACCGTAGTGTTATTTTTGGAGTACCACTGGCTCCAGAGTACTTTATTTGTAGAGAAGTACATCTTTTATTACTCCAGAGATGTTTGAGCTCACAGTCACTATTGACTTTCCAGTGCCCCATGGCTGTAACATGAACAGTGACAGGGCTGCAGTCATCATCCAAGGCACGTTAAATGTTCGTTCAATAATTAACACTGTTTGTTCATTTCAGGCCGTGGTCACCATCCAGGACAGTCGCTACGAAGTGCGTCGTCTCCTTCTTCTCCTCCTCTCAAGTTCCACCCAGCAGCGGATCTCCCAGGGTTCCCTGCAGGAGCAGGAACGGCAGCGGGAGGCAGAGCGGCAGCGTCAGGAGCTGGCTCGTGCAGCACGTGATCGGCAGCGCTGGACCCGCGAGTGCCAGGCACAGCAGCAGCGTTATGAAGAGCGGGAAAGCGAACTGGCACAGCGCGAGCAACAGTGCCATGAGGAGGCCCAGAGGCTGCAACGTCAACGCGAGGAACTGGAAGAGCAGCAGCAGGAGTACCAGCAGAGTCTGGAGAGGCTGAGGGAGGGCCAGCGGAGTGTAGAGAGAGAAAGGGAAAAGCTGGAAATGCAACAGAGGATGATGGAAAGATGGAAACATGAACGGCAACAAAATACCAGCATCAAGCTCGAGGGTCACCAAGGGTCAGGAGATGAAACAAAGGTATGTACAAGTGTGTGGGTCACATTGTAATGTGTGACCCTTATAACATAACAGCCTTATCATTTTCTTTCTTTCTTTCTTTCTTTCTTTCTTTCTTTCTTTCTTTCTTTCTTTCTTTCTCTCTTTCTCTCTTTCTCTCTTTTTTTTTGAGGTTTGTGTGTGTTAGGGTTGTGACAATACCAACTTTTGCCTTTAACACTAAACAGCATTCATTTAATATCATGAAATCATGCATTTGATGTAATGCTGACTAAGAGACCAGAGTCTTTGAGTGTTGATGTCACCTAAGCGTTAATGTCATAAGTTCTCCCTGAAGACATGCATTGACTGGAAAGTTCCAGCAGTTGTAGTGAAAGCCCAATCCCAGAAGACCCCAAAACTCTAGTGCTAAGCTACTGTAAATATTAGTGTGGCGCTCAGGGAATGGAGGAGCTACTTGTGCCATGTGCTTAAACAGCAACAGTTCATAATCCTGTCTCTTTGGTGAAAAGCAATATTTTGTCACACTCCTTCAGCATTTGGCTATGATAAAATACTACTTAGTGAATGCAGAAAAGTCAAGAAGCAAATTCAGTGCCAGAGGCTTCATGTGTAAGGGTTAATCATATGACTTGAACTCTCAGTAAATTTACATTGTTTAATCCCCTGAATTGCAGTGCTTGTTCACGAGACTTCTCTCCAGGATTGGACTGTTTTGTTTTTTTGTCTGGTCACTTCCTTTGTTCATGGGCAATGCCAAATCGCAGTCTTTTAGCCACTTTTTCCATAAGTTAATTTCTTTGTTTTGTTTAACTGTGCATTTGCAACTGAAACCACTGTGCGTGTGTCGCCCATCAAAGTCAGATTAGTATGCACACTTTCATTCGCCTGGAGGCAAAGTAATGCTGCAAACTGACTTCAGGGAACTCTCTTTCTCCCTCGCTCGCTTGCTCTCTCTCTCTCTCTTTCTATCTGTGTGTGTGTGTGTGTGTGTGTGTGTGTGTGTAGTAACAGGATTTGCCTTCAGCATGGGTTTGAGATTTCTTTCACTACTCACTATTCTTTTCCGTGTTGCCAAAACACTCAAGGAGTGATGTCTAAGGAAAGCTCTTGCTAAACCTCTCTGTCTTTGAAGAAGGGATAAAACTGTCTCTGAACTATTCAGGGCGGAGGCATTCACAGCTCCTCGTTGACTCTGTCTTACTCTATCCTTTTGTATGCTTCCCTGTCCTTTACACTTAACCTTATTGGAATTTATTGCTCTCTAGCAATCTGTTTATTAAAGCGTTTATATTTATATTTGTCTTTGCTGTCTGTCAGTCTATCCATTCTGGATCCTTCATGTGTCTACCATTTTTCCTATACAACTTTCTTCATGCCTTTCTTGTCTAGTTCACTCGAGTCAGGCACACAGAGTCGCTGGATGGGAAATGGTTTCTGTCCTTAGCCACACTGATGAAGCTAGACTGCGGTCAAACACCTATCTCTCAATCTGTCTCATTCAGTCTCTCTCACACACACACTGACACACTGTGGCCCTCTGATTCATTAACTTGGATAACGTGAGCAATTCAAGCTTCATCAGTCCTCTGGTCTGACCATTGACTGAACTAATAAACAAGTTACTGATTAATGATAAAGAAAGTTTGCCCAATAAAAACCAAGGCAAAGTAATTAAATCCAGCACTACATGGATCACTCTTGCTGCAGATGAAGGACGTTTAGTGATTTATCTAGAAGGTACTAAATAATAGAGCAGGGTTGAGAATTGTAAAAAAGAAAAAACAGCCTTTATGGACACGACCTTTTCTTTAGGTTGTGATATTGATGCCTCACAGCCCCAGGATACAGAGTTTGTTCCTGAGCTGGGGTTAATGTCTGTGCAGTGTTTCCTGAGTTCTCTCTGGGACTGCATGGGTTTTCTCGGGGTTAGGTGGTTTCCTCCCTCTGTCTAAAAACATGCTGTTGGTTGAACTGGCTATGCTGAAATACTCCTAGGTGTGAGTGTGTGTGTGTGTGTTCATGGTGTTCTGTGATGGATTTGTATCTTATTTAGGGAGAATTATCGTGCCTTGTGCATGATATTAATGGAATTGGCTCTAGATTCACTGAGCAGAACAAATATGAATAAATGAATCATGTTTTTACAGTACAGTCATCTTGTTAATAACTAGAGGTTAGATACAGGGTTAAACATAAGGGCCCAGCAGTGGCAGTGCTCTGTGCTCAGTAGGTCAGAGTATTAATCACTGTGCAAAATATATTATAAACCTGCTGCTAAACTCACTGCTGTCAAGATAAACAGATGACACATTCTAGGAAATAAAAAAACATGAAGTGCTTCAGGAGAGCTGTTGGGCCACAACAAGTGGCCTTGGCATGGATCCTGCAAGTCTCAAGAACTGGTGATATGACCACCATTATCCTGACAGCTGGCGTTTTAATTCTGGCGCTTTAATTTAATTCTGTCAGTCCTGCATCTCCCATCAGTGTTAAGTTGCATTGAGACATGGTGAATTTGAGGGCCATAACATATCATTCACATCACATCAGCCCTCATCAAACCATTCAGTGATGCCCACTGTGGATGGGGGCGGAGTCAAGCTGGACAAGACCACTCCCATCAGGAACAATATGGTTCATTTTGAACTGATTGCAGTGATTGTTCCCTATATGAGGATAAGTGAACCCAAATCATGCCTGGACATTGTCTCTAACAGAGGGATAGTATTTTGTATTTTTATTTTTGCCTGCTGTCTGGTGGACATTTTTGAAATGAAGGACACTTTAAAAACAAACATCTGATCCTGTAATGTGGAGGCTGTATATATCTGCCTTGTTGCTGACAATTTTCAGTTTGTCACACTTGAAATGAGACACACACTTAAGTTTCAATGTTGTTCCATTTTTTTTATTTTTATCTCATTTGAATCTGTAAAATGAAATCCAAGGTTTACTTCAGGTTTGTCTTGGACAGGTACAGAAATTAATCATGGTTTCTGTAGGAATGTAAAAATTAAAAAACCTAAAATCCAATGTTCAACATTTATGCAATTTCATAATCATCGATTGTTGTAGTTGCCGTTCATCTCTGAGTCAGACTGATCTTTAGTAAATGAAATTCAAACACTTGGTGTTTTCACAAGGTGTGTTCACAAGAGTGAGAAGAAAAGACTACGGTTATGTCGCTTTCTCCGTGGTTTTATTGTGAGGTTTGTTCACTAAAATGGAAAAACACTGGATTTTCATGCCTCATTCTATGCTGAGTTACCTCTTTCCCTTTCTCTTTGTTAAAGAGCTTCCATCATGGTCATCACAGCGGCTTGGATGAGGATGGGTCCATTTACGTAAACGAAGCAGCTTTTCTGGCTCCGTCCATGAACAATCGGCATCTTCATCACTACCAGCATCAATACCAGCATAATACTCACCTACATGCAGGATACGTGAATTCCCCCAGTGCCCAGAACAGTCTGAATTCTTTGCTGGCTTTATCCAATCATACACACCCTACAATCAACATGCAGGATGAGCTGTGGACCGAAGGTACAGAGCAGCATGAATCCCAATAATCTATTTCTCTCTTTATGTCTATCTATTAATCAGATGTAACAATACCATATAACATATTGAATTGTTCGATACGAGGTTCTCAACTCAATACCTAATTCGTTTGGCTTATAGTATGTAAGCTATAATAACTGTAATCAAGCCCACACTCTCTTCTCTAAAAAAAAAAAAAAACCCAAAGCTATCTATTTATTGGAAATTTGTTATATTAATAAAGTGAAGAAGAAAAAAAAAACATGCATCTTCAAATTACCTTAAGTGAGTGGCTAGCATAACTCTTTATAAAAGGCAGTGGCTGAAGTCAGCAGCAAGCAGTAACTGGGAGTTTCTTCTGTAACTGGTGCATGGAAGGATTTATGCTCCTGGTAAGTAACAGTGCTGATGGCCAATGAGTGATGGATCGAAACATTACAGAGTGTCGAATCATAAAGCAGCACTAAAGCTGCAAACACTAATGCACATCTGCATCACTCTTTTGTGTCAGTGTGGTGGGATTAGATGAACAAACACAACACACACTCAATAAAGCCTCTTTTTGCTGCATTCAGACAGCCTGTAACACACATAGCTATAGTGTTATTGAGATTCACTTGTACTATGTTTTAATCAATTCAAAAGGAAAGTGTACGGTGCGTATTCAGGAAATTGCTGTCATATTGGAAACTCTAAGATTGTATCAAGACACCATTTTGAATTTGGTGTGTTTTACACCCCTTAAATACATTTGAATATTCACACATGCCTAGAAACACATGAAATAGCATTATTCTGTGTACGCACGTGTGAAACGTAGATGCTTTCAGAACATGATCTAGGGTAAATCAATAAGCTGGTCAATTTTTGAAGAACTGGATCATGACATGTCTAGAATACCTTCAGACTGTGTGAGTGAGAGATAAAATGTATGAAGTGAGGGGAAAACAGTAAATAGTAAGTAAAAATGTTCTTATTATCATAATCTCTAAGCATTATTATTTCACCTTTGCCCTGAACCTTTCAGTGTGGCCAAGTCTCGAGTGTCCTCTTTATGCTGTTAATATATCTACTGACAAAACCCACCCCCATCTCCTTTTTCTCTCTCTGTCTCTGTCTGTCTGTCTCTCTCTCTCTCACACACACACACACACACACACACACACACACACACACACACACACAGACACTCCATCCGTCATGAAAATCAATCGTCCTTCTATCGACTGGCGGGGCGGCTGTGGTGTGTGAATCACGGTGAGAGAACGTCGGGAGACTGATTGGCACATCGATCTGAAAAATCTTTACCAACCTCATTACACGCCAACTTGTCATCTGCCTATCTCTCACAGGCATCCGAAAGACAGAGAGAAGGAGAGAGAAGCAGGAACATATTAATCTCATATTTCTGTATAAAATGTCATAGACAGCTTTTGATGTTCTCACACATACACCAGCACATTGCTCCCAGTCCCACATGCATGCACTATACAGCCAAAAGTATATGGGCATCTGACCATCAGAGTTGGAAGCATACATTTGTATAGCATGTCTTTGTTTGCTGTAACATTACAATTTCCCTTCACTGGAACTAGGAAGCCCAAACATTTTCCAGCTCTATGGTTTCACAAGTGGTTAGAGTGGAAGAACTGCACAGGTCCATGACCTCAATCCCAATAAACACCTTTGGGATGAACTGGAACACCCAACTGCACCCCAGACCCCCTTACTTGATCTCACTAATGATCGTGTAGCTAAATGCTCCAAAATCTAGTAGAAAGCCTTCCCAGAAGAGTGGAGCTTCTTATAACAACAATGCAGCAATATATTTGGAATGGGATGAAAGCACATATTGGTGTGATGATCAGGCTTCTGAAAATTGTTATTTTATTCGCCATATAGTCAATCAGGCCAGGTACTTGAATTAAAGGGATTGTGAAACAAACTTTCAGACAGACTAAAAGACGAGTGATTTAAAGAAGTGATTTTCAGTAATTAACTGAATGGATACACAATTAAGGATCATGTTAGGAGCTTAAGTATCTGCCTGCACAATTGCAGTCGTGAAGCAAGAGGGCTTCTTCCCACACCTCAGGCATAACGTGCATTCTGTAGTCTCGCTGATGAATACGCTGAAACCTTGCTTTCGGCTTGATGTGAATACTTTGTTTAGCTCAACTTAATACTTTGCTCTTTCATCTGCTGTTCTGTTCGAGAGTCAGGGCCACAAGTACGTCCTTCTAGATGCGTTCGTATTATTGTGTGAAAAGATGGGGGCAGACCAGGTAGACTTCAGCACAGGGAGCTTTTATAATCCAGAGAAAAAAAAACTCTTACAGGATACAAGTAGAGAAAACCAACAGAAGCTATATGGCAAGACTTCACAAATGACTGCAGTGTGTGTGTGTGTGTGTGTGTGTAAACAGTGAATTAGTCCTTAAACAGAAACAAATATGTGATGATCAGATGTTGAATATTGTTGTGTTTGAGCAGAGGTGGGCGTGTCTAAGGCCATGACAGTGTTAAATTGCATTAACTCACATCATGCATCAGAGAGGAAGCACCGGCACTGAGCTCTCATGCAGGCAGCTAAGGCAGTAAATTTATCTTATTAATTAAAACAATGATTCTTTTTTTTTTTTTTTTTTTTACCTTGAGTAAACCTGTGTCTCTCACCAGGTTTTTGCCCTTTTTAGTAGATCATTTCCATACGTATGAACATTATTCACGCTTTTGATAAATTATTTTTGAAAAAAATAGCTGCTTTTATACATCTATTTGACATTTTTCTGATGTTCTTCCCAGATGTTGATCCAGCAATCCATACTACCAGGACAGCAGGGGCTGTGGGGCCAGGGATTTATCAAGGTGATGCCCTCTTAGTGCAGCAAGCATTTGTTTCCATGGAAACGGAGAACCAGGATCCCGACGGAGAGGAGAAAATCGTGTATCTCTAAGTTCAAGTGTCTTTCCTAGCAGAGCTCACACAGATGTAAACTCGAACAGAACCCTGGAACAGCAGCTGCAAAGCAGTACTCCGGTTTGGTTGGGAAATTGCACTGATGCCGTAGCCACAAATAATCAATAGATGGTGAAAGTTTAACATCAAAATTATTTTGATTCGTGTTTCTTCTTCGTCTTTCAGATAACATTGTTTTACATTTGCACTTTTCCCCCATGCGCTCATGGAAGTATTCGCACTTAGATCCAGATCAGTTTCAGGCTTGCTTTGTCTTTCTTACATTTCTAATGTAAATAACATTAACCAAACCACGTTCACTTGATTATGTTTAGCAACATAGGAGTAATATTTCACCAGAGTCTTCTTAAATCTGCTGTTTTCATTCCATCCCTGTTTTAAAACTCTGTTTAACTGAGTTCTGGGTTACTGTCCCAGACCTGCCAACCCTGCAGAGGAACATCGCCAATCAGGCATAACATTATAACCACTGAGAGGTGACGTGAGTAACACTGATTATCTCCTCATCATGGCACCTTTTAGTGGCTGGGATATATTAGGCAGCAAGTGAACATTTTATCCTCAAATTTGATGTGTTGGAAGCAGGAAAAATGGGCACGTGTAAGCACAACTGGATCAGAGCATCTAAAACTGCAGCTTTTGTGAAGTGTTCCCAGTCTGCAGTGGTCAGTATCTATCAAAAGTATCCTTAAAGTCCTGTAAGCTGTGAGGTGGGGCCCATGGACTTACAGGACTTAAAGGATCTGCTGCAGATCTTGGTGCCAGATACCACAACACACCATCAGGGATCTAGTGGAGTCCATGCCTCTATGGGTCAGGGCTGTTTTGGCAGCATAAGGGGGACCAACACAATATTAGGCATGTGGTCATAATGTTATGCCTGATCGGTGTACATGTATACATATATACATACATAGATTTGATTTTCATTCAAAACATTCTCCATTTATCTTGACAGTAAGTGAAGGCACCACAAGCAGGTCAACTGAGACTAGAGATCATAGATTGGTTAGATGACAGGAAGAGGGTGGGGCTTCCACAGTGTCGATTAGTAATATTGGAGAGTTTAAAACTGTCACATGTTCGTTTACCTTTTTGGGTAAGGGGGATGCTGTGTTTGCTCATGTTTAAGTGCTGTCTTAAAGCACAGTATATAACATTTAGTAAATAATTTGCTTGAATGACTGAATAACAATCTAGTGTTTTAAAGGGTTAAATCCTCATAATTCCCAGATTTCTTGTGGCATTTCTGAGGTGTGTGTTTGAGAGAGAGAGAGAGAGAGAGAGAGAGAGAGATTTAAAGGTCTTCCCTAGGGTCAGTATTGTGTCTTATTGCCTGAAGCCCACAGAGACAGAATTAGGTTACTCAATTTCAACTTGCTTATCACACACACACATACACACATACACACACCACATTCTGCATTAGCCGAGGCTTACTTACCATAGCCATCTATTTCAAAGCTAGACACTTCATTAACATAATACTTTTTGCAGTGGATATGAAATGAAGCATTTGTCCTGCTTTATGAAAGCACTCCAGTCCTGTTTCTCAGACACCATCTAAATTAGAGAATGATTTATAGGAACATTCTGATTGGATGTATTACCATTTAATTTGCTAATACTTTGTGATGGTTACACAAATAGTGACACATTTTATAGTGTAATTGCAAACTCAGCATCCACACCCCTATAGCTTACATCCTGTAATCCTGCAGCACATCCTGTACCAAAACACTTACAGCAGGTTTGCGGGAGAAGATCTATGCCTAATCCTATGAGCTTCAAGTGCTGTGGGAGGAAATGCAGGTTTATGGGTAATTAAGGAATAACAAATTCAACATTCATACATAACTTCATTGAGATGGGATTCAAATGTTTTTTTTTAACCAATAGTTTAAACGAATGCACTGGAAACAGCACCTTGTTTTATTGTTTGTAAAAAAGCAGAAAAAAATCTTCAGTCCTTTGTGAGCTGACTCAAACTCTCTGACTGTGCAGTGCTCTTTAATCCAAACGAAATGAAAATACTTACTTAGAGATTCTGGGCTTTCTACATGCCGTTGGTCATCAGCCTTTAACTTTACAACCATTTAACGAACTCAAGTGCGTTTATTTGCCTGTATGAAAATTCTAAGTAAAACAACATATAACTATTTAAGCTTTCTTCATTGACTGATGAAAGTCCATGAAGTGTTTACTGAATTTCAGTAAAAATGTGTAATATCAGATTCTATAAATTTGCCCAAACAAATTCCATTTACCTTTTTTTATTCCATTTTTTTTTTTTTTGCTTTTTTGCTTTATTTGTAACTTTTATTTATTGTTATTTTATGCATACTGAACTCTATACTGTACATATGGACTGTTTTATACAATTGCTCTTTGTAATTTATCATCTAAATGATCGTAGACTAGTTTTAGAAAAACAGTGACGTGTCTCAAAAATCTTTGAATAAAGATGAATATGGCTGGGTTTGGTGGTTTGCCAGTTTGATGCTAGAACTGATAGTCATGACTGCATATGTGTGAGGAAGTATCCAGGATTAACTGCAGAGTATTCCGAGAAGAAAAATGCATTTCAGACTGGTTTGTAGGTGGTGATGTGAAAAGAAAATGCACAAAACATAACATTGTATGTGTTTCCAAAGTTCTGAAAGTGTTCCACAGTCCTTTTATCCCTTCCTCACTTTACTGTTGCCATAGAAACAACTAGCAGCAGTAACCGAGAGGTCATTAATGTTATGCACAAGGATGTTAAACAAAATGATCAGCTGCTGGAATTTGAAGAAATGCTTTGGTTATTGCACTCAGTTCACATTGTATCAGGTTTTCTTTGTGTTTGTGTATGTTAGATATTTTATGCACATTTCTAGGTACAGTGCTTTGCTCAGCACTGCTTGTTAGCCACATTTTTACTTCCTTCCTCAGTCAAACAAGACCACTTCTAGACCACTGCTGAACAGATGTTATTAGGGTGTGGTGCTGGCATAGGGTGTATTAAGTTAGTGGGTAAAAAAAGATCTTTTTATGTAGGTTTTTTTTGGTGTTCAGTGCATTAGTGAGTGTTAAGCAGCGCACATGAATATGGAGGATTTAGGCACAGACATGGATCGCAGTTAGGTCACTTTCACGCACTACTGGCTAAACTACATACAATATTTGCATCTGCTTTAAATTCCTGTCTTGTTTAGACGTGCTTTACTTCAGTTGGGGTTTGTGTGGGATTTTAAGGCAATGGGTCAATGGGTAATGAATCGTAATGAGTTTTATTCACTCATTTATTGTTTTGAAGGAATAAACAATGTACTTATACTTGAAGATTTACGTTACTTCCCGTGCCCTTATTATCACCACTGCATAACATATGAGGACATAAGAAATCATGTTTAACAGTCTATGTTGAATTTTAATCATAACAACAGGCTGAATTTTTGGAAATAGATTTCGAAACAATGTGTTGCAAAGACTTACACTGCACTTCTCAAATCTCATTACTTTCTTCTTCTGAATAACTAGTGGCATCGTTTAGAGCCCCAGTAAATGTGTTCTCCTGTGATTTAGTTGCCTCTGAAGGTTAAAGTAAGCCTGGGGCAATGCGACACAAGCTGACTGCATACATATTCCCTCTAATGCCACTGACTCAGACTCTCTGGTCAGTATTCTGATACACGTAAGTATGTCAAAGACCCCGCTCTAAATAACTGTCACCACAGAGCTGACAAATTCTCCATCCTGGTTGGTCAGATATTGTTGAGTTGGTTTTCCATAAAAACAGTTCCGTGTAACCTCTCTTAAATGCCAGGAGCAATGTTTCAGCAGCTGGATACTAGGAGTGTAGAGAAACAATAGTGTTGTCTTGTTTTTGGCTCTTGATTTGATATTCACTACCGCTTCAGTTATGGGGGAAAAAAAATCCAGCCTGCTGTCCCTTTCTTTGTAAAAGTGACTTCATCTGTATTTCGAATCAAGAACTGCTACAAGCTTTGCTTTTTTAATGAATGTCCTAAGCACACTGTTGTTAGTCTCATGAGTTCTTTAGTCAGCTACAAGCTATTAGATGAAGCTACTCAGCACTTCCTTCGCAATTATAGCTGGAGATGCTGTCCCTCAAGGATATTAAAGCGTGTGAGAAGGTCATGGAATTCCATGCCGTTCCAGGCTCATAACTCTTAGCTGCATTGTAACTGAGCCTCACTACATCGCATATAAGGGCTGGAGTGGGCTGCTGCTGGTGGATCCCAGGACAACTCTAAAAGACCCATCCTCACATAAACACTTTCCAGCTTTTTCTTAGTATAGCTCTCGAGTTTCAGTTCATTCCCTGCATACACAATAGCAGTGTCTCGGAGTAGATGTCTGAGGAGATCTACAAAGGCGCTTTTAGCAACCTGGAGAAAGGGCGTTTTTCATCACACACAACTATGAGAATAACAAAATAGCATGTAACAGAAAAATACTGTAACTAATGTTAGCTCAAAGAGCACAGTAATTAACTTTCCTACTGTATTTAATAAGAATCAGATAGAATTAGGAAGGATAACATTATTAATTGCTAATTAATTAATTAATTGAAGCATTATTAATTCATTAAGATTGTTTTCTCTTAGGGGTTGAATAATACCAATTTAGCTTGATGCCTTAATTCTTCTGAGTTGCAGCGAGATTATTATAGCAGGGCGAAAATGTCAATAAAGCTGGTTACAGCATTCACACAGCTGCGTGGTGAGGTATGTAGTGATGTACTGTATTATGGCTAGGACAAATTTTAAATCAATTGATAGCGATCTGAGACAATATTAATCTCTTTCTTTAATTGATTCAAATGTGAGTATTGTTTCAGTGGTGTGAGATGTTATATTCATACAGCACAGCTCTCAGAAAGTCTTCTGGATTTTGAAAATGAATACTTTTTACTTTTTTTTTTCTCCTAAAAGAAGTATGCTTGTGGTCTCCAATTTCTCAAAAGGCTGATTGCTGACTGTCAGTTGAAGTATTTTAGATTTTTGTAGCTACATTCATTATGTTCCATGTAGATGGGGGCAGTGAGCATATAATTTCAAATTCAAGGGGGCTAGCTTTACTAAAAACTACATACTCATTTATTCTAACCCAAGTGATATGTTAGAGAAAGAATATTAAATCCTGACATTATCAGTTTTCAGTTACATTTACAGTAACTACTGTCATGTACGTGATTTATTCTCTAACAGTCCAATCTTCAAATCAAAGATGCTTCCTGTGCATTTGGTGCATTGGGGTGTACCATATGGTCTAGCAGTCAGGATTCCTGGTTTTCACTCAGGTGGCCTGAGTTTGACTCCCGGTATGGGAATGTGACTTTATTGAGGAGTGGTGGTAGCTCAAGTGTTTAAGGCTCTGGGTGTTGCTCAGAAGACTGGGGTTCAAGTCTCAACACTGCCAATCTACCACTGTTGGGCCCTTGAGCAAGGTCCCCTACCCATCCTACACCAAACCCCCATAAGCCCTGCTACAGGGGTGCTGCATCATGGCTGACCCTGCTGTCGGACCCCAATCCTTCAAGGATGGGATATGCGAAGAAAGAATTTCACTGTGCAATAATATAGATGTGACAAATAAAGGCAACTTAAATTAACTTATTTGCTATGGTCTAATATTATGTTTATTATATTGCTTAGACAAACTTTCTGAGTATTTTTCCTTCACTTGGAGGGCATAGAGTCTACACTATGGTGGATTTAAAGTAGTTAGCAGACAGTTAGTTTAGATTGTCTGCTCCTAGCTCTGTAATAAAGCTATGAGCTATACTGCAAGAAATGACAGCTGCACCTTCCCAAGTGAAATGGATTCTGTCCTGCCCTAAAAGGCTAGCTTTTCCATCAGATGTGCTTCAGTGATCAGCAAAGCACATACAGAGCACTGCCTGGAGACCTGAACATCCAGCAGTTTGGTATGCCTAACACGCTGTGATCTGCAATGTCATGCCAGTTTGTCAAAGCATACTACAACACTGGACATTGCCTTCTCTAATTTATACACCTCACCTTGAGTAAATTCAATATCAAAGGCATATATTTTTAACTCCTTTATGAATAATTACCTTTAAATCTGTGTAATACCCTACGCTTACCTGCCCTGCTTCCTTTTGTTCAGCTTACTATACTATACCATACAGCTACAGGAGCCCCTAAAGCCTCATTTTCAGTGTCTCCTACAACCAGAGCATCTCAGCAGATGTCTAACTGATGAGATGGTGGTAGCCTTGGCTGTGTGGTTATGCCACGTCAAGTCTTCACCTATTCACCCCTCTTTGAAGGATCTAATGTCGGTGTTAGGTCTAATGCACCCAAACTTTTTCTAATAAGGTGTTGGAATAATGATGGGAAGGTTGTGAGAATTTTTCCAAGTTGTATACAATGAGATAAATGTAAGTCGCTTTGGATAATGGTGGCATTCTCATTCTCACTACTGATTCTCACTATTCTGACTAATATACACCACTACTGCTGCCATCATCTCTGTCAGAATGTCTATTAATCTACACACCTCACAAGAAGAAGAATTACATAGAGTATACTGCACTAATGACACTGAAAAATGTCAAGGAAAATACAGCCTGTGTCACTTTGCTGTTTTTGGTGAGGAATTCAGGATCATCCATTAAGTTCTGCACAGCATCCAAAGTAGATGTTTTGGCAAATATAACTGACACATACCTCATTTTACATAGCATCATTTCTTTGGTTGTTGAATGTCTGGATTGATTTCACTTTTAAATTTAAATTTTTGGATTTTTGTGTTTCTTTAATGATTAATGATTATTTTTTCCATTTATTTATTTTTTCTAATTAATCTGAATAATATGGAATAGCTGTGTGTCACCAAATGTCATTTAAATAAATAAATAAACATTTAATGGTAATTTGTGTATAAATTTGCAGTAACAGATATGACTGTGAAATGATTTGAAGCAGCAGTTGAAATTCAACTTCATCAATCTTCTTTCTGTAAACTTGCACAAACTCAGGAGCTCTCAGAGGATTTACTGTATTCAGAAGAAGTATTTCTTTTAGAAAGGCCCAGATAAACACACATATCCAGGTTGATTAATGAGGTGAAATGTTCTCACAACACGGATATGTGCATGGCATCTATCAGGTGCTAACATGCACGTTATCTTCATACGTTTTCTTCAAACGTCTACACTCTACATGGTGCATTCCTTCACTACAAAGGAATGGGTGTATCCCGGTTTACTAAACACGTTGTAATTACATACACACATTAGTGCTCTTTGATGCAGGGGAAGGGCCTCATGGTAATCACACACCAACAAGTACTTATTGCTCACATGCTCTTTCATTTTTTTATTTTTATTTTTTTACAAATCCTCCCATTCCTCTCGTCTTCCCTTAATTAGGTGTCATCGCTTTTTCTCGTCCTTATTTACTCCACGGAATAATCTTTGGGTTGTCACACTGTAAAGTGGGCTTTACTAAATTAACTTTGACTGAAGGCAAGAGCTTGTTTTATTTTATGCAGGAGTAGTGGCATGTGAAGGCAAAAGCTCCTCTGCTTTGATGCTTTTCCCTTGAAGCATAAAAAAATTACACCACTGACTTCAAAACTGACGTGATTTAACTGAAGTGAGTTTAAGAAAAAAAAAATATGCCTGAAGAAATCTACAAAAAAAATGAGTCTTTCGGTTATATAAAAGGGATATTCTGTCATTCTGAGAGCTCTACAAGCAACACTGCTGTGCAAAAAACATTTTTTTTACACATGTACATACACACATAGTAAATAAACTCTTATCTAATCAGTTCATCTGCTGGTTTCATTGATTTCATATAACATTCAATCTTGAGATCTCGTGCTATCAAGAATCGAGTGGATGGATGAATGGATGGATGGATAAATGGATGCGTGGGTGGGTGGGTGTTTGGATGGATGGATGGATGAATGGATGGATGGATAAATGGATGGGTGGGTGGGTGGATGGATGGGTAAGTGGGTGTTTGGATGGATGGATGGATGGGTAAATGGATGGGTGGGTGGGTGTTTGGATGGATGGGTGGGTGTTTGGATGGATGGATGGATGGATGGATGGATGGATGGATGCATACAGACACAACTGGACATGATAATGCCTCCACAGGCATAGTGGTGGAGGCAATTATGGCAATAAATACTTTAAAATTTCTTTATTGTTTAACCAAGGCAAGTATCTTACCTCATTAAACTTTCTTGTAGCTCTCAGTAATATTGAGTAGTGTTTTACTGCAAATGTAATACACAATATTAGTATTTGTAACACAGCTCAGTGTGTGTCTAAGTCTGGTTTGAATAAGAAAACATACACTGGAAGCTTTCCATCCAAGTTAATAAAAATCCATACAGAGGAAAAAGGGTTATTCTTCTGTGTGAAATCCCACACAGCAGAAAACAACTGGTTTGTGTTGTAATCTAATACAGATAAGATAATACACTTACATATCTTCCACACACATCACGCAACCACAACAGTCCCTGCATTTCGGTGATTAAAGGTCATAATTAAAAGTCTTAAATAAGTAGCTCAGGAATGTATGGGTGTGTGAATGTGTGTGTATGTGTTTCTTAGCTTTGAAGTCACTTCAAATTCATACCTCATTATGTCTTCAAATGTCTGCTAATGCCACCTCAATTGCGAAAAAGAACTGCATCCCACAGTACTGCCCTGGTAGTGTTTGCTTGCCAAAAAAATTTGATATCTAAAATGTTCGTGTGAGCTTAAATATGCAAAGCTTTTGCTCTGCAAAAGGTGCCAATATTTCTTCCTTGTTGGGGTACTCTTGAAATAAGAGTGATCCTTACTTCCGCATCTGCATTCTGGACCTGTCTGATCCATCCTGATATCCTACACTCTAAAGATAAAGGAATTGCTGTGGATGATACCATGAAGATGACTTTGGAGTCTATCAGTGAAGAGTTAATAACTTCAATGAGGCCTTGTTACAACTGGAATGAGTTTCTTGGTTACATAGTTGTACTTATATTGTAGACAGAAGGGAACTATACGGTGTCACTCAAATGAGGATGAGGTGCTCTTTTGTGTCTGCTTCCTCTCAAGGTTTCTTCCTCATACCGTTTCAGGGAGATTTTCCTCTCTAGTGTCCTCTCTGGCTTGCTGATTAAGGATGAATATAAATTTAAAATTTATAATATACATTACAATTTATATATTTCTCTAAAGCTTGTTAAATGTGCTATACAAATGGAAGTGAACTAAATTGCAAGGCTGTATAGTGCATGTAAAACTCCATGCCATGCTGTCAGTGTTGTGTTGTGGTAAATTTTACTCAACAGTGATGAGGACACAAAGACAAATATAGCGAGTGACTGCATCACAGCTGTCACAGGGTACATTTTCTTGTCATAAAATGTTGGTTTTACACACACACACAGATACAACAGGCACAACATTTCTCTTTAATTTGATGCTGACAGCCTCTGACAGCATCAGAACACACTTTTGATATGGTCTGGGTGAATTATGGAAAAGGACAAATACACAGACACTTGTGCCTTTGTAGGTTGTTTGGACGTGCGTGCGTGCGTGAGTGTGTGTGTGTGTGTATATATACTTGTGTGTTTTTGGCTCACTGCAGCTTAGAAACAGCTGTCAAGTGTTCATGGCAGATGGGGGTGGGTGGGGTATTATTAGGGGAGTCCTTGTGTGCGTTAACCAGTGAAGCTGTAGTCTGTGTCAAAACGTGGGAGTAACAGAAAAAAAAGTGCTTTGGTCAAACTTTTATCCAATTCAGCCAGCTCTGGTCATTATCAACCCACACACTCTTACAAGAAAACTTTTTAACAGGGCTTTATTCAGTTTAATTGCTTTACTTCACTATTTGGATCTGTGTGTGACAGACATGAAGAAGTTTGTGTTCTTTATTTCAGGAAGTGATCAGCGTTTATGAACTTTGTATTTTATTAGATTTACAGCTGCTTGTTCATGCAATTATCTGATCATCTAATCATCAGAAAACAGTGCAGTGCATAAACTCATACAGATATAGGTCCAGAGCTTCAGTTGATATTCACAATGAACATCAGATTAAGGAAAATGTCATCTAACTTTAACCATGGCGTGGTCGTTAGTGCCGGGCGGCCTGGCTTGAGCATTTCAGAAACGACTGATCTCCTGGGAGTTTCATGCACAACAGTGTCTAAAGCTTACAAAGAATGGAGTGGGGATAAAAAAAAAACATGCAGTGAGCAACAGTTCTGTGGGTGGAAATATCCTTTTAATGAGATATTTGATAGGAGAATGGGTTAAGCTGACAGGAAAGTGACATTCCCTCAAATAACCACTCTTTACCACTGTAGTGAACAGAAAAGCATCCCAAACACACACTCTCTACATTCATAGCTTGGGTTAATTTAGCATAGCCAATGCACCTACTGGGAAGAAAGAACAGGACCTAAACTCTACAGATACAGAAACATTTTAAAATGTAAAGAAAGAACTAATAACGCCTAAACTAATCAATCAATAAATCAATCATATAACAAACAAATCAATCAAAATATAAGAAATGCATATCAGTGTAGCTGAAATGACCAGACTGGATGATGTAGACATGGGATACTGCAACTTGCTCCTGGCTGTCTATTTCTGTACAATATTCATCCTTTGCAACTGATCCAGAATGCAGCTGCATGACTTCCCAAGTTCCTCCACATCATATTGCTTATGCTGGTTTTCTGTAGCTGCGTGCATTAGATTTATAATACTGATGCTGTGTCTACAAAACCAAAAAGCCCCAACCTGCCTATCTGCCTGCACCCTGCTGCCTCTGATTCTCTAGCACTGTTCGATTGAACCCTCATCTCTCAGGGTACAAGGTAAGCATGAGTCATGGAATGGAACTTCTGTTGTCTTGATGTCTGAACAGCTGATACATTGAATGTCTTCTTACAGTGATTCAGTTTTTCATAATATTCTGTCTCCCCAACAGGGTTTTTAAGACTAATAGTACTCTTAGTCTGTGGTCTAGTGAACCAGTAATCAGGATGTAATTATTTATAGATGTTTAAAGCACATCTTCGTCTGTCAAATACCATAAATGTGTCCCATCCATGGTGTTTTCCCACCTCATGCTCAGTGTTCACATGAGATCCAAAGCAACACTAAGAAGAATAAAGTGCTTCCTGATGATGATTGAATGAATAACTTCATCAAGTGCTGAGTTTGCATGCTCTCCCTGTGCTGAGGGGGTTTCCTCTGGTTTCCTCACCCCAGTCCAAATACGTGTGTTGGGCTGAGTTGCATCTTGAAATTGCCTGTAGTGTGTGAATGTGTGTGTGAAAAGGCCCTTGTCTTTTGCCCTGATTCCCTTGGCATATGCTCCATGTTTCTCACAATGCTGCATAGGACAGAAAATGCTCAGAAAACAGCTCAGAAAATGAATGATTCTCTGTAATTTAGTACTGCATGAGTGAATGTTTGGGAATTACAGATTAATGTTGGTGAAATCACGGCTTCCAGGGTGATTGGATGTTATGGAATTTTTTATACATTTTGTAATTGGTCATCCTTCCATAACACATTGTGGTTTGAGGTGATTTAGAAGAGCTTGGATGTTTTAGATGAGCTTCTGTCTAGCCTCCCTACCCCATAGCCCAGATGTGTGAAGAATATGAGCGATTGCTGTAATTAGTACTTGTGAGATATTCCTGTAGCTCGTAGGTCTCGTGGCAGCCTCCCTGGTATGTTTTTGTCTTGTCCTTTTAAACATTCTTTTTTAGAACTATTCTTAAACTTTTTCAATGAATAAAAATAATCACCATCCATATTTAGATATATTTTCTGCAGAATGACTCAAGCCTGTGTGTTAGCTGACATTTGTGAGATATACCAGATGTACCTCATCTCCATACTGCATAAACAGGGGCATAATGTTTTCTCCTGTAAATACAATATCATATTCAAAACTTGCTTTAAGTTACATTTTTCCCTGAAACAACTTTCATATTTCACAATCTTCACATTGAAAAAGAAGTCATGGTCATGGATCAGGGCGATGAACAGTTAAACGATGTTAGACAACAGTGCAGTGACTAACCAGAGCCAGTGAGTTTAAATAATGCCCGTGCCAGCTATAACAACACAAAAATGCCTTTTGGAAAAAGTCGTGGACTAAATGTTAATGTTAGCTTGTGAAGAGAGTCAAATCTGATGGCTGCAAGGAAGCTAACAAACGACCTGAAATCTGGCTCTGTATTCCTCTGCTTTAAATAGATATATCATCATATGCCTCTTTATGTTAGTCATGTTATTTTAAGACAATGTCCTATTTAATAGATATAAAAAAACATACACAGCCTTAAATGGTAGGTTTTATGATACAAAAGTTTTTGAAAATTTTAATGTAAAATTAGGTATATTAAATATAACAATTATGTGAAGAAGAAATTTTATTATGTATTATTATTTAAAAAACTTAATACAATAAGAATAATCTAGTTGCTTAAGTGTGTTCACCCCTAAACTAATACTAATAATTTCAGTGATGACAGCTATGTGACAATTACTGATGACAGTGAGTTGACACACACAAACAAGCAAGAAGGATGCCATAAAGTAGCATGTAAATGATTTTTGTTAACAGTCTCACATGAACCATCATCACATATAAAGTAAATTCCATCTGTTAAATCCAAAGAGGAGTGTGTGATTATTACTGAAATTCTCCTTTAACCTTAACTTTAACTTGTGTGCAAAGAAAGAGCATGGCAGCAAGGTCAGATCTGCAGCGTTAGCTTTTGCTCCCTGCAGGTGCTTCAGTGCTGTAACAAAAAAAATTCATGGAATCTGGTGTGTGTGTGTGTGTGTCTAAGCAAGAAAGAAGTTGTGTAATAACCTGTAATGCAACAGCATTAAAGTCAAAGAAAGTGGCTTGCTCTCTGGGTAGTGAGACGTGTGGGCGAATTGGATTAAAAGTTAGTCAGCAAAGAACTCTAGAGACAAACACAAGCAGCAATTACAGGCAGAAAGTGTTTGCTGAAACATCAGAATCAATACAGCAATATCAGAGTAAATAACAAAGCAGAAAGACAACTATGACTATGAAATGCCACATAAGGCCCCAGGCAAGGACAAACCTGGTCATTTTCTCCAAAAATAGGCAATAAGAAGAAAGTATAACTTCCAAAGCAAAGTTAGATTAGACTTAGGACATGATCAGTTATTTAAACTGCTTAAAGAGAATCCAGTTGTCTTGCTAGTTATATTATTGGCATGCAATTTCTGTTCTACTGATGTTACAGTAGAATAGAGATAAAAAAAAATATTGTAAACATATGTAGTGTCATTTTTAAACAACCTATATGGATGTTTAAGCAATAAATAAATAAATAAATGAATGAATGAATGAATGAATATTGTATTTATTCTTTTAATGTATGAATCCATTTAACATCTCATGCCTGAAGCATCCTTTTCCATGATTTACACTGTATTTATGTCCTGCACACACATTCAATCATCACTGTGACCTGCACACGTTCACCCTTATGGAATTTCTGGAATTTTCCCGATAATTCCATATCACATGTTCACCTGGATGCTGTATGTCCAAATTTCCTGAAGATCATTCAGAACAAGAAACAAGTTTTTGCATTATTTGTGTCTTTAATTGAAATGATATAGTGGTATTAGCTGAAATTTAACTCTCTTCCCTAATTTATAGAAAGAAAGCAAAATTATTATTATTTCAGAAAATTATTATTATTATTATTTTTAAATCCTTAGTAAGATCTAAGTGTCTTCCTGCAATTAGCATTGATCACAGTTTGTGTAGTTATGTCATCTTCAGCTCTATTATTAGTCATTTAACGTGAAGTAATTGTAAAATTAAAATAAAAAACAAGTAAAATTTACCTGTTCAATTTTTTTAACAAAATAAATAAATAAATAAAGAGAAGAGAAAGATTTAATATTGTTGAGATGAGGTTGAATAATTACATGAATGTTTTCAGAGAAACGTCTACATCTTTCACACAAAACCATTGAAGTCACACAACACATGGTGTTCAGCTCAATCTCAATAAACTTTATTAATACTCTCCAGTATGTGTTGGCAGATGCTTTTAAAATGAAATATATTGTATTGTTTTTAAAGTCAGAACTTTATTACAGTGGAATAAGTAGCTCATTTTCTATGCCTAATTGCTTCTCCTAGACATGACTCTTTTTTATTGTGACTATAGCAAAGGTTTAATGTGGAAATTTATAGTGATTTTTAAGAAAGAGGAAAGAAGAATGAGATTCTTAGTCTTGAAAACAAAGAAAATGATGGGACTTTAACACGATACATAACTAAAAAAAATCATAATATTTGATAAACACTTTAAGTTTGGAAACTGTGTCCTGTTTATGAGGTGCAATTATTCTTAAAAGTGAAACAAGAAGTCAAGAAGTACAACTCTACAGCAAGAATACTGAACAATCGGAAAATCTGAAATCTCAACACTAAGTAGACAGAACTGAGCAAGAATTTTGAGTAAAGTGTAAACATGAGGCATATTGAAAAGTGTAATTTCCTTCAGCTTATTGTGTAATATTGTGTTTATTGGTTCTTCTTGGTATCTGAAGCTAAAGAAGCAATGGGATTTTAAAGAGCAAGAGCAAGAGCCATCTTATTAACCAGGTTGCTGAAATATCTTCACTGTTTGCATATTTATTCTCTAGTGTATTTTATGGATTCTTAGCTTTCATGATAACTGTGCTCACTGCTGATATTACTGTTAGTCTAACTAGCTATTTATACCCTTTTTCCCATTGAAAACATACCTCAAATATGTTAATGTACTGGGTATTGGTCAACTTATACATTACCCGTTTAATGTCTAGTTTGAGCATTTTAGATTAGGACAGATTTTTTAGAAAAATTAGCATTTTATTTCTTAATTAAGATTTACTTTTATTTAAAACATCTTTTTTTACTTAATTTTTTTGTTATGTTCTGTGCTGTTCGGATTTAATTTTTATTTTTTTTTAAACCAGTAGTTTTTATTTAGAACTGGCAAATCATTTTGCATCTTTCTAGAAATAAATTAATAAAAAAAAAAGAATAAAATGATCTGAAAACGTCTATCAAAAGGTTTAAAATCTTAGAACAGAAGATGAAAAATAAATATGACTATTTCTAACATATGTTTACTCTGTAAGATGATTTTTTTGCAGTGCAGCATGGTATGGAAACTTCCTACTGCTTAATAATGATAAAATCCTAGTTTAACGATGTGTTGAAGTTTATTTTAGTTGTTATTATGTTTTATTAGCCTATGACATTATTTGGTCCAGTGCTAAACAAGTGTGTGTGTGTGTGTGTGTGTGTGTGTGTGTGCTTTCCTGTGGAAAGGGCAGGTGTTGGAAACTTAATACAGCCTCTTATGCAGTATGAGTCACTGCTTCTGTAACAAGCAGTAAATCAGCTAAGGGCAGTTTTCCGAGATTTATGTAATATTTTTGCCTGCTATAAACTTTTCTTTTACATTCTTACTGTACTGAATACATTAACATTATCCTTGTGCAAATTATAACCGTCTAACTGACTATCGTTATACCTAATATATATGAAAAAGTAATTTCAACATTATAGATGCCAGGAATAAATTCTTGTTTGAACAGTATCAGGCAAAAGTATCAGAAACTGGCATGGGTAATGGGAATTATATTCCAGAGCCAGAGTTAGTGTGTGAGATGGAAAGGTATGAGTTAGATATAGTTTGAATTGTATCCGCATTCAGTAAGGGCGTTGCTTCAATAAGATTTGGAGTCTCAGGAAGGGAAAGCTCCTAGCATTTCAGAGTATTTCTGCTATCTACTGACTCCATAGGGCTACTTGGGGCTTGGATGTTAGGAATGATAGAGATACTTGAAGGGACATTTATAAGGAGGAATTAATGTAAAAATTCTATCCAGATTTCTGTACAGCTGCTTTGGGACAATATCCTTTGTTAAAAGTGATACCTATGTAAAAAGAAATTTTAATTGAATGGTCTACCCTATCTGAGTGGAGAAATATTATTTGACATTTAGAAAAAATAGCCTTTTATTTTTGTCACATATACATTACAGCACAGTGAAATTTTTTCTTTGCATCTCAACTTTGGAGGTTGAAGCCAGAACACAGGGTCAGACATGGTACAGTGTCCCTGGAGCAGAGAAGGTTAAGGGCCTTGCTTAGGGGCCCAGCAGTGGCAGCTTGAACCCTGCATTGCAATTGGTACCAGACATTTACATTTACATCATTTGACAGACACACTTTATACAACTGAGTAGCTGAAGGTTAAGGGCTTTGCTTAACAGCCCAGCAGTGGCAGCTTGTGGGATTTACCCACTGAGTTACCACTTCCCTATGCCAGATTTTACAGCCAGTGGTCAGTGATTAATTTTGCAATTGTATCTTCAGACTTGAGCACATATGTTCTGGACACTTGGAGTAAAGAGAAGGAAAGAGCTTTCTTTGAAGCTGAGTTGGATTTGATGCCCTGGAGGCCAGTCAGTAGAGTTCTCCACCCAGGAGAACATCTTGTGAAAATCTTGCAGAAGCTTCATTAAGACAAATTTAACTCCCAAACCCAAAAGGACTTCTACCATGTACCGACTGAGGTCTGAATTAAGCCTGAATGGACTATGCTTTAATCTTCAATTATAGAAGCAGTAGCAAGAATGTGTCATTTGAAGGTTGCTGGTACCCATCATGGCAACTCAACTCAGGGCAACTCAAGGGTGGACACTAGTGGTGAGAGGAAACTATCAAACTGAACAAGGAGGCTTCCCAAATGATGCTCATAGAGGGTTCTTCTGATTCAAATCAGAAACATAGGAAAGCCAGAAGAGCTGCAAAAAAAAAACCTTTTCAGCAGTAAAAGCTTAGGCATGGGAGGTGTTTGGAAAGGCCATGGAAAAAAAGGTTTCAGGCCATAGATTTTTTTCTTGGCAAAACGTCTGATGCCAAGATGATGACAAGAACATGCACAAATTCTGCTGACTAGTAAAGGGAAGTGTTGATATCTACTGGGGATTTTGTTGAGCAAATCCATGGCAAACTCAAATGTTTTGCTGCTGAATGTTAAGCTGCTAGCCAAGTCTGGAGTCATGGTTCTCTTCCAGTAAAGACTGGGATGCTATCTTCAGGCCACAGCAGAGACCCTTCCCCTGTAGAAGGAAGTTAAGTATTTTGGAATCTTGTTCAGGAGAGATAAAAAAGGAGGTCATGGATCAGCTCAGCAGCTCACTGTACTGGTCTGTGATGGGGCTCAGTTGAAGACAAAAATCTCTGTTTACTGGTCAGTCTATGACTCACCTTTGGTCACAAGCTGTGGGTAGTAAGTGAAAGAATAAGATCACAAGTATACTGTAGGCAATGGAAATGATTCACAGGGCTGCCACTCTTCAAAATAGGATGAGGAGGTTGGCAATCTGAGTGAGCTGTTGCTCCTTCAAATAGAGAGGAGCTAGTTGTGGTGGTTTAGTCACCTTTCAAGGATATTAAATAAGAATTACAAAAAGATCTCACAGGAGTAGCTGGAATCTGTGGTCATAGACTAGAGATTGAAAGGTCTGGGCTGACCTTCTCAGCCTTGTACAACTGTGACCCTCATCAGTAAAAGTGAGAGGAAAATAAATGAATGAATGACTGAATGTTGAATGACACCCCCCCCATTAATAGTATAATGTCTACTATTTGACTATTTGTGTTACTTATTTGTGAAACCTAACTAACTAAAGATCTTCTTATTCTTAAGTGAAATTTAAATATAACATAAAATACCAAATATATTTTATCTAAATACTATGTTTTTTGTATGTTACTTCTATTATAACATCATTATCATCCTCTTTTTGTAAGGTTAATACTTTATTATTATAATATTAATCTGATAATATAATAATATTCTATCTATCTATCTATCTATCTATCTATCTATCTATCTATCTATCTATCTATCTATCTATCTATCTATCTATCTATCTATCTATCTATCATATTCATATTATACGAACTTTAATTCCAAACTTTGTAGAACTATACACTCTCAGTAATCACCAATACCTGTCTCTCAGTGTGTAGTTATAACAGAGCTGAGCACCAGAGGTAATGTGTGTATGTTGTAGGTTGTAGGTTGCGTGATGTGCTGCCATTCCTCTTGGTCTGACACAACTCTGTCTATCCTTTGATTAATCTCTTCTGTCATCACCTAGGTTATGTCTTTGGTCTATTCTTGGATACTGATTTCATGAGAGATCAAATGAAGTGAGCTCCTTCCACTATTAGACAAGCCTCTGGTGCTTTGGTGTGTCATGTGTCACATTACTCAGACACAACATGTCTCAAACACACCACACGCACATACACTATATTGCCAAAAGTATTCGCTCACCTGCCTTGACTCGCATATGAACTTAAGTGACATCCCATTCCTAATCCATAGGGTTCAATATGACGTCGGTCCACCCTTTGCAGCTATAACAGCTTCAACTCTTCTGGGAAGGCTGTCCACAAGGTTTAGGAATGTGTTTATGGGAATTTTTGACCATTCTTCCAGAAGCGCATTTGTGAGGTCACACACTGATGTTGGACGAGAAGGCCTGGCTCTCAGTCTCCGCTCTAATTCATCCCAAAGCTGTTCTATCAGGTTGAGGTCAGGACTCTGTGCAGGCCAGTCAAGTTCATCCACACCAGACTCTGTCATCCATGTCTTTATGGACCTTGCTTTGTGCACTGGTGCACAGTCGTGCTTTACACCACTGCATCCGACACTTGGTGATGTATGGCTTGGATGCAGCTGCTCAGCCATGGAAACCCATTCCATGAAGCTCTCTGCGCACTGTTCTTGAGCTAATCTGAAGGCCACATGAAGTTTGGAGGTCTGTAGCGATTGACTCTGCAGAAAGTTGGCGACCTCTTCGCACTATGCGCCTCAGCATCCGCTGACCCCGCTCCGTCAGTTTACGTGGCCTACCACTTCGTGGCTGAGTTGCTGTCGTTCCCAAACACTTCCACGTTCTTATAATACAGCTGACAGTTGACTGTGGAATATTTAGGAGCGAGGAAATTTCACGACTGGATTTGTTGCACAGGTGGCATCCTATCACAGTTCCACGCTGGAATTCACTGAGCTCCTGAGAGCGACCCATTCTTTCACAAATGTTTGTAAAAACAGTCTGCATGCCTAGGTGCTTGATTTTATACACCTGTGGCCATGGAAGTGATTGGAACACCTGATTCTGATTATTTGGATGGGTGAGCAAATACTTTTGGCAATATAGTGTATGTGTAACACTCAAACTGTCTCAGGCATCAGGCATTGTCAGAAGATTTGAGGGTTTTCTCTGGAATTTGGAATCCCTCTCATTCTTTCTGAGGTGTACCAAACAAAGACCAGTTACTTTGTTATGGTATGTGTACTATTGTGTACTATTGTACTGTGTTCTTCTGGTATGTATAATTTTTTGCATTTGTATATGTTTTCTTTCACAGAAACCAAAATGACAACCTTCTACTCAGCACATTTTCTGAAATAAAGTTGCTGTAAATTCACAATAATGACAAAATTAAAATAAGCATTGTTTACACGATTTTCCTTTAAATGTCTAAGCAACTAAGGGCAGAGTATTGGTTTACAGTTAAATACTAGAAAATGCAATGCATAGTGGGATGTCTAACATATTTGGCAGGGATACGAATTATAAAATGGCAGTTAAGGCTTTGAGTTCAAGAGAGAGATCAGAAGGTCAAGTGTTCAGATGGTAGGCCTGCCAAACTGCTATAGGTGACTCCTTAATCAAGACAATTAGTTTTCTGCTCTGCTTGAATCAGATAAATGAGCAAATGTAATGGATTATGCTTTATTTTATACTATAATTATATTTAACAGGAATTAATTGTAAAAATATAACAATAAATTATTGCCAAACCTCCAGGGTTAAGGGTCTGATTCCTGGCTGATTGGCAATTGTCTGTAGTGTGTGAATGTGTGTGTGATTGTGCCCTGGCACCTTTCTAAGGGTGTACCCTGCCTTGTGCCATGAGTCTCCTGGGATAGACTCCAGGTTCCCTGCAACCCAGTAGTACAAGTGATGTAGAGAATGGATGGATTGATGGGATTATTGCAAACATTGCCAGTGAAATTAAATCAGTTGTTGTTGCTGTTGTTGTCCGTCAACTGCTCCCTGTTCATGGTCGCTAATCATCAGCTCCTCAGATTTTGGCACAGGTTTTACACCGGATCCCCATCTTGATGAAACCCTCCCATTTAATCTAGTCTCGGGACCCCTGAGTGACTGGGCCACAGTGGTGACAGCATGGGGTCCTGTATTTTAAAATTTTCACTAAATATCTGTCATTTCTCTTAGTGTATACAGTGTATATATTTCAGTACAATCATATCATATATAGAATTTTAAAATCAAACATCTTCAAGACGTTGATGTGAATTCATAACAAGTCCAAATTTTAACAGCAAGACTGTGATCTAATTCCTGTCAATGTAATCTGTCTGCTACTACATACACACTGCACTTTGGATATTATTACCACCTCTGCGTTCTCTGAGATGAATTTGCCCCAGGCTGGTGCTGATTATTTATTGTTCTGTCCTGTCTGTCCTTATCACTTCATACCTGTCTGTTTTCAGCCTCCCTGACCACAGTGTATTTTCCTCTCTTCTGTCACATTATCATTTTACAATTGGGGCTGAAGCGACTGTGGCGTGAAGTTCTAGTCAAGGATCTTCAGCTTCCTCTAAGCTGAATCATTAACATGCCCTGCTTCATCCTCCATCTCCAACTCATCCGTCTCGCTTCCCAGATGCTTTTGGGTTTTTCCACAGCTCCATAAATCTCTTAGTGCCAAAGGACAAGCGAAGAAGGGCAGTACATCACCGCTGGGCCTGTCACATCAGCGTGGCTTAATGAGGCAAACTCAGCCTGCAGGAAGAGGAGAGGGCAGAACATGGCCTGTTAGTCAGAGCAATGTCAATCACTCATGTACACACACACACACACACACACACAAACACATACATAGGGGATACAAGAGAGGACCATTATCTTGCTAGCATCGGAATGAAGTCCCCGAAAGGCAGGATAAGAGAAAAGTAATATCATTCCATTAACTAGAAGGAGCATTTTGAGGGCAAGTGCTGACACACACACACACACATGCATGTACACACTTGCTGTCACTGAATTGAAACATCCCTCAGTATGTGGTTAGTTATTATATCAGTGACATCATCATTTTTGTTGCCTTGGTGATAAACAGTAATACAGAAGGACTGGCTCTTAATCGCACATATGCTTTTAAATTAAAATTATGATCTTCAAAATGTCTGCATAGCAAATTTTATTATTATCTGTTTATAGAACAAGGCTGGAGGAATGCTTAGTTCTGATGGTAGACAACGTGATAGACATTTTTGTTATAATGTAACAGAGCTTTATTCTCATATTATTCTATTCTTTCAGGTTCATGAGTGAATGATTGTACTTGCTATAATGTAAGTACCAACAGAAAGTTGTTTCACGGAACTAACATTGTAAAATGTACAAAGGTACAACAGATTGTTGACTAAATAAAACAGAAACATTAATAAATAAGATCATGTTTGTGGTGTAAGTATAATACTGCTGTTGTTAGAAAAAATTGTGCTTGTGCTTCATGCCAGCTCGCATCATGGCCCTCTTTTCTTGATTATTCTATGCCATCCTACTGGCTCAAGATGAGTGTCACTGTGATATAACAACATATATGAGGAGGAAAAAAGGAAAGAAAGGAAAAAAATAAATAAATAATATATGAAATATATGAAAGCATGATTTATTCATTAGATTATTCAGTGTGCATACATTCAGTATGTGTGTGTGTGTGTGTGCTGTTTTGCCTGCCAGCTGTATACACTGTAACAAAGCAAGCTCTGTGGTTCACCTTCATATATGACGTGTAGAAAAGGGCAGTAATTGCACAGATTTTTTTTCTTTTTTCTTTTTTTTTAGGCGAGAAACCCGAGCTGTCTGGCTTCAAAAGAGCGCTTAGATTCAGTGGGGCCTCATTGGAGCTGTCATCACACCCTCTCACACTCAACACCTGATCTTTTGTCCCTGAGTGTTGTGTTGTTTTCTGTCCTTTTTTCATTCCAATCTTCCAGCATCCTTTATTACCCTTATTTTTTCCCCTCCTTCTCTCCTTCTCTTTAATAGCCTGAGTCATATACAATCTGTTACCTTCATGCTTCAGTGATTCTTCTATTAGCCAGAGCTGGTGATGTCTTTCTTCTCCTCACATCCAGGTATTTTATCTTCATAATGCGGTACATGGAATTTACAAAAAAATACATGGGAAGAAATTTCTGACACAAGATGCTATTAAATTGAAATGAATCTATTTTACATATCAGATAAGAGCCATGAATAAAATGATAATAAATGATGGTTTGATGTTATACAGCCCAATGTAAAGCTCAGTTACAGATACCATGCTGAAGTAGATTATTTTTCCAGAACAGCATGTTCTCAAGTGCTTTATTTCTCTTCTAGTAATAAAATGCTCAGTGGCTTGTCAGCTAAAACATTTTTTATTTATTAAAAATACTTTAGGTCTGTTCATGGTTGCATTTAATGTTGTGGAACATCTGCAAAACAAGTTATTTTTTGTTATAGCAGCTATTAACATTTAAGCCATTCCATATTTTTTTTCTCTCTCTCTAATGGAACATAAACATAAACTTTACCTCTAACTGTTAATGTTATATCACCTAATGTCATGTGGCCAAACTCCACAAACTCCAGCTCCCAGCATTCACCAGCACTCCCACGCTCACAGTCACCAGCCTTCTGATTATGTTCCTTGTGTTTATGTATGTTTGGTTTCTACACCCCTTTGTTTTACTTCATTGTTGTGAAGTATACATTCTGTTCCTTTGTGTTTGTGTTGTTACCAAGCCTGTTTTTTTCTGCTCTGATTTTCCAGTATTCAGGACTCAGTTTTGTTCTCAACTTTGACCTTTCACAAGCCATGTGGCTCTGTTTACTCCTGCTGACCTCTGCCTGTCTGTACCTGCTTGTTTCCTGACGATTTTGGATTGTTCTCTTTATCTGTTCACCTTTGTTTCAAATTTTTTTGCATTTAAACATTCCCAATTTCACACCCTGTGCTAATGAGCTTCCTCCAAACGAAGCCTTGTAAATAAGCAGTTACTAGAGAAATTATTACATTAAGGCAAGAGTGTTAATATAAACCTGTAATATGCTGAATTCAGAGCTATTGTTATGAAATATTAATCAACACCGCCTGTCCAATCAGAATTGAGCATTTAGTTTCTTTAAGAACATGAAAAAACACCTCTGTAACATTTTAGGCCTTTTAATATGAATTGTACATGGTACTGAATGGAATGTTGTTAAAAATGTAAAGCTTTTATTTTTATTATAAATATGTAGATAAGAAAATAAAGTTTAGTAAAGTTTATATTCTAAAAATAAAAATGCAGAAAGTCGGGATATATATATATTATAAATAGTTACCTATAAACTAGACAAAGATAGTGTTTGTTTTCATACAGAGTTATATATAAAAATCCTTAAGCTTACTGAAGGATATAAGAAAGACTCTCTCTCTCTCTCTCTTTCTCTCTCTCTCTCTCTCTCTCTCTGCTTTTCTGTTATGAGTCAGAGGCAGGCTCCATTGCTTGTGTTTACTTGTTTCACAGCAGGGAAAACACACAACTATATCACGTCTTATCGCTTCTGCATGAGCTCACGCCTCAAACATTTAGCCCTGTCTGGATCGAGTGATAAAGCTGTAAATTCTCTCTTTTTTCATCCTATCACTAAAACTGTGAAAGAAGACCCATCTGTTTCTGGTCTAATTATTTAACGTTAGTTACAGTGATGCAGAGCTTATCCTGGTTTGAACCTGCTTTTCTGTCATCATAAATACAGTAGGAATTGTTTTGATTAATCTAAAGCCCAGATTTTATGACCTGTCTGGAATTAATTTTTTTTATGAGCTGGGGGTGTAACTCTGTGCACTATTAGGATCTGGGTCTGTTTATTGCTTAAAATTTAATATGAAAAGTGGTTGGATTTTAATGTAAACTGGGTGTGACCTAAAACAGTAGAGATTTGATGTTGTTGTTGTTCCATACAATTCTATTTTATTCAAGTATCAACAGTGGATATTTTCACAAAGCAGCTTTACATAAATGTATAAATTCAGGACATAAATTATATATTGCTCATTTATCCCTAATATCACTCAATATGCTATTGGTGGTAAAAAAAACAACAACAACAACAAAAAGCAGTCCTCTCAGGTGTGTGAATTCTGGCTCTGACACATCATATAACTTTATTTATTTTTTTCTTAATCGGACTTATTAGATTTGTCTAGCACTAATTAGGCAGTTCATGAGCAAGATAGTCATGTTAATGCCTGTGGTCTTTGTTGGCCCCATGACAAACAAACAAACAAACAAACAAATCTATAGTGTATTTGTATCCCGTTTGTATCTGTATTTATATCTATCATTGTGTACAATTCAATTCAATTTTATTTGTATAGTGCTTATAACAAGGGACATTGTTTAAAAAGCAGCTTTACATGAATATAAAAAAAATCAGAATAAAAATAACAAAATTTCAATTTTTTGATGAATATTTATCACTAATGAGCAAACCTGAAGCAACAGTGGTTAGGAAAAGCTCCCTGAGACGATATGAGGAAGAAACTTTGACACGAAGCAGACTCAGAAGGGAGTGGGTGACACCGGAGACTGAGATTATATATAATTTCCCTTCTATAACTGTACATAGTTAAACATATATACTGTATTCATAATATTGGTTTCATATTTAGATACATTTCTACAGAGCATGCTAAATGACAACATTTCCATTATAAATATGTGTGTGTGTGCGTGTGTGTGTGTGTGTGTGTGTGTGAGAGAGAGAGAAATGAACGGTTGATAAACATGCTCGGAACTCTTGATTCAAAGATAAATCAATTTCATTTTTTGTTGCCTCGTTGTGTGCCAGGAACATTATCTCTTCTTCCTTTTCCCTGAATACATGATTAAACAATAGCAAATCAGATCAAATCAACAACACGGATGACAGAAATGCTAGCATGATGTCAGATCCTGACTAGTGTTATAATGACAGTGGGTGTAAGCTGGCTGTGTGTAAAGCTTAACTCTGTTTTGTGCTGTATTTGTGTGTTTGTGTTTCGAAGCATTGTTCCACCAGCCTGTGTAGGGCTTACATGTTACCTTCTCACCTGCATGGCTAATGTTATTTTGAGTGTTTCATGTCCACAAGAATGAGTGTGTCTGGGACTGCTAAAATATGAATTGGGGTGTACACGCAAGTGCATTGTTGTTATTTATAGCCCTGTTCATTTGCCCTCTAGCTCAGCATTAACCTAACAACAACACTGTGTGAGGTAACAATAAAATTAAGCCAAAGGCCAAACAGAAGCAAACTGCATTTTTTCTACACACACACACACACACACACACACACAGCTAAAGAAAGCGTGAGAAAAAAAAACTGATAAGAAAACAGAATGTTACCAGTATGTCAGAAGTACAATCGTGCATTTATCAAATTCATCACATTGTTAACATTTTTTACAGAACGCAAAAAAAGTATGAGTTAACTGTTTATGCTGTAAATACTACATGAATTTTGAAAGCATATCGAAAATTTTGGCACCCAATACAAATGCCATGTTCTGTTGTTGTTTTTTTTACTGCCACCAATAAAAAGAGAATAAAATACAATTAAAAAAAATAATAAAATGTATATTTACATGTAAAATTCTCACATGTCTCACATGTCTCAAAGTATGTAGTTGTAGTGGAGGATGTGCTGTGCAGATATTGAGGATGTGTGTGTTGTGTAGACACAATCCAGAAAAGTCCAGGTTCTAGGTGTTTTTGCCTTTTGCTTTTGCCTTCTGACCACAACAGAGAGAAGAGTCCATTGTTGAGATGGCCGAGGTTCTGGATCTTCATCTTCCTGCGTTCAGTCAAGCACCGCTTGCTGTAAATGTCTTTAAGCCATTAATCAGAGAGTGTCACAGCAGCTCAGCAAGTAGTGCTGAGACAAATATAATGAGCTCCAGCTTCATTAATAGCAGCTGAATCTGTTTCTTGATAATAAATATAGTCCTAAGATATAAATATAATGTTGCTACTTTACTTATCTGACAATTCTGACCTCAGCTCATAGTCTGTGAGGAGTACTCTGCATATTTTGGTAAAATTTCATACTAAATTTCCCCTTAGGTGTAAAAATAAATGTGTCTGAGTGCATGGTGCCCCAATATGTGAAGTAATATTAAGTAAATATGAACCACAACCACACACAGTGACATGAAGTGAAATCCTTTATCGATTATTCTGACCTCAGCTTATAGTCTGTGAGTTTCCTTTGCGCTCTCTGCATATTCTGGTAGATGAACTGGCTAGTCTAAATTTCCCCTGATTGTAAATAGGTAAAGTTTTGGCACCCAATAAATGCTATGTACTGTTTTCTGAAAAACAACATAACTGCACAAAAGAACTAAAAAGGGATCTAAAACAGTAAACATAGATTTTAACGCATAAATTCAAATTGTATTCATCACATACACAACCACACACACTATGTGTCGTGGCATGATGATTCTGAACTCAGCTAATAGTCTGTAAGGGTTTGCTCACTTGGGTTTAGCTACACTAAATCTCCTGGCCTGTGATGAACCTGCACTCCTTTCCAGGGTTATGATCTCTGATACTGAATGAATAATGATGCACTGAGCAGATTAATATGCAAAAAAACTGAACTTTCCCCCTGGATCTAGTTGGGTTACATTTTAATAAGGTTTCAGAAGTGAATCCACTGAGGACCGAAAGATGATAAATAAGTCATTCAGCCCTCAGAACTTGATGAGCAAGTGAATACATTTCTCCTGACACTAAAGCTGACTTCTCATTTGTAGGTTTATTATCCTGAGTCAATACATCCTCTGAGTTTTATTGCCTTTCAATGCAGGTGCATATCAGCTTTCAGCAGCACAGCACCATTTCTGTCAACACACTATATAACTCCCATGTGAGCATCTGTCATTACCATTTTTATTACACCAGCTACAGTAAGTGCATATTAACAGCTAAGTATACAATACGATGAAGGGAAGTTTCTAAGAGAAGCAAAGATTTAGAGGCACCAACCATCATGGGACACTTTAGGCTATAGTTTTAATGATGATGGAAGATTCAAGAACATTTGCATGTAAATGACATGGCGAGGGTGCTCGGTGTTTCCATCTCCATCCTGTGATGTAAATAAAAGTTTGAATGGTTTATTTAAGCACTTTAATGGTGTATTTTATCTCAGGGAGTTTTTCCGTTGCGACTTTTGCCTCAGGCTTGCTCATTAGGAATTAAGAAATTTAATTTTAAATGTAATTTTTATTCAGTATTTTTAGATTTCTGTGACACTGCTTTAAGACCATTGCTAAAAGTACTATATGAATAAAATTGAATTAAGCCCCATTCTAACATTTTATTAAAAAAATAATAATTCAAAGCAGCATAAACAGACTGTACACATTAATTAGCATTCTTTTACCTGCAAGACCAGCTGTCTGTCATTTCTTAAAGCCCAGTAAAAATTAGAAATTAACATTCCAGCAAATGTTTATTCCATAATGCACCGTCTGAACTGTTTCTCTTCACTTTACATCCTTTTACATTCCTACAAAGCACAAACCTATACACATGTGCTTGAAATTGTTGCTTTTGCTCTTGGATTTTCCATAAGAACAACCTGTGTGTGTGTGTGTGTGTGTGTACATGTGTGTGTGTGTGTGTGTGTCCATTTCTTCAGGAAAATCTGAACACTGTATACGCACTTACATTCATGACGTAAATTGCAAACAGTAATTGCACGTGTTCCAACAAGGTATTTCCAAAACACAACACCACAAGCATGTTCCTGTAAAGACACCAAATCATCAGGTATGCTATAATAACATACAGAAAGAAAAGGCCTACATGAAGGAACATCATAATTTTGAAGTTGTTTTGAAGAAACAAAAAACACACAAAGCACACCGAGCCAAGAAAATCTCAATTTCTAATTGAGCTCATTACTATGCCTTTTCAGAAACAGAGGATTTCCTCTTAATTATTGTTGGATTTATGTTAGATTTAAAACTGTCATGAAATAATCTTTATTCAACAGTGCATAATATTTTCCTGTTTGCACAATAACAAAATCATATTCCAGCTTCAGAGTGATATAACTCACAAATATAATACATGAAAAAGAATAGATTTTATTACAAATTCATGAATGTTTAATTAGATAGGGACAAAAAAAAGCTCCAGTACAATAAATATTTAAAAGATGAATATCAGGCTACTGGCAAAGAGCAATTACAATATCAACCACTAAACAATACCGTATTCACTTCCAAGAGTTAATTTGGATCAGGTGCAGTTCTCAGATCAGCCAATCATGAGGCAAGAATGCCACGGTTGAAGATATAACTGAAGTATCTGATGTGTGATCTGGATGCTTATCCATTATGACTGACAGATCAGGATAATTACATGAAGATGTGCACGTGTTTCTATTAAAATGGCCATCATAATTCTTTCATGATCCTAAGGTTTTCCTTTTGCCATTGATGGAAAGACTACAGAAGCCTGACAAATTGTGTTGCATTACATTAAACCACCTGCCTAATATTGTGTGTGCCACCAAAACAGTTCTGATCTGCTAAGACATGGACTCCAGAAGATCCCTGAAGGTGTGATGTGGTATCTGGAACCAAGGTGTTAGGCAGTAGATATTTTAAGTCCTGTAAGTTGGGAGGTGAGGCCTCCATGGATCAGACTTGTTTGTCCAGCACATACCACAGATGCTTGATCTGACTGAGATATGGGGAATTTGGAGGCCAAGTCAACCTTGAACTCTTTGTAATGTTCTTCAAACCATTCCTGAACAATTTTGCAGTGTTGCAAGGTGCATTATCCTGCTGAAAGAGGCCAGTGCCATTAGGATATAGTGTTGCCATGAAGGGGTGTATTTGGCCTGCAGCAATGTTTAGGCAGATGGTACCTGTCAAAATAACATCCACATGAAGGTCAGGGCCCAAGTTTTCCCAGACCTATATGCTGCCTAGCTTTCTTCCCATAATGCATTCTGGTGCTCTTTTCCCCATGTAAGCAACATACACACATAGTCACCCACATGAATGTGATTCATCAGATCAGGCCACCTTCAACCCTCACATTGTCCATTGTAGTTGTTTTTGGCAGTGGTCAGGGGTGAGCATGGCAATCTGACCGATCTGCAGCTACACCTCCTCATATGCGGCAAGCTGTGATGCACTGTGTGGACTCCTTTCTATCATAGCCAGCATACACTTTTTCAGCAACAGTAGATGTTCTGTGGAATCACACTCCTCACACGCATCAGTGAATCTTGAGTGCCCATGACCATGTCACTGGTTCACTGGTTGTCCTTCTTTGGACCACTTTTGGAAGGTACTAACCACTGCATAGCATGAAAACCCCATAAGACCCTGAGTCACTTTTCAAACCATCACAATTTTACCCATGTCAAAGTCTTTCAGATCTTTACACTTGCCCAATTTTCCTGCTTCACTTGCTGCCTAATGTATCCCACCCCTTGACAAGTGCCACTGTAAGGAGATCACCTGTCAGTGGTTTTAATGTCATGGGTGATCAGTATATTTCTGTCTACAAGGAAACCATTATATTAGTTTTGTCTAATCAAATGGGTAAAAGCAGGTGACTATAACAGCAACACAGGGTTAATGCAGTAAAATGATAGAGCAGGATGAACTTCTTCGTAGTGCACAGTAACATGTTCAGAGTAAACCTGCGGCTTTTTGGGATTAGCAGTTCAGAAATAGAGCTTTGAAGCCGACATCTTGACTTTAAATGGTTGCGTGATTACATGGAATGCACCTTCAGGGCTGATTCGATAGGAATGCAGTAGCAAGCTGTAACTTTATAGCTTAGTTGACAGCCTTGTGGGGGAAAAAATATAAACCCTCTATATTATTCTGTCACTGACATGATAATGTACACTGTAAGTGTTTTGCGGTATATTTTTTGCATCAACACTGGCAGCATTATTTTAATAGCGCAACTCAATCTCACACCATACTTTATTATAATTTGGGTATGTTTGTAAGTTAATAAGCAGAGGCATGATCTCTAACTCTGTTCTTATCTCTTAAACTGAAGTGTTTCAATTATATGTAAAACCATGTAACCATTCAACATTTTGTTTTGCTTATTTAGTCTTTATATTGTCTTTAAATTTGCCAAATTGAGATTTGGATTTAAAAAAAAAAAGAGAGAGAGATCTTTAGACATGAATAAATATTTTACTTAATTTGCATGTCAACTAAATTATTACTTTAAATTAGTTTCAAATGAATCTAACTAAGCCATCTAATTTTTTTTGCTTGGTTTTGTTTACAGGAATGAATTCCATGGAGGATTATCTTTACTAAGAATCAGTTGTTGCACAAGTTATTTGATGAATTTCAAATGATTAAAGTAAAATAAAAAATATACAATTAAATAAACATCTGAGGAACATTTCTATACAATGTGCCAAGTCACCTCAAGAAATTTTTTAAACCCTTGTGTGGTTTAAGGGTCAAAATTCCCCCTTTTTTATATTTTGACTAAAAGTGTTTTCTGCATTTGCAGAGAGCTGTATTTTATAGCATGTGACTATAATAATATTTTCTTTCTTGTGCTTCTATTGTTGTTCATCACCTATTTGATAAATCAGTTCAAATTAATAAACATCAAATGAAACATTTTTCTATTTCAACTTTTTTTTTTTTTACCACCAAAAGTCTTTATTATAGTATATTTGTTACACAAATTATAACTTTATCATAAAAACAAATGACACTTTCATTGCTCATTCAAATGTGATCTAATAATGCACACATTAATCACAAATGTTATTATTTATAAAACCTAAAAGGGAATTTCTGTTGTTGTTTTTTTTTCTGTAATGCTTTAAAAACCCCAGTAATGTCCTGGGTCAAATTAACCTGAAAAGACCCAGGAGAGTCTAAAGAGTAAATATAATGTAACACAAGGGTTAAAATTTACTTTTATTGTCATTTCTGCTTTATCTTATCTTCAGCCTTGACAAAACATTTAAGATTAGGAAGCACCTGATTAAAACGTGTTATGTCACTATCATATCTTTCATTGCCATCATGGGAATTAGTAGCAATAGATGTCTAAGTTATTCCTGGAACCTGTCTCTTTTACTGCCTCCTGTCATCATTCACAATGAAACTATTACACAACTGTTGTTTTTACCATGCTCACTGGTCTTACACTTGATTTTAACACTGATTATTTAAACCAGGAAATATACAGTACACATAAAGCAGTCACTGCAGAGAAGCAGAAAAAAATGATTTTCAGTAAGGAAAGAAATCATTTTATTTCATATAAACGTATAAAAGTTGATTTTTTAAGGAACATAATACCGTGTAAGTAAGAGTCATGTAATAGACTGAGTTGGATAAACTGTAATGCGAGGTTTGCTTTATGATATGTTTCATTTATATGACTTGCAGATCAACCTGATCTCCACAACGTCTACTCATGACCTTATTCTTTCAGTCACATCCCACAGTTCTGGTCTACGGGTGAGACATGTCTGTCAAATATGAATATGAGCTACTCAAACTTCACCTGCTGCCTTAAAAACATTTTTGAAAGCTAATAAACTTGAGTCCAGTATCCAAAACTGGAGTTAAAGAGAAGTTTACATACATTAATGGGTCAGTTATTTACTCTGTACACACAGTCCTTACACAAACTCTGTACGTTTTTTTAAATCATTTTGTTCTTATGTTTTTAACATAACATAGTGGAAAGTTTAGAATTATTTATAGTCAACTTGTACAGTATTGGAATTTTATGACTTTGTGAATGCAGAAATTAACGCTAATTAAACAAAAGTCATAATAATTGATAGAGCTTGCAATTTTTCAAAATTAGCAGATTTTCTAAGGATTTAGGTGAAGACGAGTCGTGTGACATCAGCAAACATTCAGCCAAAGCTATCATCGACTCATGTGTCGATCATCAGTACAATTTTATGAGACTAATTTTATATATTTTTCTGAAAAAAGACCAGAACCATCACAAAGATATCAGTGACTCAGTATGTCTTGTATAATCGTCATGAGATTTAGCATCAATGCCTGTTTACATTACTGCTACTAAATTCATCCATTCTACTGCTTTCTCTAAATAGATAAAAGTAATAAATGCAGAATTAACCTCGTCAAACAAGGATCACAGCCTTTCAGTCCCAGAAATCCAATAAATGACATACATTCGAGATTTACAGGCATTATTTAAAGAGGTAAATGTTCAGTATACTGTATATGTAACGCCATAGCAAAATAGCCCATCTTATGCAATATACTGAGGGGGTGTCTCAATCATCCCTAGCTCCCTAGGTGATGAATCAGTATATGGTGTACATGGCTCACTACACTAGGGCACTGATGACTCAATTTCCAGCGCCATGATTACGTACACACGTTGTTAAACGTTACCATTGGCAGTTATCACCAGGGAAAAGTGATATCATTGACATTATTTTTAATCTTGTTTAAAGTAGATTATGAAAAAAAAATTTCAAGACCATTTAAAATCAGTGAACGCTTTATTATTCATTAGACTCAAACGAACCATATAAGAACTTACGTAATCATTTGAGATCTACAATAACCATAACAACTAACTTTTGTAGATGAAGATGCCTGAGAGTACATGTTGATCTTTTTTGAGCTGAGAGGCTTCTGAAAATGACGTCATTTCCCGTAAGGGAACATAGTGAGCATCAATTCTTACATCATTTTGTTTTTGTGGTGCTTTTTTTAGGCAGCGATCGTTTCAGAGCACTTTTGCATTTGAGGGACAGCCATTAAAATGTCTCCATTTATTAAAATAACGTTTATTGAACTAGGGAGTGGATTGAGACGCACCCTGTGTGTGAAAAGGAAATATCTGGCAAACTGAACATCAGGAACATGTCGGCTTTTAAATGTTTAATGAAGGTAGATACTTCAGGTAATAAGCCATGGCACCTGTTCTGATTTCCATGTGGAATGAGGTGTGGGCATTGGATTATTTACATAATATGAAAAAGATCTTCATTTGCATATAGTCTTGAAAAGTACATAATTTATTCAAATAATTATTGGCTTGGTTTCAGATGTCAGTGTTTTAATACGTCTATATCAAAATGTGAACTTCATCAAAAGTGAAAGCAAGAAGGTTACAACATTGAGTTACGAGATATGGAAATAGAAATATTTGTATATTAAATGTTAATAAATGTTCCCATGTCATGAATGAAAGACAGAAAAAGACAGATTTTAAAAGTTTTGCAAAATTTTAATGAAAAAATTGGCAAATAAATCCAATGGAGTCACCTACTCTCCATTCCAAATGGTTTCCCTAATCATGATATGCTGAAACTAGTATCTCAGAGGAACCCGGATGGTCTACCAGTATGAATATTTGAAATGTGGATCCATTAGAAATCTTTTTCAACTAAGATTGCCCACAAATCTTTTTTGCATGAAGAAGGAGGAGAAGTTTTGTGACAGTTTGAATTCAACCTACAAACATGGTAAAAAAAATGTGACAAATGTGACAAGTCAAGGGAATGGTTAAATTGAATGATATAGTAATAAATGATATAAGAAATGAATGAAAGTTTGTTTACAGTGACAGCATAACTAAACAGCAACATTGTCTTCCATTACATGATGTGTTACTACGACACCAGAAATATATTTTACACCAATGAGGAGGTGAATACTTCTGCACAATTGAAATAATTTAAACAACTGAATTTTTGTTTGTGAATAGGTTTGCTATTGTACTATAGTAATATTTAACATACTTTTTTTATCCCAATCAAAGTCTATTTCAGCTCCAGGTTGTTAAAATACAGTACAAAAAATATGGAAAAGTTCAAGGGGGGTGGATACTTACACACAGCCCTGCAGATTCCTAAATAACACAGTCATTCTGTTTCTCTTCTCACCCTCTTATCAAGAACATTGTAGATTGTAGTTGAGGATGGTGAGGAAAAGAGCCTAAGGCGTATGTTCATCTGGTTTAATGAATGCTGTGATCTTTCATCCGCAGCATGTGTGTGTGTGTGTGTGTACACTTGTGGGTGTGTAGAAGATAAAGCATTACCACTAAACCCACTGTTAAACACGTGTTGAGTCTGGCTAATGAACTCAATATGTATTCAGGAATTTGTTTGATCTGTGGATGTATATAAAGCGTAATGAAATTTTGAGTTGCCGAGAAAAATTTTGTTGCCATGACAACCTCTTGTATACTGAAACAATAGGCAAAAATACTAACTTTGCACTTAAAAAAAAAGGGAGGGTTGCGACAGGAAGGGTATCTGGCGTATAACCTGTGCCAGATCATGCGGATCGAATGATCTGCTACAAACAGAGGACCCTGCCATTAACGCTAGGATAAAAAAACAAAAACAAACTTTGCACTTCAAACTGTTGATTTTTGTTATGGTTATGTCTAATTAATGTGCTTTACCCATCGTCCTTTGCATGTTTGCTTGTCATATGATATACTAATCACTGGTTCTTGTTTCTCTTATCACATTGAATTGCACCACTAGTTAAGTTCTGATGTCGGTCTACATCTTCCATAGCTTTGCTTATAGTCTGTATGTTGTGCTATTTTGGTGTGTCCCATTGGTTGTTGTTGCATCCATCACCTTTGTGAAAGCTTGACAAATACTTGATTCTGATTGGCTGAATGTGTTGACAAGTCTTATATAACAGCCCTGCTCAGACATTAGCTCCATCTACAAGTTTTACATAATATGTTTTTTTTATTATTATTTATTTAACTACAGTAATAACTAACACTGAGACTGAGAAGAAGGCTGTAACTTAACAGATGGTAGAACAGTGGATTATTATACTTTTTGGTAAATTTTTGCTAATATCACAAGCTGAGAGAATAAAACATAGAGTGGAGAGGAAATGTTTCCTGCTGTAATAACATAAGTGATAGCTCGTACATACCTAAATGCATCTCTAAATGGATAGAATCTTGGACAATTTGATTTGTACTGTTTTTACTGAATCAAATAAAAGCCAGTAATGCTAAAAAGTGGCTGTGGTGTAAGAGGATTCAAGGACTACAGGAAATTGTCATTATTTTCCCATAACAACATGCCTTGTTGTGTTTTATTCCTCACTTATGACATCCTCAGCAAACGTCATTTCCCAGAACACAAAGTGGTCTACAAACGTACACAAGACATTTTACCAGATTTTTAATCATGTACACCTGCTCCTAATATTACACACACACACACACACACACACACACACCCTTTTCATTCCCAATCTGTTGCAAAGTAATCACTCAGTGTGTTTGTACCTGACTTTACATCTCAATCTAATTATTTCACAATTCTAACACAAAATGGACTATTTAATCTTTTCATAAATGTGACATTTCAGAACATCTCGCAGCATTATCTACATAGAGATAAAATTACAAAAAGTAATAGCTCTGATTTTAATTTACACATTCTTTCAATTTTAATATAAAAGTTTTAATATAAAATGTTTATTTGCCTCCAAAGATCCAAAGAAAATGCTCTATTGACTAAGTACAGAACACCAGAGTTCTATATAGAACCCAGAGGAACCTTTTTTAAGCGTATAGGACAATAATTTTAGATTAGAAAGGCAACTTCACTGTATTTATCAAAGTTGTATTACTTAATTGTACATTATGACAAATTGGTGGCTTAGTGGTTAGCACGTTTGCCTCACACCCCCAGCATCCTGGGTTTGAGTCCTGCACACTGTGTTGAGTTTGCATGTTCTCCTTGTGCTTGATGGGTTTCCTCCCACAGTCCAAAGAAAGAACACCTATGTTCTATATAGAACCCTGTGGAACCTTTTTTAAGCGTGACAATAATTTTAGATTAGAAAGGCAACTTCACTGTATTACTTTAGACATGTCTCTAAATTGCCCATAGTGAATGAGTGTGTGTGTGCCCTGCGATGGGTTGGTACTCCTTCCAGGGTGTATGACTGTTTTCATGTTCATGATCATCATGATCTTCAAAATAAACAGCCTGCTGTCCTCGATTACTAAATAAATTCACTGATGCTGAGGCCAGAGCACTGAGTCAGCCATGATACAGCAATATGAATGGTATGAAGGGCTTTGTTCAGGGGCCCAACAGTGGCATGTAGGCAGTGCAGCAGCTTGAACCCTGACTTTCCAATAAACAACCCAGAACCTTAAACACTTGAGCTACCGCTTCCCCCTAGAATGTGATCTAGAATAGGAATCTAAACATGTGCACATATACAATTTAAAAAAAAAAAAGAGGTTGATTTTATGATTTATCTCTGTCCGGACTTCATAATGCATCATAATGCATTCACCACAGAATTATAGTTTAGAATTATAATTACATGGTTCCTGGCTACTCTAAGGGTTATTAAAATACCAAAAATATTTCTCTCATAACTTCATGCAGCAAGACTGTGATGCTTACATGTGGATTAAAGATGGTGTAAAGGGTGTGGTTGTTAGAGTTATGCCTGAATCATAACTACGTATATGCTACATTCTACAATACCCATCACCAATCTTAGCCTCCATTTCTTGACAGTAATGTGTCTGTATATATATATATATATATATATATATATATATATATATATATATATATATATATAAATAAAAGAAGATTCTCTTTTCATTACTTGAACTACTTTTTTGACTTAGATCTCTGCAAAACAACCAACACAAAGGGATGTAACAGTTTCAGAAAACAGAGTGACACACAAAAAAGAGAGAAAGAGACACAGAGACATCACTTTCTTTCAGTTTTTGGAAAAAGCTTTACTATTAAATAGCATAAATCTCAGGCCCTTTGTCTGTTTATTTGTTTGTTTATCTTTATTTATTTAGCTAGCTCGAATCATAAAATGTTTAACCTCAAGTGAAACTGAATTGAACAAAGCTGAGAAAGTCATTCTTGTCATTCTTTTCCCACTTAGGCTAAACATATGAAGAAGCCATAAAGCAAACCTGGAATTTCTTCCAATCATTAATCACAAAGTGACAGTTTTACATGCTTTAGAAGAGTATGAGGTTTTTTTTAGTTTTTTTTATTTTATATCCATCATTCCTGCTTCCCATCACCCATCTCCTTTGTGTCTAGCTTGCTGTTTAGCATGGTGTTTGGTTTGCTGCCAGTATAAAGAAAGCAGATGAAAAATTCATACATTGTGGAGTAAACTGGGTGATGTCATCTTTTTATTAATTCAAGAACACTGTAATGGATTTGGACTGGAATACCATCCAGGGTGTATTCCCTTCTTGTGTTCCTGGGCACGGCTCCGGATCCACTGCGACCCTGACCGTAAAGCGGTTACACAATACAAATGATTAAATGTAATGGATTTGTCAGAAGTATGAAGATTGTGTCAGGTTTCCCATAAACAAGACGTATATTAAACCCAGAGAGAAACAGATATGAAAAAACATATTCCGCAAACGAAAACACCCATATAAGGATTTGGACAAACTGCCATTCGTTCTAACACACTTTAACAAAGTGTAAACAATGAAATGTGATGCTTCTTTGAAAAATATGAATTTTCAAAATGATCAGTTATTAGCCAACATCTATCATCGACACAAGGTCCCCATGCTGGAGTTTACAGTTCCCATGGAAACATGACATCAGTGCAGAGAAACACAACAGTGAATGACTTTGGAGAGCTTCACTAAAACGATTCCCATCTTCAGAATGGATTTAGCCCAGGCTTACTCAGATGGATTCAGCTTTCAGGCGGCACAGATGCTGGGAAAGGGATTATATTAAGCCAGGAGGAGCCATAATGCAGGAATAACTCAAGATTAAAAAGTTCACTTCTCAGTCTCAAGGCTACTCCAAACAGCTAAGCAGCATAAAGTTTATTTGCAGTGAATTTCCATTGTAAAATAGAAATTAGTGATACGATAAAGACTCACAGTCTAATGGATGTGACATGATTTAATGCACCAAGGTGTTGATTAAAAATTCTGAAAAATCAACTAACTCAGAGAATTTTTTCCCTGAACCAGTTTGAAATAAACTAAATTAAAAAAAAAAAATTGGTGACAAATATTGATAATGCTTTATTGCAATGCAATTGCGATTTCATATCCAGACATTGTAATAATATTTCATAAAACTCCAATAATACTTCAAGTACTGTAATTACTTCTTTGTGAATTCTTGTGATCTACCTGTTATAGTGTGTATACAACATTTTGTCCTGCTATGGCTACAATACTCTGCCTTGTCTTGTGCTTACCCTCATATTGGGATCTAGCATTACAGTCTGTTTATGTCTAGTCCTAGTCACTTTTGTGTTTGTCTGCTGTTAAAACTAGTCTCCTAATCTAGACTTAGTTATGTTCACTAGTTAATTCTTGGTATATATTATTTGGTTCCAGTTTGGCAGCTTTCCTTAGTTTAGTTTTGTTTAGTATTGCATTCAATTCTTTGACATTTTTAACCTTTATTGTGTAACTTGTACATAATTCCATATATTAAGTTGAAAACTTATTTAACTTTAAATCTTAGTAATGCCACATGAGGCATACAAACTACAGGGTTTCCTAAATGTCTCCATATGGAAAATTAATACATTTTAATATTTTTTTTTAGATAAATAATGTGTTAACTTACCCTATATATATGGAGATTTATCTATGTATTAGAAAACTATATTAAAAATGTATTAGATAACTAAATACAAGTTTAGAAGAAGCCTTTATTAATTTGTCAATTATACATTACAGCACAGTGAATTTTTTATTTTTTTATTGATTTTTTTTTTTTTACATATCTTAGCTTGTTAGGAAGGTGGAGTCAGAGCACAGGGTCAGCCATAACACAGCACCATTGTACCAGAGAGGTTTAAGGGCCTTGCTCAAGGGCCCAACCGTGGCTGCTTGGTAGTGCTGGGGCCTGAACCCTAATCTTTTGATTGCACAAGCCAGTTGAGCCTCTGGGGCACCAGTGCAAGTTTCAGGAACAAATTCATTCATTCATTCATTCATTCATTCATTCATTCATTCCCATCATCATCTCCTTGTTTTTGTTATTGTCATCTTTTTGGAAACTGGAAAGGAATCTCCATTCCCTTAAAAGGAGATTCTTTCAAAGGAAGACTAAATTTACTTACAGTAGTTTCTCCTGAATCTTTGTCCTATTTTATATTATCGATAGAGCAAGAAAGCATCATTTCCCATCTACCAAGCAAGCATGAAATGTGAAATACACAAACCTGGAAAACATGATATTGCAGTGAAAACAAAATGAGGCTTTCTGTAGCAGAGAGCTGAGGCAGGAGACCTTGAGAAATCCATTAAGTAAGTCATGAGCTCAAGAATCCTTTCATCTGTACAAATGAAAGAAAGATCACTCATTAACTGATGAGGACATGGACTGAATGCTAATGTTTTGTTTAATGGCTACAGCTTAAATTCTCCAAATGATCACTTCTTATAAAATGACCAAAGATGGTATGGTATTAAAATAAGCTTGCACTATAAGGACTGTGCTGATTCAATGATTGGGATGACATTTAGCAGGTTCATAATCGTTTGGATTATGTTGTTGTTATTAGTCTATCACAGTACATTGGAGTTGAAACTAAATAATAAACAAAAGGAACAATTCAGGTACAAGTGTTATTTACAAACTGAGACATTATTACAATATCAATGACAGTAACTTAGAAGTAATGAGAATTATTTTACGATCTCATGGTTGCAAGTTTATTGTTGAACAGATGAAGGTAAAGTTCTCGTTGGACCCGAGATGGATCTATTCATGTAACTGTGTTCAGTGATTATGATGAGACATATTGAAAATCCAAGCTCTGCCACTGCTGGGCCCTTAAGCAAGGCCCTTAACCCTCAAGTCCTTAGTTGTATAAAAACATTTGATAGTCGGAAGATGCTCTGGATAAGGGTTTCTGTCAAAATGCTGTAAATGAAAATGTTGATTGAAAATTTTTCCTGAACTGACAGAAAAGGATATTTCTTGTAAAACACAATGCAAATCTAAGTTGAATGTCTCTCCCTGATCATATCCTTCTCACCCTGCTGTGTTTGGAAAGTAGGAGCAGGTGCAGTGTGATGCTTCCATCTGTGTTTTTCAGTTCCACCCTACAGGCCCACAAACTCCTGGGTAGGTGAGCCTGTGGCTAGACGACTTGTAGCCAACCTGCTTCATTGATTGGATCACTAGCAGCAGACTGAGATCCTTCATTTCCTATTTTCTCTCAGCTTTTTTGTGCTTTGTTTTTTTTCACTCTGTGATTAATTAAGCTACCACATTCTCCTGTATCTGTAGAACACCGGCTCTTTGATTTTCACTCACTATCATTTCCAGCTGGGTTTCCTTATTTGGATAATGCTGCTTGAGGTGAACCACGAAATCATTACTTTTCACTACATACAGTCTCAGCCACAAGTGACTAGCAAGCTATGATGTCTCTGTATTGATTATCTCAGAAAAGCAATAATCATACCAGACGTTTCATGCTCAGAAAGCATAGCCATGCCGTTGCCGACATAGCGTGCCTGAACGGCAGATTAAATCTGAATGGTCTCCTAGCCATTTCTAGGAAAATTATGCCTGATAAGCAGAATGAGGCTCTTTAAAAGCATGTGGATAAGTGAGCATCAGATATAGCTCAGCAGAAATGAATGATGTTAAAGCTGACCACACAAGCAGTGATAACTTGTGTCCTTCAGCCCAATAACTGATTATCCTTCAACTCATTCAAAGAGAGTGAGGATGCTATATTTGGGGAAGCCTCTTGTCTAATAAAAAGAAATTGTCAAAATAGACTCCAGGAAGGTCCAGAAGTTGATTTGACTTGGACTCTACCAACTCACATGCTCAACAGATGGCACAGGATTGGATACCAAAATACAACTCACACTGCCAAATTCACTGTTCACACCACAAAAGTTTTTCTGTGGCACACATCAAAGAGTGCAATGAGTGTGTTAAAGTAGGCTTAGCTTATCCCTCATGATTGGTTGGTGCACACAGAGCTCACATTGATAACATTCATCACAACAGGTTTATGATATTGTTCACACTGAGGGTAAGAGCTCATGGTTTTGCCATGCACATGATGCATACAGACAACTCGCTAGAAATTTGCTTCTTGTACTGGATCAGGCAAGACTTTACATGTTGCTCAAGGAGAGCCAGTGACTTAGCTGTTGTAACAGCTAGAGGAAGTTAATTCCAATTCTGAGAAGAGTCTTGATGTATGTGCCCTGAGCAATGGTGGGAGCAGTCGAGCAGTGCTAGAGGATCTGAGGGAGCATGGAACAGTGCTGGGTGTGCAGTCAGTCCATCTCAATGAAAGAGACACAAGCCATAACTTTCTGGAGGAGCAAGGTTTCTCTCCAACAGATGGAGTTAATCACATAGATACTTCCTTTATTGCCTAGGGAGTGGTGCAGCACCACAAAGAAACTGTATCCTCTATGAGGATAGAACATTGTACATCAATCAACTTGATTGATCAACTGAGGGTAGTCACAAGATCTTCCTACTGGTTCTAAAACCTTGTTCTAGTCACGCTTGGAAAATGCTGAGATGGTCAAATACATCAGTTACCAGAGTGGCACAAGTTCAGATGCTACTGGCACTGCCACTGAAACTACCCAAGTGGGCACATACAGTACTTGATTAGCCTCACTGAGAGCCACTAACTTCGCTCGCTCACTAGTGGGCAGATGCACCCTCAAAGCAGGATAGATTTCTTTTCCCAATTTAGAAACATCTCATGGTTCTCCTTGTAGGAGCAGGACAGTCCATTAGGTCAGGATGCATTGGACATTGATGTATCCATTTCTACCTCTATTACTGTTTTTGCCAACATTACAAAGAATTCATCAGTCAGACCACAGAGTCCTGCATATATAGCCTTTGGCCTGTGACCTTTGCTCTGTTTTCCTTCTATGAGTTCATAGATAGAGGGAATGCCTTATTGCCTCCTCAGTAACCCTTGGCCAGGTTAGATAGGGCTATAGCTGTGGCTTCTCAGTAGGATGTGCAGACTGCCTGAGCTCCCAGTGCACAGGCCTTGTTGTCAAATGTTTTGTGATTGAATCATATGGACCAAATGCTAGACAAGTGCAAGAGTATATGTAGCAATCACTGCTCTAGCACTGTAACACTATGAATAGTGCAATCATCAAGCTCTCAACTTGCCATAGCTTTTCTGATGTGAGTGAGGTACCTTTGCCCACCACTCTCCCACAAGAGGCCCTATAGGTCCTTTGCTTAAAAGCTCACACAGGATGTTGAAACAGATCTTTCAGGGCCACCTTCTTGCTAGCAATTACTGTAGCACAAAAAGTAGGAAAGCTGCATGCTTTAGTATTAAGTCTGCCTTTCATACACTGGGACTTGTCAAACCCAGGGTTCCTGCCTTAGAGGTTATTTTATAGCAAAATACTATGTCATACAATCACCATGTGACTTTGTGGTAAGGTTTCGGCGTATGTGCAGATGTGCACAAAAAAGCATCCATGTGGTAAAACATTGGTGGTTATGCGGTGTTCACAGAACCACAGCTGCATACACAACTAACATTGCAGCTGGCTGGGACATAAAGAAATGCTGGTCTTATAGACAGGTTTTGCTAATGATTTTAGCTATTTTCCTGAAATATTTACAAAGCTTGTTATGAATGAAACTATCTATTTGAAAATGGTCTTTTACATTTAACATACAAATTTATAAATATAATATTAGCCTGACTCAGATGGCATGGTAATCACCCAAACTTTATCTAAGAATAGAAAGTTGATACTTAAGCAAGTAGTTTTTGCAGTAACTTTAAGGAAAAATTTAATACCATGTTGAATTTTAAGTGCAGCATTCCCTAGTGCATCTCTCTGTCTCTCTCTGTCTCTCTCTCTCTCTCTCTCTCTCTCTGTTATGGGTGGGGGGATGGGGTGGCACCTGAAGGGACAAAGAGACAAAATAAACTTGAACTAATAAGACACATATGAGAATCATCACAAGTTACCTGCCGGTTTGATCCACCTACACTCTGTCACTCTGCCCCAGACACATTAAATAAATAGCAGGTTGATTCAAATAATAATTTACCAACAATCACTGCGTTATAAAGGGTTATGGTGAATTCAGAGCCTATCCCAGGAACAACGGGTGTAATGCAGTTATACACCCAAGATGGGACGTCCATCTGTCGCATGGCACCATGAACACACATATTCGCACCATGAGCCAATCCCTACTGGCAAATTTCTGGAAGAACCCACATGGACACACTATAACCTGGGCTCAGGATTAACAAGCAAGAGACCAGGAAACTGTGAGGTGGCAATGCTACCCTCTGCACCAACACACCAACTTATAATAATCATTTTAACAAAATAATTTCAGCAGGTGAGGCATGATTAATAAACCTGATATATAAAACAAGAACATTCTCAGTGATGTGAAATGCTAGTGAAAGGTGTGGCAGCTGATTATCTGATTCACAAGTTGCTGATGTCCAAACCAAAGCTTTAAATCTCTCTAGAATATAAAATATGCCTCCAAGTCTGCTGCTTCTGAAGAGATTTTCAAAATAGACCCATAACAATAGCGGAACAGAATTCAAACTGATTACACATTCATCAAGAGTTGCCTGGAGTTTGTAATTTAGACTGATTAGATTTCCCCCACTGGGTCTCTCTCTCTCTCTCTCTCTCTCTCTCTCTCTCTCTCTCTCTGTCTCTCTCTCTCTCTCTCTCTCCAATTACAATCTCCACACAGTCAATGTTAAGTGAACACCAGGGCTTGATGTGTGTAGGTGGTGCTGGAGGTTTGGTCTAGTCGTTTTGTGAGATGGAAAGCATGCTGTACTCATTCATCAATATGTCCCACCCATCTGTTTGTCCTCCCTCTTCCTCTCTCTTTTTCATGACTCACCACAGACTGCAGTACTGTATTTCAATTTGGCTGTAATGCAAAGAAGAGTTTCGGCGAAGCAGTGTTACGCATGCCAATGTATGCATACAGACCAATCAAGCCACATTAAATTGCTGTATTTTTTCAGCATTGTTGCTGAAAGAAATTTATTATAGATTCTAACTTAACATTCTACTTGAAATCTCCTTAAAGGAAGAGGCTTGAAGTCAGAATTTTAAACATTTCTGGTGTTTTCTGTCCAGCATTTACACCTGTGACAATTGTATCATGAAATGAAACAGATGTAGATATTTTATTCCAAACATTTTGTTTCACTTTAGTGTCAGCTTGTTTACTACTCATTTTTTCCCTACTAGGATTCATCGACAGACAGCAGGGAAATGACACTGTGTTGGAACAGTTACATGGTGTCTGCTTTGTTTCATATTCAAATTAAAGATTTATATAACTAATAAAATAACATGGAATGGTATTAAATGTCATAAATGTAATGCCACAAAAGATAACTTTACTGTATAAAGGATTTAATCATGCAGTTTGTTTCATTGTGTTTATGTGCTGGGGATGATGCTTTCATTGCTTGTGTTTATTTCCTGAATTGTGATTTTATTGGATGAGGTTCTGTTGATGCTTTTCAGAACCATTACTATATTTCAATAAATTGTTTTCTATTGTCATATTCTCTGGCTTAAAACAAGATTTAAAATGTGATGATTAATAGCAAATTCGATTAAACCTGTAGAGTTTAATAGCAAATTTGATTAAACCTTTGTTTAATCTTTGTCTTGCCCTTAAGGCATTTAAATAATTTTCTCATTTCCCCCCATTTTAGTTTAAAAATATGAAAAAGAGGACCAATTAACTAATTTTCACTAAGTTTAACAAGCTTGTTTGTAAAGTTAATGTTATTTGTCTGGTCATGGTAGGTGATGACATCACTTCCGTTTTTAGTTACTTCTGGTTTTCCTGGCTCGGCAGCAAAATGAGGCAGAGATGTAGTGCATGCTCTGGAAGTCATCCACTTGCATCCAGTGTGAAGCATCATAGAGGCAATGCCTTTTCACCTGCATGTTAATGACAAAGAGTGGCAGTAAATGGCCAACTTTACAACGAATGTATCTTCATGGCTATGTTTTCACTTTGTGTTTAGTCAGAGTTTTACTACAGAACTTGTACTCATACACTCTACTCAACATGGTAGATGACTAGGACTATGCTATAAATGAAATCTGGATAAAATCTGAGGCATTTTTCCCTACAGGTATTTCACATGTGATTACAGATCCAAATTCTTCATGAAGACGTACTACTGACATACAGGGGGTGTGACATACAGTGGTTAGATGTTTGGAAATCATGTATTATAAATTACAAAATAAAAATGTTCTGTAAACTATGAAACCAAAACACATAATCCTCAAACTTTGGTTCTCTAACTATTTTCGAAACCCCTTTGCCAGTAATTTCTTGGGAAAAGCCAACTTGTGTTTAGTATACACATCCAAGCTTATCATTTTCATCGTCACATGAATTATGTATAATGAAAGACCAGACTCACATATTACAATTGTGTGTGTGTGTGTGATGTGTGTGTGTGTGTGTGTGTATGTGTGTGTGTTTGGAATATACTGTACTCTATATATTTCATATCTATCTGCAATCGATTTGTGTACCTTGTGTGTATATATTACAGCTGGAAGGATCATTAGTTGTGTGGATTGTCTTTATGTACAACTGGGAGCTCAGCTGATTACCTTTGAAGCTCTTTGCCAACATCTCATTAAATACATGGCAGTGCAAGCCCTTGTGTGTGGGTGTGTGTGTGTTTAGCCACAGAGAATAAGCAAACAGGCTCATATTCACATGAATGTAAGCCAGGGTACTTCTATCAAACAGGGTTTTTGCGAGGCACGGTTTACAATGAACTCTCTTACCAAATGAAACCATGTGGATTGCTATAAATGTGTGTTTTATGTGATTTCCATTCACAAGTTCCTCCTTTCACTTTCCACCAGCTCTTTAAATGTATTTCTTTATCTATATAGTTTTGTAAACCTGCTTTTAGATCCCTAAATTTGAAACCCAAGTGGAGTACTGCAAATTAACATCTGGAATAAATCTGGTCCCTGGCCTTGGAAATGGAATATTGCTCCAAGCAAAATAAAATAATATTGATGTACTTGTTTAGATGGAATTTTTTTTGTGTGAAAGTACAAGGAGTAGCCCATATAAAAGCAAATAACAACATATCAACACAACTACTCCAAGTCAGTGGTATACAGTATATCCTCAGGTGATTTAACAGATTTAATCCAATGATAAAACAAATGTAACAAAAAACAGTCAATGTGTTTTTCTACGTTGGTGTTGTCGTCTTTTGGGATCGTCCTATTCACATATTTCATTTTAGCATAGGTTTTTATGCCGGATGCCCTTCCTGACACAACCCTCCCATTTTATCTGGGCTTGGGACTAGCACTGAGAGTTAACCCTTCAGTGGCTCGGTTGGTTCCCTGCACAGGAATTGAACTCGGGTCATGGCGATGAGAGCGCCAGTACTGCTGCTGTAGATCACTGACACTGTCCTGTGCTCATCTAACATATTTATTATCACACTATCCAGAGTCAACAAGATGAGGATATGGTTCCTTTTGATTCTGTTTCCTCTCAAGCATTCTTTCTCATTTTGACTTTGGAGTTTTTCCTGGCCACCGGCACCTCTGGCTCCTAAATATACATATATAAATGACTAAACAAGCAAAATTAACAATTAGCTTGTTGTTCTCTCGGCTGCTCCCTGTTTGGGGTCGCCACAGAAGATCATTTGGGCTGCATGTTTTGATTTGGCACAGGTTTTACGTCGGATGCCGTTCCTGGCACAACCCTCCCATTTAATCCGGCTTGGGATCAGCACCCTGTCTGGGAACTGAACCTGGCTGTGGCAAAAAGAGCACAGGATCCTGCTGCTGGACCACCAGGACGCTGCCTTAAACACTAGATTAACATGACTATTTGCTGAATAACAGCTATTTAAGGCTAATTATCAAGGCTAGGAGGTTTAGTGGCTGATAAGTTAGCTAGATAAGCAGTCCATAAGCTGTGAGGTTTTGTTATATTGCTAGATCATTTTAATAGTAGGCTGATGTCTACAATATGAATGCAGATGATCAAAAATATGTTAGATTGTTAGATAAGCATTTCACCTACATTTGTAAACATGCTGCTCGATCAGAGCACGATTTAATCCAAAATCTGCAAATGATTGTGGCAGTAGTAAATAAACTTTAAACATAAATTACCACTATGTTGGAGTTACTACTTAACAAATTAATGTTTACCTCAAATGATTTGTTTGCCACCAGTTGATGATCTATTATCAGTGGGCATAGATACCATCAGTGGACAGGAAATACAAATTCTGTAATGAAATATTTATATATATGATCATGATATATGCCTCAGATTTCTTGGCTGATAGGAGTGGAACTGAATGCTTTTGAACTCGAATGCTGTTGTAGCTCATCCACCTCAAGATTTGATGTGTTGTGCAGGCTGAAATACTTTCCTCTTCACCACGGATGTAATGAGTGATTATTTGAGATATTGTATCCTTCCTGGCAGCTCAAACTAGTCTGGCCATTTTTCTTTAATCTCTCTCGGCAAATGTCTCTCACATGTTTTTTGCTTTTCACACTATTCTGTCTAAACTCTAGACGGTTGGGTTTGAAACTCCCAGAAGATCAGCAGTTCCTAAAATACTCAAACCAGCCCATCTGGTACCAACAATCATGCCATGATGAATGTCACAGGGATCACACTTTTGCATCATTCTGTTGTATTCAGTTTGCATTGCACTGCTGGCATGTGATTGGCTGATTAGCTGTGCACATGGCCCAAGAGTGTATTTTTGTATATACAGTCTCTATATACTGGAGGAATTGTATAACTATAAATAGGCTATTTTTATATCAAAGTGAGAGCTTCTGTCAGGTATTGCAAAATCCAATCATATTGAGATACTGGAAAGGAGGTTTATACTGAAGAATATCCATCCATTTTCTATACCACTTATCCTAAAGAGGGTCACTGTGAGCCTGGAGCCTATCCCAAGGGTCTCAGGGTTGAAGGTGAGGGGCACCGTGGTCCAGGTGCCAACCCGTTTCAGGGCACTCACACACCCATTCACACAATATGGACAATTTAGAGATGTCAATAAGCCTTCAACACACGTCTATCGACCGGAAGAGGAAACCCAAAGGAAACCCCTGAAGGACTGGGCGAACAAACACAGTCTAAACCAAACCCCAAACTTTAAGGTATGAGGTGAATTTGTTCATTCTACATTTTAAAGGTGTTAGTAAATTTTGTTCCTGCAGAATTTGCAATTGTTGCAATTGTTGTTTTTTCATTTATCTGCAGTTAGAATATAACTAAATTGTCACTGAAAAAATAAAAACATTAGATGTTACCCCACACCTCAACATTACTTTTATGGGATTGTCTTCACCAAGAAGAACATACACAATGCTGCTCTTACATATGGTAGCTCATGAGCAGCTGTCTTCCAATATAGACTTTATGTCAGAAGAGCACACATGCTGTCCAATAATGCTGTTTACCAGAACACTGGATTTCTGATTTTCTACTCATTTTCTGTTTAGATTTCTGCTTAATATTCAGTATTGTTCAGTGATATCTGGTTGATTTGGTCAACAACACAGTGGAGTGAAGTAGTCGATTCACAACTACCGTGTCTCATGGCATTGAATATGTGTGTGTGTCTGTGTGTGTGTGTGTGTATGTGTGTGTGCGTGCAAGTATTTGGCTTCCCCTTATACATGTAGTTTAGCAGGCACAAGTGAGTCCAAACCCCTTTATTTCCAAAAACACAAACACACTGTGTTTACGTCAGCTCTTTATATCATGGTGGAGTGTTAAATCTCGCTGTAAAACTAATCCACCCATTTTTATACATCCTAATTTGGTTGCCTGCATAATTATCTTGAGAATCCCATTAAAAAGCTCATGTTCAGTAAACACACAGGCTTCTGGTTACACTCCCACACTCACCCACATTCTCAAGACACACACATACACACACACACACAGAGCAAGTCAGCTAAATGCCTGTGACTTGTTACCACAACACATGTACAAATACACATTTCTGCTCATGGCTTGGTGATAGACTACCTCGTGCCTTTTTTCTCCCTATCATTAGCCACTTACACACTCAGACGCCATTCCCTTCAAACGACATTCCCTTGGGATGTCAACGGTGCACTTTAAAAGCTGGGTGTGACATGATGATTAAAAACCCGACCCTCACACGCTCCCTCTGTGGGTCACAAGTATATGGCCTTGGTTAAGCTGGAATGTACCACGTCGCTCCTTGTTTAGGCCGTTGCTCCGGTTACAGCTTAGGACGTTTCATTTCTTTCTTTTATTTATTTCTCCTGTCTTTTTTGCGGTGTGAAGGTTGACATAATTCTTATTCCATTTTTAAGTAATAGCAGTAGAATGTTTGTATGCATTGATACTTATATAATTTCATTTTTCACCACACCTTTCTGTCTCCAAACAAACACCTTTTCTGCTCGGTATCATTTTTTGTTGTTTCAGCAGCTCTGAGGCGAATGATTAGAATATAAAAAAACGCTGCCTGGCTGTGTCGCCTGCCTCCATACACACAAATTACAGTTTTACGGGCCAATCTGCTGCTGTGTTTTATATATGTGTGTGTCCGCTCTGAACTCCCCAGTGGGTAATTTCTTGAAACATCAGCTCAGCAGAGCTACACGTGCCTTATGAGAACATAAATAAAGCCACAGTGCAAAATGAACAAATGCCATGAGAGCGAGATTGCTGCAGCATCATGTGTGCTAATTATGCTATGTTCAGGTAAAATTGTGGCAGATTGCTGACCTTACCACCTTCAGATTTACAGTCATTGACTTTCCATACAGTATGAAGGAAAATCAACCTGATACCAGGCAAAATCTATAGGAACTCTAACCTACACATGACATCAGCAGCAAACATGGCTGCTTATTATTATTCAAATGATAATTCTTCAGAACTTTACATAACATATGTGACATATGTCATATAACAGCTGAGTCATGTGAATTTCTGTTCATTTACATGACTAAACATGTGGATGGTCTCATATTTGCACTTCTCACCCTTTCTTCAGTGGATCATCACTTGGAACTGTTGTTGTGATCATAAACACTGTCCCAGGACTCTTATTCAATTCAATTTTATTTGTTTTGTGTTTTTAACACATTGTCACAAAGCAGCCTTACAGGAATATAAAAATTCAGGACATAACACTTTTATATAACAATTTTATATTTATCCCTAAATATGAAAGCTGCAGAGTGTTCAGATTGCCCATGCTAACCTCTGTCCACTGCTGAAAGCACCTACAATAAATACATGAACATCAGTATTGGATCATGGATCAATAGAAGGAAGTATCTGGTCTGATGAATCACATTTTCTTTTATATCATATGGATGGCCTGGAGTGTGTTTGTGTGTGTGTCCTTTACCTGGGGGAGAGATGACACCATGGTGCACTACAGCAAGAAGGCAAGCTGGCAGATGCAGTGTGATGCTCCAGGCGATGTTCTGTTGAGAATCCAGGGGATCCTGGCTTAGATTTGTATGTGACTTTGATACATACCACCTACCTAAACATTGCTGGAGAATATCTGCACCAATACACAGCATTTTGTAATGGCAGATGGTTCTTGCAGCAGGATAATGTTTAATGCTTCACTGCAAAAACCTGTTCAGGAATGGTTTGAGGAACATGAGGAACAAGAGTTCAAGGTGTTGAATTGGCCTCTAAATTTCTCACATCTCAATGTGGGATTAGGTCTTGTGGCTGTGTGTGTGTGTGTCTATAATACCCCTAACCATCATTTTTAATAAAGGTAAAAGTAATGGTATGTAATATGGAAATCCTTTATGAAACAGCCAGCTGAATTCTCAATATGTTTACTATAACATATTTCTAGTTTCATGTACATAAACAGATAAAAAAACGGATATCCCGAATTGATCAGATTCTTTCAATTCATATCCCTCCTTCACCTATTAAAAATATTGTAATTACCAGAAAATGATTAAATAGTAAATTGAGGCAGTAAACATGTTGGCTATGTTAATGCTTTTTGGTTGGTTGCCATAGTAAAATAGGCTGCCTCAAGGTCTCTCTCTCTCTCTCTCTCTCTCTCTCTCTCACACACACACACACACACACACACACACAGACGGTTGGGCAACTGCCATCATATTCTAATGAAAGTGAAGTGAACCCAGTCTTTTGAGAGGAGAGATGATTTTTTTTAAAAGAGAAAATGGATCATTCACCATATCTGTATGCTGTACTCATTCATAATCCCACATAATCAGTACTTTAAATGCATCACTTTATCTTTCAAGCTCTGTAAAGATGCTTTCAAATGACGACTTTTTGGAAACAGATCGAAATACTGCAGATTAACATCTAGCCTACGGAAAATATAGTTACTGGAATTAATGCTGAATTAATATGAAGCCTTTGGAAATAGATATTTTTTTCCAAGAAATTAAAAATATGCTTATGCTTATGCACTGCATATGGGAAATTCTGGATTAACCCATATTACGGCAAATACATACCATATCACCAAGTGCAGTTATATGCAGTATATCCTCACATGATCTAATAATAAAGCATATGCATTTGTTAATATATTAAAAACGTTTTGGCAGTAAATAACCTTAGCACTCTACCATTTTATTATTTTTTTAAAGCTCATTTGGTATTCATCATTTGGCATTTCAGTTCCTTCTTATGTTTTCTGTTGGGTCACAGGGAAGCATCTGCTATCTGCATACATGAGCGCACAGATGCCCACAAATTGGTAGAGTTGCTGTGAATGACAGAAGAGAGAGAAAATGCCATCACCATGAGCCACGGATGGCTGTGACACTGTCAGGATTCAAGCTCACATCTTCAATCATCTTCAGCATTGGTCTGCATTATAAGTAAAAACAGATATCATATTTAAAACTCTTTGAGATCATTTTCATTAAGATTGTCCTACTTGTCCCAGGAGGATTTACACGTCCCAAAATTCTCACATGGAATCTGTATACTTAAGAGAACTGCTACTGCTGTAATCATAAACACTGTCCTATACATGTAGGATAATGTCATCACAGGACTCTTATTGTCAATCTTATTCAATATTATACCATTTGCCTTTTCTCTTTTATCCAACATTTACAATCACACTGTTCAGTGTCACCCAGATGAGTTATATATTGTATGTCTGTTAGTCTCTGGCACTGGAATTTCTATTCCTTCTGAGCAAGGTCATCCTGAACCAATACAACATCTACGTCATCTTCTGGCACTGACTGGGGCCTAGCCACCTACCATTTCATTAAACTGCATTTTCCACCAAATTCTGCACTGAGTGTGTTTATTTTCAGTTTTTAATTGTCACAGTTCCCTTTTCTTCTCCAAGCTTCATCCTTTCAGGGAGTTTTTCTTTGCCACCGCCACCCCTGGCTTGCACATAAGGGATCTACTGTAAATCTACATCCACATTTTCATAAAGCTGCTTTCTATAGACAATTCTGAGATGATTTCAATACAGTTTTCTTTTGTAATATGAAAGAATTTGGAAGACATTTTCTGTATGTACAGAAACTTTTGGGATGTTGTGTAATATAAGAGCATGTCTAAAAGCATAAAATACTGTACAGAACCTTTTGAATGCGTCAGACACAGTCATGTTTTCCAAAAGCATTAAGATCATTAAGATTAAAAGTAGCATAAGATCGTTTTAGCGCTTTCTCCATTAGTTAAGGACGTGGGAGCTTCCGCTTCCAGCATTCTGCCATAGCCTCTTTGTGAACAGAGGCTCGCTACAGGAGGGAAAAGCAACATCAGTGCAGTGGTTAGTTCAGCTTAATGCACATGCTTGGGGAAGAGCTCTTTGAAGTCTTCTCTAATGTGCCTTTGATAAATCAGGCATTACCAGTAATTACAGTAATACTCCTGTGCTGTCAGTGAGGCAGAGGACATCCCCAGACCCTGGAGCTATATTATACAGCCTGAATCATCTCATTTTGGCAAATTAAAGTACTAGAGATGTGCTGATAGCACACTATTTCATTTTTTTAAATGTCAGGAAAACGAGAGAAAGAAAGAGAGAGAGAGAGAGAGAGAGAGAGAGAGATGATTATTAGGAAACTGAGAACTAAAGCAGCTTGAGTGAAGCAAACATTTGCCATAATTTATATTGTACAGTATATGGAATACGGCTTAGCACAATTATAAACTGTATATTATAATAACTGTTAGGAATAAATTCTATGAACATTATAGTCATAAAAGTTACAACTAATAGTTATTCAAATTTATTGATAACAGGCATCCTATATTCATACCACCCACATACCACTGCATCAGTAACTAAATTTATTTTTCCACTGCATAGCTACAGTAGTGCCACTTTATTTCATTTGCTTCTATACATTGCACAACTATTTCCACTTTAACTTATTTTATATTATCTCATTTTTATTTTGATCTTATTTTGTTTTTTTCATTGTATTGTACAATTTTGACATTTTAAATGTCCCCCAACTCTACTCTATTTGATTATATTTTTCACTGCATGTTGTACTATGTATGATTGTGCATGTGAGCAATAAAATTTGATTTGGAAATTGTATGCAGCAGGTCAAATATTAATTTGTTTGATTATTTCAAATAAATATGCTAAAAATAACTAACCAAGCTACCGTGCCCCCATAATTAAAGAACAATAATAAGAAGTGTATACTGTAAAGACTAAAGTAAATCCTTATTTACAGTGGAGTATTGTTTATTCCTCTTTATATATATAGGGAGCTTAGGACCACCAGCAAAGGTTATACTGTCAAATAAAAGATTTGTTGTCTAATATTTTGGGTTGTCTTGTTTATATATGTATTCAACTCTTGCAGTTGGAAACAGGGAGTTAGGGGGCACACCTACACTTTTATGTAAGACCTAGGCAGCTCAAGCAGGGTTCATTATTTATAGACGTTCTCATGAAAACCTTGTATCACTTTCAGTATATTAGTCTCCATGTTTATGTAAGAGGAACAAACTGTACTTAGTCTCTACCAACATGCTCAAGTGAATTAGCTGCAGGTTAAGCATATGCTTGAGTGTGTTATAGAGGAAAGAAAGGAGTTCATAGTCAGGCTCAGAGCTCCAGGGTACAGTTCATCACCATCTGCTTTGTGATGCTGAGTTTTCTTTCTTTCTCTTGGACCAAGCTAATCTATGTTGAAGAAATGTTGAGTAGATAATCAGGCTTTGTGGCTAGCGAGTTGAAAGTCTGTGGTTCGTATAAAGTAGATGTTTGAAAACTAAAATGTGTAAAAGATCCGTCCACCTAATGACTGTATAAATGAACAAGTGCACTACTGAAGCTAGACTGAAACTCTGAAGAATGAAATATTCTTATATATTTTTTTACACACTGAAAAATGGAATATGTGGTTTGTCAGGTTTCAGAAAAAATTACATACAGTTTACATAAAAATATTATGTTTCTTAATAGAACATGATTTCATTGTTTATACTAAACTTCATTCAAACAAGTTAAAGACTAGATTGAATGATGTAGAGTGAGCGTGATCACTTCATGTTGTATTAATGTAAAGTGGTTAAAGTGTGTAATCTCACAAGGATGCTGGTACTGACGGGAACTAGAACTATAGTATTAAATTTCGGTGATTAAAGCATGCATGGTCTCTCTCTTATCTCTTGTTTTATCTCCCAGTGTTCCAGTTTGACCACTTTCTAGACCGACCTGATCCATCCAGACCCTCTATTTCTGGTTGGAGTCTAGTTGCTTGGTGGTGCTCACTGCTGCTGGGGATGGATTTGTGTGGACATCCTGTGACTCAAGTGACTGCTGTGGATAGAACCACTTAGAGACTATTACACCATCTTTGGTGCATCTGTCAGCTTTTGGCAGGTAGTAATTAATGCTCAGTCAATAATGAACTCAGAAACTACACAGACTTGCACAATGTCTGACTATAAACCGATTATGAACATCATTTACATTTACATTATTTACTGTCCAGTGTCACCTAAATATGGATGAGGTTTTGAGTCTGTTTCCTCTCAAGGTTTCTTCCTCATATCATCACATGGAGTTTTTCCTTGCGACCGTTACCTTAGGCTTGCTCATTCGGGATAAATGTTAGGGATAAAAAATGACTTTGAACTTTATCAATTTTTCTATATTTCTATACTTCTGTAAAGCTGCTTTGAGACAATGTCCATTGTTGAGAGCACTATACAAATAAATTGAATTTAATTGAAAGGTAGAATAGTACCACATGGCAGTGTTAATGTGCCTGTTACAAAAGTGTTTGATTTTATTCATGGCTTTGAATATACCTGATCAAATCATGTTGGATGTAAGAAAAAGAATTGTTTTAATATTACACAATTCAGTCACATAGGATATGGTTAGAGTTATCCATGTACAGTAAATATGTAGGAGTATGTGGTTGGTAACCCTCATAATCATCACAACATAACACTAATGCAGCTGGTAGTGTTTTATTATGAATGAAACTATAAGTTATGTAGGAGCTGAAAGACTGTGCTCTGTGTTTCACCTAAACTGGAGAGCTGAAGATTGGAAAAACATTTTGGATAATTGAGACATGCCTCTGTTTTGGGCAAACTCCACATCACATGCTTAGCTTTTTTTTCATTTTTTTTTTTATTTTAGTTGCAAATTTAATTCATACCACACTTAAACAGCTCCAATGCTTAGTAGTGCACCTAATATTGATTTAATTAGTATGATAGTCTTTATTTATGCCCTAATCATTATTTTCTACTTTAAATTTCCCTTCAATAGCAGAAGGCAGTTAGTTTGGTGCCGTCTGCCTGAAGCTCAGGAAATACCGCAGGATCGAGTGGCGCCAAGCCACGGCAACTAAAATGAGCTGCCTACAAGTGCTTATATACTTAATAAGCTCACACAGCATTCAATCATGTCTTTAAATGTGTACATAACATCTATCATCGACAATCAGCATCACATACCAGCTGGAAATTAAGGGTGTAACCCTACAACTACGGCCTTGTGAACACTGAAAAAAAAGTACATTTTCAATTTCAACCAAAGTTTAAATAGCAATCTGAAGAGCATAACACTATTCAGCTTGTACAGTTCCTCAGGTACTTCACTTGGGTGCATAACTGCTCTCAACCATATGTCCTCGGGAGCTTTCTTTCAAGCTTTCTATCAAATGTGACTAAAGTGTACCTAACTGTCTTTCACAAAGTAATTTTTAGGTTTGTTACATTCGAAAAGGGTCAGAAAGGTTTACTGGACACACAGCAGATATAAAGCTACTATCCAGTTCTGCTGCTAGTCAAAATCACGTCCTCTTATTTCTTTCTGCATTTGTATCTATACATCTTTAGAAGACATTATCTGTTCATTTTGAATAATGTATCTGTATCTGGTTACATCCCTACATCCCTAACAGTGCACTTGTTTATAGTTCAGCATATGGTCAAGTGATGTGTTATTGCTGTCACTCATCATAGTCATGAAAATAACAGTTTATGCTATAAATAATGAATACCAGTAAATTTAGGTACAGCATTATTCTCTCAAAGATTTCGGATTTGAATAGTGGAATTAATGGTATTGGTATAGCACGTATGCCTTTATGGCTTAAGTCCATTACACTATATGAACGCCATATCCATATACACTGATCAGCCATAACATTAAAACCACCTGGTGTACGGTCTTCTTGAGACACCAAAACAGCTCTGATTCATTGAGGCATGGACTCCACAAGACCTTTGAAAGTGTGTTGTGTTATCTGGCACTAGTAACCAGGAACATCATCCAAGACCTGCTGTTGATGCTGTAGATGCTCTGACTCAGTCGTCTAACATCACAATTTGGCGCTCAGATTTTTACGCTTGCCCATTTTTCCTGCTTCCAGCACATCAACTTCAAGAACTGACTGTTCACTGACACGTGCCACTGTAATGAGTAATAATCAATGTTATTCTGTATAATATAATAACATAAAAATTGTGATAATAGCCTGTACCAGTATGAAATGTGTAATGAAACTTACCTCTTATTAAGAGTAGATTAGTAGTTGTCACACAACAGTCTGGGCCAGAACACCAGAGGGAGCCCTCGCCCGAATATTAACTATCTCTGGCCACTTCCGGTACTGAGGCTTATTTAAGCAGCGCGCCACCTCAGCCTCATTGCGAAGCATTGTTTCCGTTTGTGTCACTTGCCAAGCCTTTATTCTGTTATTGTCTAGTTACCTCGTGTATGACCTTGCCAGTTTATCTCGTGACCTTGAGTTTCGGATTTGTGTTTTGGATTAGTTTTCTGAGTGACAGCTTTCTGGTATTTGACCCTTTGCTTTCGTTATCTTGACCACGATTTCTGCCCACCATCCTTTACGAAATCTGCACATGGACTCTAACACTCCTCTGCCTGACGAGGCGTTACAGAATGCTTCGCCTGAAATGAGTCCAGCGGATATGCGAGCGGCGTTATGGCGACAACGAGCCCTCCTTCGTGCTTATCAGGAAGAGGTTGACTCGCTGAAAGCCGCTAATCTACAACTTCAGCAACAGCCGTGAGACCAAACAGCCGCCACGGCGTCGGCATTCCACATACGCAGCGAACTTCCTCGTTTTGCCTTACCTGAAAAGTTTGATGGATCCGCCGAACGCTGCAGGGGTTTCCTTCGTCAATGTGATAACTATTTCGCTCATCAGCCAGAGGCATACAGCAACGAGAGAACCAGGTGCGCATTCATATTATCTCTGCTAACGAGCGCTAGATTGGGCTGCAGCAGTTTGGGACTCAGACCCCCAAGTCAAAGCGTCCGCGGATTATTTCGCAAACTTAATCAGGGAAGTGTTTGAATACCCAGCGGGAGGCAAGGATGTGTCTGTACAGTTGCTGGAGTTGCGCCAAGGGAGGGACGCGGCCGCGGATTATGCCATTAAATTTCCGCATGTTGGCCGCTCAGTCTGGATGGAATGCGACAGCTCTCATGGCGGTGTTCCGCGAGGGACTCAACCCAGAATTACAAGCGGAAATGGCCTGCCGCGACACCAGCATGATGCTATCCCAATACATCTCCACTGCCATTCGTCTAGACAACCTGCGCCGTCAACACCGACCTGCAGCCACCAGTTCACGTGCTATGCCATGCCGCATGATGGTATGATATCCAGCAACACACAGAGGATCTAACCGAACCGATGCAACTAGGGAGGGCTCGAGTTACAGAGGCCGAGTACGAGTGGCGCACTAAGCTCCGGGCAAACCGGGCCACCGTGTGCTTCGATGTCCTGAGAAGCCAGCTACAACCCAGGTAGAGACTATTGAGCATTTATCCAAGGTTTCTCTTCCTGCTTTCTTGCTCTTTGCTAATTCTAAGTTCTGTGTCACAGCGCTGATTGACTCGGGCTCGGCGGTTAACCTCATTGACGCTAATCTGGTGCACGACCTTCACATCCCCACAGTCCCATGCGTGCCCCCACTCCATGTGACCGCCATTAACGACCAACCCATCGGAGGGGGCCTCATTTCTCATCACACACCACCCATAGACTTCCAACTCGGGTTATTCCATCGTGAGTGACTATCATTCTTTGTCATCTCTTCCCCATCTAACCCCGTAGTATTGGGCTTCCCCTGGCTGCAGCTTCATGACCCCGATATCTCCTGGAAGAACGGTGACATCCGCAGGTGGGCTCCTTCCTGCATAAAAAACTGCTTTCAGGCTCACACTCCTCGTCCATGCCTCGCTACGTCCATAGAAAGCCCAGGTTCAACCGATCGAATATCGCTCCCTCAGGAATATTCCAACCTGCAGGAGGATTTTAGTAAAGAGAACGTGACCAGGCTCCCACCACACAGACCATGGGATTGTACCATAGAACTCCTGCCTAACACCACACCACCCAAGAGTCGAGTTTACCCTCTTTCCATCCCTGAGAAAAAGGCCATGGAGGACTACATCGAAGAGGCCCTCACTGCCGGATATATCCGACCCTCTACATCGCCGGCAGCTGCGGGTTTCTTCTTTGTGGAAAAAAAGGATGGAGGGCTCCGGCCATGCATTGATTACCGCGGTCTGAATGCCATCACTGTGCCGTACCCCTATCCACTCCCTTTAGTCCCGGCCGCCCTCGAACAGCTACAAGGAGCTAAAATATTCACTAAGCTCGATCTGCGCAGTGCTTACAATCTGATTCAGATACGAGAAGGAGATGAATGGAAGACAGCCTTTCACACCATGAATGGACACTACGAGTACTTAGTCATGCCATATGGACTCACCAACGCCCCAGCGTTTTTCCAATCTATGATAAATGAAGTGTTCAGAGACATGCTCCACAGTCACGTTATAGCATACATAGATGACATACTGATTTACTCATCCAACTATGAGCAACATGTTTCCCACGTTCGTGACGTACTTCACCGTTTAGCAGCCCACAACCTCTTCGTAAAATTGGAAAAGTGTGAGTTCCACCGTCCCTCCATAACGTTCCTGGGCTATGTGATATCTCAAAAAGGAATAGAAATGGATCAGTCCAAAGTATCAGAGATCACATCCTGGCTGGAGCCCACCAACATTAAGGGCTTACAGCGATTTCTGGGGTTTGCTAACTTTTATCGCTGATTCATTCGGAACTATAGCACCATAGCCAGTCCCTTGACCTCGTTACTAAAGGGGAAGCCACGTAAACTCAGATGGACTGACCAAGCCAGCAATGCCTTCAGTAAGCTCAAGCAAAGCTTCTCGTCTGCCCCCATACTCCGGCACCCCCGACCAGACTTACCGTTCACAGTAGAGGTTGATGCCTCCAACAGTGGCCTCGGGGCGGTGCTCTCTCAACGCCAGCCAGAGTCAGGCAAATTACACCCATGCGCCTTCTTCTCTCGTAAGCTAACCCCGACGGAAATGAACTATGACGTGGGTAACAAGGAACTACTAGCCATGAAGGCTGCTCTGGAGGAGTGGAGACATTGGCTGGAGGGGGCAGTTCACCCGTTCCTCATTCTTACAGATCACCGTAACCTAGCCTATCTATGGGAAGCCAAGCATCTGAACTCACGCCAAGCCAGGTGGGCACTGTTTTTCTCGCGATTCAAATTCACGGTCACCTATCGTCCTGGGTCCAAAAACGGAAAAGCAGATGCGCTCTCTAGAATTCATGAAGTCTGCGAACCCTCCATTCACCCAGACACCATCCTTCCGCCGTCTGTGCTGGTTGCTCCTATACGTTGGGATTTCATGGGTGAGATCGAACAGGCCTGCACGTCCGAGGCACCCCCCCCAAACTGTCCACCCTCCAAGCGGTTTGTGCCCACGACACTCCGTCACAGACTGATTAAGTGGACCCACGAGAGCCCCAGCACCGGCCACCCAGGTATGCACCGCACTACTCAGCTACTGCGCCGGACCTTTTGGTGGCCCTCTCTAAATCAGGATGTGGAGGGGTTTGTACGTTCCTGTCCCGTGTGTGCCCAATCTCGAACCGACCGCCATTTGCCTGAGGGCCTGCTGGAACTGCTACCCATCCCACGACACCCCTGGTCGCACCTCTCTATAGACTTTCTCACAGACCTCCCCGAGTCGCAGAGCTTCACCACGATCATGGTCGTCAAAGACCGGTTCTCCAAGGGGTGTAAACTCATCCCTATGAAAGACCCACGTCTATGGAAACCGCCATAGCTATTTTTCATAACGTGTTCCGAAATTTTGGCATCCCGGAGGACATAGTATCAGACCGAGGGCCGCAGTTTACCTCTAGAGTATGGCAGGAGTTCTGTAAGCAATTGGAGATCAACGTCAGTCTGAGCTCGGGATATCATCCCCAGTCCAACGGACAAGCCGAACGCCTGAATCAAGAGCTGGGGAGGTTCCTGCGAGTATACTGCAGCAAGGAGCAACATAGATGGAGTGAGTTCCTCCCGTGGGCCGAATATGCCCAGAACTCCTTAACCCATTCCTCTACGGGGCTGACGCCGTTCCAATGTGTACTAGGCTATCAACCACCTTTATTCCCATGGTCTGAAGAACCCTCCGATGTCCCCGCAGTGGACGACTGGGCTAGACGTAGCCAAGAGACTTGGGAGCGAGCCCATGTTCAAAGGGCAGTACGAAGACAGGCAATTCAGGCCAATCGCCGACGTCGGTCTCACCCAGCCTACCAGGTGGGTCAGAGAGTTTGGCTATCCACGCGTAATTTGAAACTCAAACTACCCTGTCGCAAACTCAGCCCCAAATTCATCGGCCCCTTCAAGATCGTTCGTCAGGTTAATCCTGTCTCTTATCGCCTGGAACTGCCTGCCTCTTATCGTATCTCGCCCACGTTCCATGTATCTCTGCTCAAGCCCTATCATGAACCTCAAACCACGCGCTCCGAAACCCATGAACCACCTCCTCCCCTGGACATCGACGGCTCCCTCGCTTATCGCGTTCACACCATTCTCAACTCGCGTCGACAGGGTGGCCGCCTCCAATACTTGGTGGACTGGGAGGGGTACGGTCCAGAGGAGCTCTGCTGGGTCAATAGGCAGGACATCCTGGACCCTGCACTCATCGAAGAATTTCACCTGAACTTTCCCCACAGACCGGCCCCTCGCCCGAGGGGGTGCCCATGATGACGAACACCTGGAGGTGTCCCTAGACGGGGGGGTTCTGTCACACAACAGTCTGGGCCAGAACACCAGAGGGAGCCCTAGCCCGAATATTAACTATCTCTGGCCACTTCCGGTACTGAGGCTTATTTAAGCAGCGCGCCACCTCAGCCTCATTGCGAAGCATTGTTTCCGTTTGTGTCACTTGCCAAGCCTTTATTCTGTTATTGTCTAGTTACCTCGTGTATGACCTTGCCAGTTTATCTCTTGACCTCGAGTTTCGGATTTGTGTTTTGGATTAGTTTTCTGAGTGACAGCTTTCTGGTATTTGACCCTTTGCTTTCGTTATCTTGACCACGATTTCTGCCCACCGTCCTTTACGAAATCTGCACATGGACTCTAACACTCCTCCACCTGAAGAGGCGTTACAGAAGTAAACTTGTTAGTAATTTTTGTATTAAAAACATATCAGAACAAGTGATTAGAATTTTAGTTCACATGTGTATCAGGCTTGTCAGTCTCATCCTTAGTTTTATCAAATAAAAGTGATTTGTTCCATCTATTTTATTTTATTTTTTTTCTTGTTTTTTTTTCATTCATTTTTTTTTCATTCTTCTGGGAAAGCAGAGACAAAAAAACCCACAGTTTTTTCTCCTTATCTTTTTGGATGCAAGAAGTAATGCATGAAACACACACATGGTTGATGTCCACAATCACAAAGCGAGCATTTCAAAGCCGAATGTGTTTATTTTGGCACATTGTGCATAAAGATGAAAGATAAAAAGAAGAAATGTGGTAGACACACGAGAGAATGTGCACCCCACACACATTCACACAGGGACTTTTTCACCAACGCTGAATGCATAACATCAACAAGAGTCAAAAACTCTCGTCTCATCATGTCCCTACCTGCCACAAGGCAAAAAGCATTCCACAGTCAAAGCATTAGTACAGATGTGCATGTGGTGACATTTACACTCGAATAAACCAAAAGTAAAAATCCAGACAGCATTGTGTCACAATCAAAGCTTCGTTCGCAGATGCGGTACTCTGAAGTTGTCAGCAGGCATTGCTACTACTGGTTGCCATAGTGATAATGGTTATCAGTGGGTGGCACAGCTAGCATTCCACTTCACCATAGATCATTCTGGAGCAAAATTTCAGAAAATTCAGCAGTGTATGCATCATATACCAGATGAAGGAGAAGCAGTGCATGCTGTTTGCTACGAATGTCATGCAATATCTTCACTCCCATTACACTAAGTCGTTCCATACAGTATTTGCATAAAGTTAAAATTTTCTCACCTTTGTCACATCACTGGACACGCCCACATCTAGTCTCAAACCAGGGACTGGTTTTAGGACTGGAACTGCATTTTAATTGGATTTAGGATGTTGATTTCGGGGCCTAATAAACAAGCCAGAAGAGAGAGTGTCAAGAAAAATTGCTGAGATGTGATCAGGAAGAAACCTTGGAAGGAACCAGACCCAAAAGTGAGAAACCTCATAGTGTGAGGTTTAATGTAATTAAACATTACATAGTGTGTTTAATGTAAAAGCATGCTCAGTATAAGCATATTAAGAATAAAGTCCTGGGATGAACAAAAGGACAAAGCTCTTTATGACCACAGCAGCAGATCTAAGGTAGAGGTCTTGTGAAATTATTTGCTAAATAAAGAGGGAGAGGTTTAGGTCCAGACATAAGCACAATCCAATCCAATTTTTCCCAATTATTCAGGCTAATTGTTTAAACATGCACAGTGAAATTCTGGGTATTTCTTGGAGCCATATAGCTTTTTATTCCTGAACCTTTTCACTGACATCATTAAAATCATTTTAATTCAAGTTAACAGTCAACCAGGTTAAAAGTGTTGTGATTTTCACCACTGAAACAAAGTAAATATCACAACTGTCCATCAGGGACTTACTAAGAACCACACAGACTATATATTGGTCAGCACTATTTATATTATATTTATTTATATCTATCTATTCAATTTAATTTAATTCAGTTTATTTGTATAGCACTTTTAACAATGGACAAGCCTTACAGAAGTATAGAAAGATAGAATACAATGATAAAGTTTAAAGTTAAGTTACTATTTATCTCTAATATTTATCCCAAATGAGCAAGCCTGAGGTGATGGTGGCAAGGAAAAACTCCCTGAGATGATATGAGGAAGAAACCTTGAGAGGAACCAGACTCAGAACGGAACCTCATCCTCATTTGGGTGACACTGAACAGTAAATAATGTAAATGTTGATAATGTCCTTTCTTCAACAGTTTACAAAACAAACTAGCCTAGTGTGAAAATGTAGTTGTTGATTCTGGTCATGTGATGTTAAAGTTCTTCACACGGCCACATCATCTGAATCTGATCAATTAGTACAATGTTAGCAAGTTTCACTGTCACTGAAAAACATGGCTAAGCACATCCAACTGTCATTTAACATGCAGGCCATGAAAAGGAAGGTCTTTGCTGTCAGAATGATTTGGTATGCTTAGGGCCTACAAACCCAAACACAGACATTCCACTACAGTGCTGCATTCTTTCGGAATAACATTCAAATTAGGAGCTGTAATGTTCAATCCTGCAAAATGACGCTGGTTCTGCTATTTCCCACTCAAATATACTCAGACATAAAGACATGATTTATCAGTGAAGGGTTTGAGTTGAGAAACATAGCTTCAACCTTGTAGCTGGGTGATTGATAGCCATTCAACTTGTATCTTTTCATAGCACTTGAGCTGTCCAAACACTCATAAATGTTTACATTGGACAGGGTGCACAGGGTCACAGGAAATTGGAGTGTATACACAGGCACACGTCTGACCAGGGAAGTCTAGCAACAGCCCTTGACTGAACTATTGATATATAGTATACAGCATTGGTGTGTGGGGGTTCTGTGCTAGAACAGCTAGAACATCTCTCCAACAAATCAATAGGTAAATAAACTCATGTCCATTTCCCAGAAACCTCAGAAAAACATGGTCTAAACTGGATGAACAACACAAATCGAACTTCCTAAACTCCTCAGATAGCTAATGAAGTGAAAAGTGATGAGTCAGTGTGTGTCTAAAATCCTGTACTGTGATATTACTTGCTGCATTCGATTCAGTACCTACACCTTAGACTGTTGGTACAGTATGTACTGATCAGTATATACATGCAGTATAAATACAGTCTGGACATATTACATATATTTCTGCCATGTTGGCATTGTCATGTGACTACAATACTATAGGTGTTACTACTCAACTTGGCTAGCTAGCAATCTACAAGATGATGAGTGCAATGGTGTTGAAGTTTAAGCTTCGGTACCTGATCTGTTTGAGCAAAGTGTACGGTTGAGGAGGTGACAGACCTAGACACACTAAAATAGTACTAAAGCACTGCCGCATCATTCTGTTCAGGTAGAGATGAATTGAGGATTAAAATCCCGCCAGCACCAATATCCGTGAGTAGCGGAATGGCATTGTGTGTGATATGGGCGACTTGTCCATGAAAGAAGTTTGAACAGAATTTCATTCCGAAATCAATCTTGGACTTTGCTGAACATGTTCATTCAGTGAAAAGATTAATATGCAAGAGTGGAGTTTTCCATTAAGCACATGAAATAGAGATAAATTGTGAGTGCATGTGCTTTCACAAAGATGGGTGAGACATCAGGACATAAATCCTGCATTTAGGTGTGTGTGTGTGTGCGCGTGTGTGTGTGTGCTGCCATCACTCTTAACCAAAGGCCTTGAACAGTGCACTAATATCCAAGCTGTGAATTGGACGTTTCTCCAGAGCTCTGACAGCTGCTTTAAAAGGAAAGTGGCAGGAGAGGAGCAGCTTAATCACGCAGGCTGAGCAAACAGCTGGCTGTTAGTCTGACTCAGACAGAAACACTGCAGCTTTGTGCATTAGGTCTTTCAGTAACAACTCAGATGAACCTTTATACCCCCATCATCAGAACATTAACTTAGTCAGTTTTTCCTTTTTTGGCATGAGAACATTGTGTTTGTGAGTGTGATGCACATCGAATTTGTCTTGATTTTCCATTTCCATCCTTCCTGAGAGGAGCCATGACCATGCTCTAGAAACTCATTTGGTTTTCAGTGGGTGTCAAACTCATACTTCTGGCTTCCTTGACCTGTTAATGGCCCAGCGTATCATCCTTTTATAATAAAGTAAATACTATGAATTATTTATTGACTATAATGAATCTCTTAAGAAATGTTTGCAGTTATGAGATGAAGGATTGAACATCTGGACAGACAGATGAGGCAGTTTAAGTGGACAAACAACAGAATTTAAAACAGGAGGAAGTGTAGGATTAAAAAAGATCGCTGATGGATGGGGCTCTTTTTTTCCATTTCATTTTCATAAAGGAAGTTTGGTTAAAAAAAAGATCTTTTCTTTTCTATCTAGTAGAAACAGGAAACAGGAACTATCTAGTTCACAAACTCTGAAATATTAGTACACATGAGCAGAAAATAAGGAGGAAATAAAATACTTCAGGATATAGTGTCTTAGACTTACAATTAGAACTTATTTGCATTCCTGATTCCTAATGTCCTTAAAGAAAGTACAAAAATACAAAGCAATTCTTCCCAAGAAATGAAAAACAAAGGCTCTGTGACTTGAATGATAGACACAGAGGAGGGAAAAGGTGTTGCTGTAGAAAGAAAGCAGCTGGCTTTATATTTAAATGGACTATAAATCTGAATGAAAACTAGTGTGATAGTTACGATTCATATATAAGTTTGGTCATGTGCAAATGTTTTGTTTGTATGTGCAAACGAAAGAAAATGTCTTATCAGATTTCCAGTGTAGTTGATGCTATTTCTGGAGAACTGTGTCCTTTTGTACACAAGTATGTTAAGCATTCACATAGCGCAGCATCTGCAACTAAGCTATTTGCAGCAACATGATGGAATGAGATAAGTATTTGTTACAGAGGCTATGTGCATTAAACAGATTTATCTTTAGATGTGTGTGTGTGTGTGTTTTATATAAATCATAACTCATTATTAGCACTATTTCCATAAAAGCCTGAATTGATATCTAAGATCTGAGATATGCGGTTTAAAAATAGATCTTACGGCTTTAAAGTTTAAAAAAAAGCATTTTTAGATCTTGCTCCTTTTTATATTTCTTTCATAACCTTCTCTCTCTATATAATTCTGCTTTTATCTGTTTTTCTTCAGACTCTTCAGACTGATCTGATGGATTGCAAACTTAAAATAAGAGAGAAAAAAAAAAACCTAGCCCCTATACTATCCTCACGCAACCCCTCTCTCTATCCTAACATTTCTATCACTGAATGTTAGTCCTGTATAATAAAAGGCCAAGCTGTTTTCAAATGCAGAGCTCTCATTCCTTTCATGGCTGTCATACCAGTCTCTGTGGCATTTAAAAAAAAATCTCCTCTGCCTGCCCCAGTGTTAAAGGGTAACTTCACCAATCTTTTCAGAATTTAAATGTGCCATGCTTCTTGATAGTACTGTCTGGCTGGCCAGTTTCAAATGATGGGAGAGAATGAAATCGTAGGCATTGATAGCTCATGGGAAGACTGTGAGGCTGGAAGTGCTCAGCTGAATACGTGAATAGTTTCTGGTCCTGTATGTTGCTTTGGAGAAAAATGTCTGCCAGGTAAAGAAACAGAAAAGTTTTGTGAAATATGTTGTACTTCTGTTGACTATGAGTTTGTCATATACTCCCTCAGGCAACCTTCAGCCCTCCACAAATGGTGCTGTCAACTGTTTACAACTGAAATTTTTATTTATATCTCAATCATCTCTACATATATCCATGTACCACTTATTCAACTCATATGTAACTGGACACTATTCCAGGGTACTACAAGCCAACGGACACACCAGTTTGGGGGCCAAACAGGGGCATAAAGAAAACAATCACACACTCATTCACATAGACAATTTAGAGATGCCAATCAGACTACAACACATGTATTTGGACTAGGGGGTGAAACTAGAATACCCAGAGGAAAGCCAAAAAGTACATACAAACACTGTGCACCCCTAACCCAGGACATGCACACAATTCCACCCACCAAACCTGAGAATCTTGAGGAAGCACAGACACACCAAACTTACAGACAGTAACCCAAGGTCAGGATTGAACCAATAACCCTGGAGCTATAAGAGAGTGTGTGTTCATCTTATTATCTGAGTTGCTGTTGTTGCCATTCAGCTGCTCCCTCTTCAGGATCGCCACAGTGATCATCCAATCTACATAATTAGATTTTTCATACATGTTTTACACTGGATGCCCTTCATAACACAATCCTCCATTTTATCCGGGCTTGGGACCAACACTGAGAGTGCAACCCCTCGGTGGCTGGGTTAGTTAAACCCAGGCCTCAGCAGTGAGATTGTGGGATCCTGACGTTGCAATGTGGGGGACTGAAAACTACTTGTTCTACATGGAGTGTTATAGAAAAAGCAGTAGTGAATGCAAATGCAAATAAAATGCACCCAGATTCACTACAGGGAAAAGGGCACAAGATGTAAAAGACCCACACGAGCTCCTGGTAGTGCTTGTCTCTTTGGTTTAAAAAAATGGAGATGCTGCTTAGTAGTAGTAGTTGACTTGCTGTTTGTCTCGTCCACATACACCTTTAAAGTAAAATTATGCTTTACCTCTTTGCTGGTATTTTCTTGTCAACACCTCTGTATAATTTGTATAAGCATACAACATGCCTATGCTTCTGTGGAGATGGTGTTTTGTGCTGCCTGGTTCTGACAAACACTGCTTCTGAATATGCAAACCACAACGTAGCACCTGGTTACACATCTGCTGTGCAAATGAGTTCCATTAATGCGTCTGTTTTGTGCCCTTGTAGGGCTGGAGTGTATCCATGCTCTGCTTTGTGGGATCATGACACAAGGCATGGTGTTACATTAAATGGGTTGTTTAATTGAGTTGAGTTGACTTCATGCAATTGCATTGTAATAGTTCTCTCCTCTAGTTCACACCTTATTCAGCTTCTTATATTGCCTAGTGCAAGCATAAGCCCAGTATTAACTTTATGGGCTTGTGCTTGCATGAAAACACAGAGAAATCAACATGTTTTGCACTATTTATAATTATAAATAGTGCAAAACATGTTGATTTCTCTGTGTTTTCATACACAGTCATACACAGTCACTCCATTAATAGGCAGTTGATTAGAATTCTCAAATACAGCATTAATCTACAGTCTTGAATGGACACACTTGTTATGGTGTATGTAATGGTGCTTTTTTAATACAAATGTCTTTACACAGTGTCTTTACATTTTCTTTAGCTTTTTTAAAATAAAATATTCAACTTTGTTCCATTTATTTTTATGTGATGAAGTGGCAGGACTCCAGGACTCCAAATTCATAAGACAGGCAAGCAAAAATAAATAAATAAGGCATATCTATAATCACAATATGGGACAACTGAAAAAAGTTAAGGGCCTAAAACAAGAAGTATCCAGATTTAGAAAGCAAAATAAAAACACAGAAGCTTTAGAACAACAAGGATGCACTGAAATTAGAACACACAAGGATATAAATACACAGACCAATTAAGGAAAGGTCTGAACACGGGTGAGAATAATCAGGCTCAATCACATGACAGGCAAAACCCAAATGACAGCCCATCTTCAGAAAGAATAACATAACTGTATGGACAAAAAAAGATGGAAGCACTGTTCACACTGGGAAAGTGGGATTTTATGGCATGGGAAATCCTCAAAAGACCGTAAGCCAATTAAAAGACAGTACACAAAGTCAATATCGAGACAGCTTCCTGATGAAAGGCTACACTTCAAGAAGCAAATGTTTAGTCAAAAGCAGCAATGTCTGAGACAGTGAAGACAGATAACCATCCCTGGTCCAATTATCAATTTATCTTTTACAGCAGGAAAGCTATATTTAGTAGCGATTGCCTGTTGTGTTAGAGTGCTGTATGTAGATAACTCTCTGGATAATGTGTAATGACTCTTTTTGCTAGATAACTAACTATGTAGCTGGCTTGCTCACTAGTAACCCAGTATCAAACAATATACTAGAATTGCTTTACATCTAGTAAAGCAAAGGCATATTAATATATTATACTGATGATGTTAAGTATTTAATATTTATTATACTTCACACTAGCTGCCACTACATGTTTCATAGGAACTTTTACTGTTTTGCCCAATGAAACGAGGTAGAATCTTTTAGTCCAGAAGAACATTTTCCCAACCAAGAACAGTGCATGTGTGTGTGTGTGTGTATGTGTGTGTGTGTGTGTGTGTGTGTGTAGGTGTGTGTGTGTGTGTGTGTGTGTGTGTGTGTGTGTGTGTGTGTGTGTGTGGGTGGATAACTGGGTATGGAATGCAGTTGGGTATGAAAGCTAGATAGAAGATAATTTTCAACCTCAATTTCTCCCAGGATTACAGCACAATATACTATATTATCTAGAAATACGCTAATATATTTTTTAAACACACCCACACCCACACCTGAATATATATATGCATACGCTTTTTTTTCTTTTATTGGAAAAATGGAGAAATAACAAAGTTCCACAAATTGAGGAATTTAAGGAAGGTATTTATTATGAGAAATTACAGTCTGCCTCATCCCTGATTCCACTCCGAGATATATGTCAGGATGAGCTTATTTCCAAAATGGTTTAAATATTATAGAGTAATATGTGTGGAATACTAAATTAAAAATCAATTTTAGCATGGAAGCGGCAGCGGGACGTCAAGGACCCCTTGGTGCAATGGTGTAGGTGACCATGATTACCATTTAAACAGTAGTATCACCCGACCATTTGGGTGAAAACACCATTAACAAGAACAAGCAAAGGTGTTGGGTAATACTCAATTCAATTTGCATTTAAATTGCAAACAGTATATAATGTACATTCAGGAATTGCCCTGTGTTCATTTCGACTCCGATGAACCCAAAGTACTTTGTGTATTTTGCCACTGCTGCACTGTAATACTTCATCATTAAGATCTTTGACTTCTCATCACTACTTTCTTACACTGTATATTGATTATATCATAGGTCTTAATTTAAATATGAAAACAAATATGTATGTTGTGAGTTGGACTTGAGGGTTCCAGTATAGCAGTTTGATGGGTGTCATATCTTGTTTGCAGAGTTAGAAACATGGGGGGGGGTATGTTGGAGCTGAGGTAGATATGATGAGACAGATATTTCCTGCTCTTGAGCCCAGCATGCAAATCCAAAGCAAATACCATGTCCTCAACACACCAGGAAATGCAATGTCAGTTGCTTTTGAATAAACTAATGATAAAGAGTAGGAGATGAAATGAGTAAGTTTGTACAAAAGAAAAACAACAGTCTCATTATATTCTGAATAAATTAAGCTATATTCCATGATCGTTTGACATTCTCTCTGTTATCCTTATCCCAGACACCACAGAGGACGGCTAATAAGGAAACAATTTGGATATGAACATGAACAGAGATAAAAGTAAATTGGTGTGAGGGTAATGATAGCTGTGAAAGCAGAAACACCGGGGTCACAGACCTGAGAAATGATGCGTGGGTTTTGAGTATGCGCTGAGTGTGTGCGCAGGTTAATAATGAAGGTCGTCGTTACTCATTTTCTGCAGTACAGTTTGACAGTGCTCTCAATGGGCACCTCATTAAAAGTGAATGTAGGAAGAGGAAATACATGGAACATTTACATTTTTCAAACCAAGAACAGTGTGTGTGTGTGTGTGTGTGTGTGTGTAGGTGGATAGCTGAGTATTGAAAGCAGTTGGGTATGAAAGCTAGATAGAAGATAATTTTGAAATCTTAATTTATCCCAGGATTACAGCACAATATACTGTATACCTGAGAACATCTATCTATCTATCTATCTATCTATCTATCTATCTATCTATCTATCTATCTATCTATCTATCTATCTATCTACACTATATTGCCAAAAGTATTCACTCACCCATCCAAATAATCAGAATCAGGTGTTCCAATCACTTCCATGGCCACAGGTGTATAAAATCAAGCACCTAGGCATGCAGACTGTTTTTACAAACATTTGTGAAAGAATGGGTCACTCAGGAGCTCAGTGAATTCCAGCATGGAACTGTGATAGGATGCCACCTGTGCAACAAATCCAGTCGTGAAATATCCTCGCTCCTAAATATTCCACAGTCAACTGTCAGCTGTATTATAAGAACGTGGAAGTGTTTGGGAACGACAGCAACTCAGCCACAAAGTGGTAGGCCACGTAAACTGATGGAGCGGGATCAGCGGATGCTGAGGCGCATAGTGCGAAGAGGTCGCCAACTTTCTGCAGAGTCAATCGCTACAGACCTCCAAACTTCATGTGGCCTTCAGATTAGCTCAAGAACAGTGCGCAGAGAGCTTCATGGAATGGGTTTCCATGGCCGAGCAGCTGCATCCAAGCCATACATCACCAAGTGCAATGCAAAGCGTCGGATGCAGTGGTGTAAAGCACGCCGCCACTGGACTCTAGAGCAGTGGAGACGCGTTCTCTGGAGTGACGAATCGCGCTTCTCCATCTGGCAATCTGATGGACAAGTCTGGGTTTGGCGGTTGCCAGGAGAATGGTACTTGTCTGACTGCATTGTGCCAAGTGTAAAGTTTGGTGGAGGGGGGATTATGGTGTGGGGTTGTTTTTCAGGAGCTGGGCTTGGCCCCTTAGTTCCAATGAAAGGAACTCTGAATGCTTCAGCATACCAAGACATTTTGGACAATTCCATGCTCCCAACTTTGTGGGAACAGTTTGGAGCTGGCCCCTTCCTCTTCCAACATGACTGTGCACCAGTGCACAAAGCAAGGTCCATAAAGACATGGATGACAGAGTCTGGTGTGGATGAACTTGACTGGCCTGCACAGAGTCCTGACCTCAACCCAATAAAACACCTTTGGGATGAATTAGAGCAGAGACTGAGATCCAGGCCTTCTCGTCCAACATCAGTGTGTGACCTCACAAATGCGCCTCTGGAAGAATGGTCAAAAATTCCCATAAACACATTCCTAAACCTTGTGGACAGCCTTCCCAGAAGAGTTGAAGCTGTTATAGCTGCAAAGGGTAGACCGACGTCATATTGAACCCTATGGATTAGGAATGGGATGTCACTTAAGTTCATATGCGAGTCAAGGCAGGTGAGCGAATATTTTTGGCAATATAGTGTATCTATCTATCTATCTATCTATCTATCTATCTATCTATCTATCTATCTATCTATCTATCTATCTATCTATCTATCTATCTATCTAAATGTTTCTTCATCTCTTGATATTCTTAGATGCTTTTCTGCTCACAACAGTTATCCAGAGCATTATTTGAGTTACTGTAGCTCTAAGCAGTCTGGTCATTCTCTACTGACCACTCTCTTCAACAAGCTTCCATCCGCAGAACTGCCACCTCACTGAATGTTATTCTTTATTGCAGTATTCTGAAAAATTAACAGGGACTGTTATGTGTAAAAATCCAAGGAAATCAAAAGTTATAGAAATATTCAAACCAGCCATCTGATACCAACAATAATCTGACAGTGAAAATCACTGAGATCACAACTTCCCCCATTCTGAATGATTTTGTGCATTGCACTGCTGCCACATTATTGGCTGATTAGATAACTGCATGAATGAGCAGGTGTTCAGGTGTTCCTTATAAAATACTTGAGGAAGTGTACTTCGCAGTGGGTAAGTGTACTGAAGGACCTTAATCATTGTGACTGGGAGTGCTGTGTGATTGGTGAGCATGTGTTCTGCGGACATGTCTGTAGGCTGTGATGCAGTCTGAGAGTTTTAGTTGCTAACAGCAGTGTTAGCTTAATGTTTAGCTTTGCTAATTGATTTTATTTAAAAGAGTTTGCTTCGAAACCTGCTGGAGTGTGGAATAATTATGCCTTTTAAATCCACACCCTAGCATGTATTATAAAAGTAAATATATATATAGTTTATAGTGTGTGTGTGTGTGTGTCTGTGTGTGTGTGTGTGTGTGTGTCTGAGGGGGGCAGAGGACTGTCTTGTATAATTACATTTTAATGACAAGGATTTATTTCTTTAACAACTGAGCAGTTTATCCATTCTTGCCCCCAAAGACCTCTTTTTCTATGCATGTGCAATGCCCAAGCTTGCAACGCACACACACACACACACAAACACACACACACACAAACCACTTTAGGGGTCAGGTAACAGCTGGTCACGCTGCTGTGGGTGCCATTTGGGGGAAAAATGGAGGCTAATGAAATGTGAAGATCTAGAGAAAATGTGGTTAACGTTGCTGGGATATTGCATCGTAAACTCATCTGCAATTCATTTCCCCCAAAGCACACTTTCAGCCAAATCAGCAAAAAGCTGTCAGGATAAGCTAATATCACCTTATATACTGTTGCGTAGGTCAAAGCGTCACAACAGAGGAATTTCAAAAAATACAGAAAATGGTCCTAAAATGTCTGAGTGAGGATCAAGGAATTGAGGCTAAAAAAAAAAACAGGACAATTCTGTGAAAGTAATTATTTCAATAAAATAAAATAAAATAACAAACAAAACAAAAAAACAGCAGGTGCTTCAGCCAGAGTTCCAGCTCCTATTCTTGGGGAACTGTGTAATTCTGTGTGTGTGTGTGTGTGTGTGTGCCAAAAAAGCTTTAAAGAAAAGAAAAGAAGAGAAAGAAAATACACTACGGTCAGCTTCAGAATTACTGGCACCCATGGTAAGAAATAATGAAATTTTTCACAAATCTAGGAATAAATGTGAATTCGATTTCTAAGTGATTTTTTAAGTGATTAAGATGTTTTTTTTTAACCAAAACCATATGTGAAAATACAAAGCAATTTACAGAATGTGTAACAGAATCTATCTAGATTCTCCACAGTCCTTGGTCCAATTTTATACACTCTCTTAAAATAAGTGTTCTTCAAACAAATGCTGGATTTCTCCTATATCTCAGCATGATGTTTTTTTTTTTCCATATCCTTTCTAACCTGAATTTTCCAAGGGGTGATGATATATATCTGGACTGTGTGCGCTACATTGCAAATAGTTAATAGACGTGAAGGATCCATATAAATCAGGATCTTGAATTATTGAATTTTCTTCTTGCAGTAAATAATTTGGAGAGGTTTTTTTTGGCTTTTAACATCAAAAGTCGTTTGGGTGAATGTATCCTTCGGGGAATTAATACAATTGATATTGTTTATCATACACCAGGATTTATTCGTTGAGTTATACAATTATTACAGCCAAATTTATGTAGTAATAGTCACATTATCAAGATATACAATAAATTTAACCTGAAAACACTCATGATGATTATAATTAATAAAATAATAATTTTTCATAGTAATATTGTTTCTTTCTTGAACTATTTTTTGATGACTTTACACTAAAATAAAGTATACCAGAGCTCACTTGTATCTCCACTGGCTGCAGGAGTCAGACCCACAGGTCTGAAAGTATTTCAAGTGTAGTAGGTTTAGTAAATTGATTGAGCTAGCATGGTTGCTCTACTGACCCTGGGTTAAAGGCCCTTTTTTCCATTAGCCACAATGACATTTGCTTTAATGAGGCCAGCTAAGCTGTGTATTTAGCCCTGGCCTCTGCTCATGTGACGTGAAGGCAAATGCTGTGTGTATTTCTGCATGTATGTTTACACAGATACAAGATTGTTGCCATTACCTTACATTACATTATACACACATGGGCAAAACTGTTGGTACCCTTCCATTTAAGAAAGAAAAACTTACATAGGTCACTGAAATAACTTGAAACTTCTACTACTATTCACCCTTTAAATAGACAGACTGACTGACAATTTTGAAGATACCTGTGATGCTAATTACCAGTTTCATTAGTTTGTTTTTTTTCTTTTGTTGAACCACAATTCAAAAGCATTGTCTGATTTTTATTAGTCAATTTTCAGTAAATTTTTATTTATTATTTCTTTTGTCAGTTTCACGTTATCTCAGTGACCATTGTTTGTTGTTCTTTCTTTAATGGAAGGCCACCAACAATTTTGTCCATGTATGAAACTGTAGGCAGATACTGTGGCAGTGGGACAAGAGGAAATAAAGTGTTTAACTGAGAAATAAATGGGGTAGGGGTGGGGGGGGGCTGATACTCCAGTATTAAGTTAAAAGACGTGGACACTGAATATACCTTGTACCCATGAGAGAGAGAGAGAGAGAGAGAGAGAGAGAGAGAGAGAGAGAGAGAGAGAGAGAGAGATGGTGGACACACATAGCTCATAATTTCATAATGGGTGTTAAATGCAGTACATTGTAACTACTATTACATCTAATTGAGCAGTAAATCTGTCCTGAAACTTTTATTAGCTATAATCTAAATGATTATAATGTCTAAATGTCTGAAATGTCTGAAGACAATTTTAAGTATAGGTCTCTTGTTACATATTGGCCAAAACTTTTCGTCTTGGCTTTAAAGAGAACTGCACTCAGAAAAATGTTAAATATGTATACATTGAAATATTTGTGATGATTCTGATGTTTAATGATTTTACTGAGAATTTGTTGCTTGGTGTTATATTTTTTGTAGCATTGTGGTATTAGCCTGAGAGAGGCTGGACAGACCAAAAAACTAAAGCTCTGCTGCATAATCAAGAAACAGCATTTAGGGGAAATTTAGTAGGCTAATTAAACCTACTGTAGACCAGCATGTCAAAGAAAGAAGATTTAACCAGAGGCCAAAAATGACTTCTATGTCATGTTACACTCCACAGTGGTGTTTAATGACTCATATGAAAGTAGACACTCAGAGCTTTATGAATTTCATTTCTCATAAGCATTTCTCTTTTACCTAACCTACTAGTCACAATATATTTATAAAAAAAATATTTTTCAATAAAAATGTTTCTATCTTCAAAGTAAATGGTGATATCATATCAAACCCATTTCTGCTCCCTGAGATGCCCCAAGTGCCTGATCATAAAATTTGAAGGAGTTGAATAAAATTCTATCTTCAACTACTGTTCGACTACTGTTGATAACCTAAATTCTGTGTAAGGTTATCTAACAGAGGTCAAAATGTCTTACACTGAAAACTACAACAGGTTGCGTATGTAATCCCTGAGAAGGGAACAAGACACTGCGTCATGACTGACGCTATGGGAAAACTTTATCTAGGAAGTGTGTCTGAAGCTTCGTGTGCACACACGCCAATTCATTGGCTCGGATAGAACATGTGACGGAGGAATATGTGCCAGCATGTTCATATAAGGGCATCTAGGTCACATCCATTCAGCTTGCTTTTTGTCTGAAGGAAGTGCAAGAGGACACTTTGGGTGTGGCCAGCGACGCAGGGTCTCGTTTCCTTCTCAGGGAACCGGGTTACATACGCAACCTGTTGTAGTTCCCTTTCAAGGGAACTCGACGTTGCGTCATGACTGACGCTATGAGAACGTCAATACCCACGCCACCACACACCGGTCGATGTCTGTCCCAGGGGCCATGAGAGAGCACGAGTGGACCAGGAACAGAACACCCATTAGCCCTGAAGGACCTGAGACCCAGAAGTGGGGTCCAGGTCCCGGTTATAAAACCTAAAAGGTGTGTGCAGAGGACCAGCCTGCCGCGGCACAAGTCTCCTGGAGAGGGCACTGGATGAGGCGACACCCCTAGTGGAGAGAGCCCTGACCCCTAGAGGCGAAGCAATACCATGTGACTCGTAGGCCTAGGTAAAGGCCTCGACCACCCAGTGTGCTTGAAGAACAGAATACTCTTGTCCCGGCTCCCAAGGCAGATGAATAAGGAGGGGGATTTATGCCACAAGCTGGAGCGGTGGTCATAAGTCTTAAGGGCTCTGACTGGAGCCAGCAAGTGCAGCCTCTCCTGTTCCACCGAGTCATGAGGCAGAAGACAGATGACCTGCAGGATGACCAGACGACAAGCCATCCTGCGCATCTTTGGGATATATCCAGCCCTGGGGTGCAAGATAGCCTTGGACATGCCATGGGCAAACTCCCGAGCCTCAGCACCTGTCTCGACAGGAAGTCTGCCTCCCTGATCAGTTCATAGAGAGCATCTTGAACCTTAATGTCATTAGGGCAGAGTTCAGAGCTCGCAGGCCCAAAATTGTATGCAGCCCCCCCATCTCTCTTACGACTTCTGTAAGGCAGTCTCAGTCTGGAAGGGGAACATGTACTATGGCCCCTTTTCTCAGAAGAGAGAGAAGTTCCTCTTGGAGGAACATAGTTTGGTGTGTGCCGACGATTGTGAGCAACACTGCCTGAAATGGAAGAGGACGGGTGGCGAACTGGATCCTGTACCCTTACCCTACGGTATCTAGGACCCACTGAGAGACATCTGGCAGAAGTTCCCATGCTGCCAGGCTGTCTGAAAGAGGTGTCAACCTCGTGTTGTCCCCCCCGGCATCCCAAAACAGTGAACTGGCACGCACAAACTGGGGGGAATAGATTTATGAGGGGAAAACCAAAACACCAGAGGTGGCAGGGTCGAAGGTAGGGAAAGCCTCACTAAGGCTCCCAGGATCCCTAGCCCTCAGGCGTCAGGCTTCCTTCATGGCCCACCTGGCTGAGATGACAGATCTCAGATCTTTTCACTGCGGTTTGTCCTTAATCCCTGTAAGATTAAGCCACAGGTGCCTCTATATGGCAAATAGTGCAGCCACTGAACGGCCTATTGCGCAGGCAGCTCAGAGACTGCATCAGGGCTAAGTCCCTTTCTGCAGTCAAGCTCCCTCAGCAGGTCATCCTGGTAGGCCTGCAAAACCTCCATGGTGTGCAGGGACGCACTGGCTTGGAACGCTGCCATGTAGGCATTCCCCTAAGGGCTGAAGTGGCTCTACACCTTTTAGAAGGGAGCGCCGGCCTCCTCCATGCCAGCAATGTAGGGGCGAGATAGCTCGCAAGCTTCCACCTTGTGCATAACCATGTTCACCCAGCCCCATAATGGCTGAATAATTAGAGGGGGCAGGGGGAAAAAAAGGCGCGCCGAATATGGGTTCTTCCAGGACCTCGATACCTCAGCATGGAGGTCTGGAAAAAATGACAACTGTCTGTGTGAGGGGGAGGCGCATGGCCCGAAGTCAGGAAGCGGTTGTCAAGCTTAGAACGGACAGCGCTAGCTTCCTGCTCAGGCCAGTTTAAATTTAGATTTAACTTACCCACAGCACGTGTTATTACACATTATGCATATTATATATGTAAAAAGCTCTCAAACCTTTTGCATGATTTACACTGTTTTGCTTTCTCAAAAACAATCTAGGTTTACTTTGTACTCCCTCTGCTTATTATTCTGCTTATTATTAATGTCTGTTGGTCTATGCACAGCTTTCTCATCCGTGCCTCTGTTGAATGACGACGAAACTCTGAATCAGGTTCCCAGAATGCAATCAGCTTGATGAGATAATATCAGTAATTATAGGCTCAGGATTGAAGTGCCACACAACCAATAGGTGCGGTTGACTGTGTTTTTGACCCAGATTTCAAATTCTGTAGAAAATGTAGTTTAAATGTAGTTGATTAACAATAACGACAATACTTTGGCCATGGCTAATACTCTTACACCATCAACAGATGGTAATATGCCTAAATTCATGGTAAAGATAACTTGCAGTGGTAAAAGATGTATTGTATGAATTTGCAAAAGGAAATAAGTAATCAGTTGATTTATAGGATTACTTTCGGTCTTATAACCTGACCTAAAACATGCTGCTTTGAAACCCGTCATAATCTCATCACTTGAACAATCTCTGAACATCAGCTGTACAATAATCGCTGCTTCATTCAGTCATTATTATTATTATTATTATTATTATTATTATTATTATTATTATTATTAGATTAGTAATGGACATTTTTACAACATTTTGTCTGCTTTTGTCTGTCTGGCTCATTCAAGCACTCTTTTGTTTTTTACTGATAATATGACGGTGCAGGAACCTTTCGCTGACATTTTCACACTGATTATAAGCTGAATTCATTCGGCTTATGTCAATACTACTGCCACATAACTTCTCAAATTGTGAGAATAGAGCAAGGTTTTAGACGGAATTTAGTTCTGTGTTCGTTAAACTGCCTCGTTACCCGATGTGACCTCTGAAAACCAGACAGTCGAGATTACAATGTAGACTAAATAAAAACATTTCCACTTTGTTTCAGTAGAATATGTTTATGTTTTAAAGGTTAAAGATGATGTTATGGACAAAAAAAACCCAGATTTGGACAAAACGTGATTTTCATCTTTCTTGGCTGTTTGCCAGAATTTAGCCACAGTGACATCTGACAGATTTTCCCAGACTGCCAGAAACATTACATCATTAGATCATGTTGGCTTGCAGAAAACTTTAATATGATCATTTACTCCACCTGTCTATTTCGGTCCCTCTTCCCCCCACACCTACATTCTCACAGGTCACTATAAACAGACTATTGTGTGAATGTTTCTTTTCTCACTAATCATGTTCTCACATGTTGATCAAAAGTATCTTGTTATCCCCAGCTGTTGAACTGGAATGCACAGGCAGACAAAAGGCGAGCATGCCAAACCTCGGTGTCTTTTTAATGAGGAGTCATTTGTTCAGTAAAAGGCCGCATGCCAAACATAGCAGGCTGATGATATAGAGTCACACAGAAGGGTTGGTCTTATGAAATGGAGTCTCATGGTATTATTCTCATAAACAGTGATGGCATGCTAGTGAAAAAAGGACAAAACAAACAAATGAAGATGACTTATTATGACTGGATAAAGGACCTGGACTCTCTTTCATCCTTTTGTTATGACTCTTTTGTCTAACCTTTGCATTACCATGACAAGTATGAGGAACCTTGCTTGACTGTGTGTGTATGTGTGTGTGTGTGTGTGTGAGAGAGAGAGAGAGAGAGAGAGAGAGAAAGAAAGAAAGAAAGAAAAACACTGAGAGTGTGAGTCACTCACCAGCCCAATTTCAGCTAACACAAATGACCTGTTAATAGAGCAGGCACAAAAGCCAGGATGACGTAGCCGAGATAAGAAAGATTTTCTCATGAAATTGTTTCCACATAATGAAAAGTAACCAATTATCACGTTACTATCAGCATGCCCTGGAGTTTCACTGATTATCTTCATTATATTTATCTTTCCTCCCTCCGCATTCTTTGTAACAGTTATCTACAACAGCAGAGGTCAAATTTGCTTAGTGCTCCTGTCCTTAGTTGTCTTAGTGTTTGGATTTATCTGGGGTGTTTTTTGGTGAAACGCATATAGCTAAGAAGGCTATTAGCTTGCAGAGGAAAAACTACAAAGACCATTCGGTTTGTTGCAACATCAACACAACATCTTATCCTTTTTATTCTTTTTATTCACATCCTGCATCTTCAAGCCTTGCAAACATAATTTAGCAACATCTCAGTACATTGGTGAAACTTAAGAGCACAATGACTTGGGAGATCTTCTCAGCTTAGCGGTTGCTTTTTTTTTTCTTCCGACCATCTGCTTTGAGGGATTAACATTAAACGTCTAGTCTAGACCTGAAATAAAAGTGAGATCTTTTTTCACTAATTCAATCCAAAATCCAGCCTCAGTACATTGCTCATTTGCATGAGAGCTGCCACTAGTGGCTTAGTGGTGAGCACATTTGACTCACACCTCCAGGGTTGGGGGTTTGATTCCTGACTCCTCTCTGTGTGTATGGAGTTCACTCTGTGCTTTTGGGTCTCCTCAGGGTTCTTCAGTTTCCTCCACATTCAAAAGACATGCTGTAGACTGATTGGCATCTCTAAATTGTTAAAAGATTGTGTTCTGCAATGGGATTCAACCCCTTTCAGGGTGTCCCTCTAGCTTATGCCCCGTGAGTCCCCTGGTATAGACTCCTGGTTCAGGAACCAGTCTCGGACAAGATGATGATCCAAAAAAATGGATGGATGTGATCTTCCAGATATATTTTGTTATGAAATTTGGCGTTAAAGATGAAATAGTTATTGTTTTTATTTCTAATTTGTACAAATAACCATGGAAGATAAAGTAAAATGTAAAAAAAAAAACTATGAATGACCTTAACAAAAGTGTATAAAGTCGCTGAAGAAACCCATTTGGAAAACTGATTTCTGGCCTGGAATGCTTGTTTTTCTTCTTTCAGTGTGGCTAATCTTAGTCAGTTTATGCCATAAGATCCTGGGGACTCATTGGTTAAAATGAGTAGGAATCTTTTAAATCTCAAACTGTTAGAGACCTCATCTTGGTAAAAAAAAAAAGACTATTCTTACCTAACGCTTTTTTAATGCAACATTGCAGTCAATACTGTTCGACTACCTGCTGAGAGAGTGATTTCTACTGAAAGAGACTGATGCAGCAGTGGCTTATAGTCCTTAGTCTGTCTAACTGGCTCACATCCTCACCTGTACACTCTGCTCAAACAGATCAGCTTCCAAAACTTCAACCTTGATGCTAATCAACTCCATCACTGCTTGTAGTCTCTGTGGATTACAGTAGAGCTGCACTGGAGTTCTCATTAATGTGACATTGAATGGCACTAAAATATTTCTGGGATTCAGGGTGATTTTCTATTCAAACACACAATAAGCACACACCTTCCCAACCTCAGTCCTTGACTACTTTACCCTACAACACTAAAACAGTAAAATATGAAAACTACTCCAAAGGATAGCAGTCCAGAGACCAAAAATCTAAGCAAACCTTAATCTTTACTCTTCTAAACCCTCCCTTTTGTATTTTTCTGTTTTTGAGAAACATATACAGAACAATGCAACATCGATTCTAATCTCTGTGGTCTTTTTATAGCAAGTTGGTGCCTCAAAGCTATACCAGCATTAAATACCTCACTTTCATGTCTCTATTCTGCAGAAGAAAATAAGATACAGATGGTTGGTTCCAGTTAAGATATGTTTAAGGAATTCAACAACAACTCTGCTACACCCATGCGTGTGAATCATGTGGATTACAGTATTGTAGTGGATGTCAGTTTAGTGAATCTGAACATTAACATGCACTGTAGCAGAAAGATGTTGCTCCCGATCAGAACAAGTTTAACTGAATTATCATCTCAGTTCCGACCATCAATCCTGCAGCAGAGATACAGGAAAAGATCGGCGCTTATCAAACTTAAGGTTTTTTGGGGGGTACAATATTTTTTTTCATTTCTGTTCTATAAGCTGATTTTATATCCATCAAAAAATATTCATATTTGCCATATATAGTAATGTTAACACAGAGGAAGTCAACAGACTCAACTTTTTCTTTTTTTTTTTACTCAACCCTGCAATTTCTCATGATAGCAGAAGCCAGTTTATGTTTTCCAGTCCTAGAGTTTATGTTCTCACTTATTGCAGTAGTAGAATTCTGTTGTTCTCTTAACAGTAAAACTGCAGGATGGCCAAACTCACTGGCTGTTTGTTAAAACTTTTGGATAAGAGGCACCTTACACTACACACACAGCAGATAAGGGCCTTATGTATTATACTGCCAAGGACCATTTAGTATTGAGCCCATAAATCAACTAGACACACACGCACACACACACACAAACTGCTACAGTATCCTTGACATTAAATGGCTTCCCCTCCCTTTCCCGGTAGTTTCTTCATTACAAAAGTTGCGGTGGTATGATTTATGTTGCCAACACACCATAATTTCAG